>NC_136067.1:1573409025-1573942263 GCF_964261635.1 Lissotriton helveticus
TCCGCGAAGATCCGCGAACTCTAGCGGACTTGCGGATTTTTCCGTTTTTTGTGTTGGCGCGTGTTCGCGCCGATTTTGGGGCAAGTTCGCAATTGCGAACTTACTTTTCGGCTTGCAACGGCCGCGACTATGTTGTTTCTACGTCTGGTTTATCATCACAGGTTCACAGCACCCTCTGTTTCACCACTGCCACCCTCTGGGACACCCATGCCACCCTCTAGTACATCCTCACAGGCACCTATTAGGTTTATTTATTACTGTAGATTATGGTGGTTGAAAAAAGCTAGCACACCTGCCCTTCTTCAACTGCCATCAATTAATTTGTGTTTCATTAATGTGTCAGTAATTTTGAAAGTTCCAGTCTGGCTGGCACCTGCTTCCTTCCTTATCTGTAATTTGCTATTTGTTGCAGTGATTTTTTTTTTTTACAGGACCTTTATGGTGCTATTCTATGAGCCTGCTGTTTGGGTCATAGCAGGGTCATAGAATTGTTGCAAACTCTGGAGGGGCCCATCAGGAAGCACTACCTTGAATGTTACTAATGTTAAGTTTGAACTTTTGCACCTGCTCATTGCTTTCATTTTAGCTAAAATCGTTTTTTTTGCAATTTCGCGCGTTATTTGGGGCGCGAATCCGTGCGAGATCGATTTCGGAAGCCGCGAATACGTGCGAATACAAAATTGTTTTTGTTGCGACGTGTATGTTCGCGTGATCCTGCGCGTGTTCGCGAGGCGCTTCTAGCTATTCGTTTGCCAAGTTACCCTATCGGTCGTACACGGGCGCGGCCATCTTGTTGGCGTGACGTAATTCCGTTTCCGCCCGCTATGTGTAATCTCGCAAAGTGTGCTGCTCGCGAGTACAAGTTCGCGCGTACTCGCAAGGAAAATCTCGCGCGAACTTACCCACGCGGTCGTGAACGGGCGCGGCCATCTTGTTTCTCATTCATTGCTATGGTTCTGGGCATGCTTTCTCTATCCTCTCTCAATCTCTGCCATCCTTTGCTTGTTTGAAGTTTTTTTGATCTAATTTTACTTATTATCTAACCCTCTATTTTTCTAGCTCTATATTTTTGTGTTTTCTGCAGCTTTTAGTTACTTTTAAACTACTTTTTTAAACTCTTTTATTTTCTTCTTCACTATTCTATTTCTTCTTTATCATTTAAGTTTATTTCTGCCCAGACCATGGTAAAGGGAGCCGGGAAGCACCCTGAGAAGGGGAAGGGTCCCGCACCCCGTGCCCGGCTCCCGTGCGGGCGTTTAAGGGGGGAGCAAGTGGTCCCGAGGGAGATCTTTAGCGCGGAGGAAGTGGCGGCACTGATCTTCCATGTCCAGCGCCGCCTCCCCAAGACGATCCTGGGAGGCGGCAAGATCGCGACCGGCTATGGCATCCGGGAGCGCCGCCAGCGGTGGGAGAAGGTGTGCCGGGCCATGTACAAGATCTCTGGGGTCCGGCGCACGTATAACCAGGCCACCCACCGCTGGACCGATGTCATGGACCGGGAGCGGGACTTGCTGGACGCGCTCGGCGTAGAGGTCCCCGGGCTTGGTGAGTAGTAGTAGTAGTACATTTACTACTCTGTTTTATCCGGCTCTGTTATTTGCAAATCTTTGTTCTTTACCAAGAGCAATAATGCTGCCGATTACATTGAGGTAAATTATATTTCAAAATCTTCTATGCATTTCATTTTCAGGTGCACTGCTCTCCTTCTCAGTAGCCTTGCTTGCTACTATGCTTCTTTGTTTTGTATGTTGTGTTCAGAAGCATTTCATTGGCCTGAGAAATTATGTATCAGTGTACTGTAAAGAAAAGAACTGCGTAATGCTAGACAGTAAGGGTCATATTTTCAATTACCGGCGCATCCCTGCAAAGTAGCAGGGATGCGGCAGTAATTGTGTGCCATGCCACCACCACCCATTGGCCCAAAACGTCACAGAAGCCTTACGCATCTGTGCCGTAAAGGCAGCGCATTGCTGGAGTTGCGTGCCAACGATGGCGCAGCTCCAGCAATGCTCTGGGGTACCCTATCTCCCCAATGCTGCATCAAGCCGTACGTCGGCTTCAAGCGCGCAGGGTTTGAGTCATGCATCATTGTCATAAAAATGACTGATTGACATCTTGTAGATTTCCCTCAGCCACTTTTAGGATTCGTTCCTGCGCAGGTACGCCCTCCCTTGCGCCGGAACGCCCCCTGATGGCGCAGGGCTTTACAACGTGATGCATCGCCCATATGCCCATATGTGTTTTTTTTTTAATATATACGCCGCACCAACACCATGGCGAGTCTTTTGTTCTGCCGCTGCGTCAGAAAAGGCACGCAACAATGGAGGAAAATCAGCCGCAACTTCCGCAAGGGACTTATAAATCAGCCCCAACAGACTGAAGTCCAGTGTCCTTCCTTTAGACAGTCACATGGCTATCAGAAGAAATAGTGGCGGTGGTGGCGGGTGGATTGATAGTTTGAGTATTCACTGATCTGCAAGCAGGATGGACTTTGTCTGTCACGTGTTGTGCACTACTGCCTGCAGTGCCAGGCCTAGGCAAACCTCTTTAGTAGTCTGTTTATTGAGTTACATAGGAACTTTCTAAGTCAACGTTCCGCAAATCAGGCAATACGAATAACGTAGTATACCACATGAGATAGATCCCGTGGAATAGTTGTCTATCTATTTGCTATTTTTCCAAAATATGTTGTTATTGTTCTTTTGAAATGTTTGATTTGGTTGAAAAATCTCATCCATGTTTTATGGTTTTTCTTTCTTTCATGTTGTACATCAGCTCCCCCCAAGGGCAAGAGGACACAGGAGGAGGGTGCTGAGGATGCAGGCCAGGATCGGGCAGGCGAGGGCTCCTTTGCTGGCCCCAGTAAGTTTACATTTTACTAAACAGTACCTATTTTTTCCTAGCGTTCCTCATTCGATTTTTTCTAAATCGTCTTTGATCTTCTTGTAGACTGAATATAAATTCTTATCCTGCCTCGAATATGATGACTCCCTGTGGTATTACTAGACTATTTTTATTAGTCTGTCTGTGTAGCTAACTAAGATTGGACATTTGGCAATTCCATTGGACTCCCATTATATTCAGCAATACCTCTATGCACTGTCTCCTTACTGACTAGATAGTGTGGCAGAGTCATTCAGCTCCCGAAGTCACCGATTATAGATCCCCAATGATCTCTAGATTATCGTACGCAGGACAAGAGAGTAGTACGGAGTCACAGCACAGTCAAGAAGTGTCAGAGGCACTCATGCTTGCAAAAATTCCAAAACCTTTAGCTCATCCACTCTAGTCTAGAGGAACAAAAACCACAGAGTCTATTTAAGTGTAAAAGCTTTATTAAAAGTAAACACATTTATTGAAATCTACTTTGTCATAAAACTATTTAACTGTAAACGGAAAAGTGGTTAGTGCTGACGATTAATTGGACACATTTCTTGTGGTCGAGCCGAACTCTCACCTACTTTGAACTTGATCCTGGTCGTGTTCTTAGGACTCAGGAGTCAAGCTTCTGTCTGTTAGGAGAAAAAGTGGTGCGTGTTAAAAATCAAAAGCAAGCATTCATCAGTTGTGCATAAAAGTGCAGCAAGACAACAGCCTTCCCTGGAAAATGGGACATTTTTACTATGGAGTAGACAGTCACAAATTATTACATTGTATTATGTTTTTTTAACATTTCTCCTAGACCAAATATTATATAGTAGTGAGTGGTGTATTCTAACTTTCTTAAATGTACTTTGTAGGTGTAACATCTGGTGACGGGGCCAGCGCGGAGGTGGCTGATGTGTTGGACTTGGACTCGGAGGCCTCTGGGGAGGATGCGGCGGTAGAAGAGCTGGTGGCCGTTCCTGTGGGGGATCAAACGGTGGTGGCGGAAACAGGTAAGCTATATATTCCTTACTTATTGAGATTGAAGACTGCATAGTGTGCTTTCTGCACGGGTGTATTACAATTACAAATCAACCAGGTAGTAGCCTCCTCGAAATGTACTTCGACTTAGCTGTGAAGTTTTTGGTGAGAAGAATCCCAATAAGTTCTTAGACGAACGTGATGGATGGGATGAACGAAAAGCGAAAGAAGGGTGTAAGTAAGTGGGACGCGAACTTGTATGATGGCTGGCAAAGAAGAACGATATGTGTTTGCTTGGACCCAGAGGTGGCTGGGAAGGAAAGAATATGGTATGGTGCATGGCTGGGTCAATGATGAAGCAAGGATGGGTGGAAGGACAGCAGCCTGGGTGGGTGAAACAGAAACTGTATGTGTGCGTATACTTTGAATGAATGGATGCCTGGAGCATGGTATTCTCTGACTCTTACATAGCAAATGTGTATCTAGAGAGAGTAGATGGTCGCCAGGTGAAGTAAGTGTTACCTTGAAGAGCATGTACCACCGCACCCGCACGTCCGTCCCAGTGCAGGGAAGGCAAGGAAAAGAAATTGTAAATGTGTCCAATACTTCCATGAATAGTAGCAGTACTTTGTATTGCGTTTGCATTCACAGCATATATCTGGTTATTACGGTGGACACTCCGTACCTCTCTTAATAACTTTAGTTTACTTGTAGTACGTCATTCATGTGTGGGTGTATCACTGTGTTCACTCAATATTAAGCAAAGCACCTAAAGTCATCTCATCTGTCATTAAATACGTCCCATGTGAAGTGATAGATAATCAAATTAGTTAGCTTCTTCAGTTTCCTTTTCTAGTACTCATTTGCACTGTAGGGTGAAAGGTAAATTAATTAAGCAGTAGCCCTTGTAACAGAGTATTCTCAGTGCCACCCGTAATAGAAAAGTAATAGCTTCACCACCTGCATGTACTGGACCGGTACAGTAACGCAAGTCTGTCTCCATCATCATGGTGTGCAACTTTTTTTCTCGGGTGCAACTTCACTGTGCTGTGTCCATGTCATTCTGCCGGCTTGCATAAGATAACGTACCCATTTCCCTAAACAAGAGAGAAGAAGAAGAATAAGACTGGTGTACTGTCATAGTCGACTGTAATGGAAGTCCATAGTGGTCGTAGAATTAGTTCATTAAACTACCACTACTGTTAGAGCAAGGATGCAGAAGTGGGAGGGTTACATAGATACTGTCCTCAATAGTTATGTACTGTGCTTTCAATTTGCTACTTGTACTCTGTGACCCAACTTTCGGCTCAATCACTTTGTGTTATTAATAAGGAGCATTGGTTACAGACTATGTCTTTCTTTCTTCATATAGTTGCTCCTTCTTCCAAATCAACAACAAGGAGGGAGCAGGCTAGATTGGCCCGGCAACGGAGGCTGGAGGCCACAGTCGCCGAGTATCGGCGGCTGGTGGCCCTGGAGGAGGAGGAGGACACGCAGTCGAGCGGGGCAACATCTTCGACTGCATCCTCCTCCGTGACTAAACCAGCGGGACCGAGCCGGGCTAAGAAAGCCGACCGCCACCGCCAAGCACCGGAAACACCAGCTGCCCCCCACAGGAGCTGCAAGGAACGCCAACACCGCCTCCGAGTCCGCATGTCCAACCTGGAGCAGGAGGTCCTGAGGTATAAGACCTTGGTTAAGGGCCTCCGCTCCGAGCTTGCCACCCTCCGCAAGGAGTATGATGCCCATGCCGCATCATGCACCAGCACCAGCACCCTCCAGTAGTGGAGTGTCCCTTGCCCTTTTTTTATAGACTTTTGGGGGGTGGGATTTGGGAGTTGGGATCGTTTTGGGACGTTTCAGAGACAATCGTTGGGGTTAGGGTGGGTGAGGGAGATTATTTTGTTAGGGATAAATAAATATATTTTTCAACTACTTTATCTGACCATACCTGTTTTTTACTGCTTTTCAGTCTGGTGGGTGGGGGGCGGGGGTGTAACAGTAACTTTGTTTTCCTGAACAGTCGTAGGACTTTAGTAGTACAACCGTCAAACTCTTGTCTACTCCGAAATAATACTCCATTATACTACCTCCCACCAAACGCTTATCTTACCTGTAATTTGTGTTAGAAATTAGGGCTAGGCCCAGGGCTGGCTCCAGGTGAAATGGGGATTAACGTTGTCATTCCTGGGCGGGTGACATTTCCTCATTGCGGTGTTACTAGTGGTGTGACACAGTGGCAGTTGCATGCCTATGGAAAAAAAGAAAACGAAACCTTGTTTGTACTCCTTACTGTAGCATTACAACGGTTACGGTACGATCGAGAAAATAGCAGGTGACAGTACACTAGAACAGTGCCATAATGTAGCCTAACAAATGGTAAAGTATTGCAAGTATAACTAGTACTTGCGTTGAATTTATTTGACATTGGCTACTACTACTAGAAGATATAGTACTGAAGCTGAGTAAGTCTAGAAGATATCCTCGTATTCCTTCACCAGCCTGTTGCTGCTATCACCTTATCCTCCCCAGCAAGTGTGTGGAATTATTGATGTCATTTTAGTCAGACATCAAGCAAAACAACACAGCCCGGGGGAAGAGGGTTAGGGTTTGTAAAATGGATGGGAATGGGGGTTTCTTTTTGGGTAGGTTTTGTTGAGAGAAGAAAAAAAAAGCAGAGCATGGACAAACAATAATTGAAGATACAGAGTTTACAGACAATCTTTGGTTACAAAGTAAAGGTAAGCACATGCAGTCACACTCATAGAATAAAAGACAACAATGGATACTGTATCTGTATTGCGTATGTTGTTGGAGTTGTCCTGTTGAAATTGGTAAGTAAGTTGCATGCAGCAAACAATTCCTCTTATTGGCGGCACTCCTCCATTCCAGCTGACGCTTCGTCCATCAATGTGGTGGTGACCACTGACAGAAGAGACACCCTGTCCACTGCCTGCCTGGCGGATGTTGACTGAAACCCGGCCTGTAATTATTGAACGGAAAACAGGAAGTGCTATTACAATACCACTGATAAATAAATAAAAGGTATGTACGCTGTGTGGTTCAAAAAGTCACACTTTGATGATGCCTAGCAGAAAAATGGTTACAAAACGTACTTTGAAAGTAACAGTAGACCCAAATACAGACCGTGGATTGTATTCAAACCACTTGCCTGCAAGCAAAAGTATCCATAGCCAGCATCGCTCCAACAGTGCTCTACAACAACAGAACCGCGTTGCAATAGAACCCCCCTAAACACATGCAATCCTGCTGCTAGGGCTAACCCTAACGAACCCTAACTTACAAAGTGCCAAAACTGGTGTTTCCTTATGGATTTTGTCCAACTAACTTCTAGCCGGTATTAGACCTTCCCAGGAATGCCCCAGGCAAGACCCGCCAACCCACCCGCAAAAAAACACCCGACACAACACCACCAAACAGCGAAAAAGCTAAATCTCATACTTACAATGTCTCTCGGCCTTCGGTCCAAACGCGGCGCTGTGCAGCTAGGTCGTCATCATCATCAATCATCATAACTCCTGTTTTCCACCACGGATTTCCTGAAAAGGAAATGCAATCAAGATTAGACTGTCGCAGCAGTGCTTCGACAGAGACCCCGGCCGCAACCCACCCACGAACAGCAGGAAGCCCCCCAAAATGCTACATTGAGCAAGATGTCTGAAGAAATGGCAAAAAAAAGGCTGTTCCTTATGGATTTTGTCCAAAACACTTGTATCCGGTATTAGACCTTCCCAGGAAAGCCCCAGGCAAGACCCGCCGGCGCCAACCCACCCGCAAAAAAACACGCGACACAACACCACCAAACAGCGAAAAAGCTAAATCTCATACTTACAATGTCTCTCGGCCTTCGGTCCAAACGCGGCGCTGTGCAGCTAGGTCGTCATCATCATCAATCATCATAACTCCTGTTTTCCACCACGGATTTCCTGAAAAGCAAATGCAATCAAGATTAGACTGTCGCAGCAGTGCTTCAACAGAGACCCCGGCCGCAACCCACCCACGAACAGCAGGAAGCCCCCCAAAATGCTACATTGAGCAAGATGTCTGAAGAAATGGGAAAAAAAAGGCTGTTCCTTATGGATTTTGTCCAAAACACTTGTATCCGGTATTAGACCTTCCCAGGAATGCCCCAGGCAAGACCCGCCGGCGCCAACCCACCCGCAAAAAAACACCCGACAACACCCCCAAACAGCGAAAAAGCTAAATCTCATACTTACAATATCTCTCGGCCTTCGGTCCAAAGTAACGCGCTGTGCAGCTAGGTCATCATCAATCATCATAACTCCTGTTTTCCACCACGGATTTCCTGAAAAGCAAATGCAATCAAGATTAGACTGTCGCAGCAGTGCTTCGACAGACACCAAAAATTACACACAAACCCCCGGAACCCCGCCAAAGAGCACCTCAAAGGCAAGCAAGTCAGCAAAAACGGCAAGAAATTTTCACCTCATATTTGGTCCAAAACACTTTTGTCCATTATTAGAGCTTCACAGCAATGGGCCCAAAACCGTCAACTCACCCGCAAAGAAGTACAACACCCCCACAAGTGCTGAGTCTTTCTTCATTGTGCGTAATCCAGCACTCTGCTTGGAGGGAAATCGCAGTCTGGAGGAGGAGGATAGAGGAGCATGTTCTTCAGAACTTGTGAACCTGAGGAATGTAGACTGCGGCACCTTCAAATCAATAAGCAAACAAGTGAAGACAGTACTGATGATGGTCTTCTTTTTGGGATTAGGTGATTAAAGTTTGAATTAAATTAACTGTGCAAAACAAAGAAAGAGAGACACAAAGCACACAGGAATAAAAGTGAATAAGGACGAAAAAGAAAGTTCTTGATTGATTGTCTCATTTTCAGGGCTCGGTGTCAGGGAATAAGAACAAGATTTCGTCATCATACTCTGCGAATTCAGGCTGGATGAGGTCAGTGGCACCGAACAGAGAAAAAATCCCCTCATCTACGTTGCTGTCCTCATCGTCTTCATGTGGCGTGCTTTCTCGCACTTTGTAATCTGGTGGTATGAGGTGCTGATTCATCTTGATCATTGTCAGCCGCTCCACATTTTTGGGCGATAGGCGGCTCCGTTTGGCAGTTACAATGCCACCAGCAGCACTGAAAACACGTTCAGAAGACACACTTGCGAGTGGGCAAGACAAATAGTTTATAGCCAGGTTGTAGAGCTGTGGCCACAATTGTTTTTTGCCATGCCAATACTGCAATGGCTCCTCATTAAGAAAGACCACTGTTGAGTCATTCAGATAGTCCTGCACCATCGACTCAAGGTCATCAACTGTTCCTCCACTTTGCTTACTTTTTGCTGTGCCTGTGACATTTTTTAGAGAACCATACCCCATCAAACTTAGCCAATCCTCCTCCCCAGCCACTGTTAGTGTTGTCATTGTGTGTGGTGCAGATGATCCAGTTGCCGGTGTCTTTAACGGCTGAGAGGTCACTTGTGCCCCAGCCACAGGTGCAGAAGTGGATTCTTGTGACTGCGGATGGCCTGCTGATGCTGATGCTGATGTACTGGCTTCTCCTTCAATAACCTGCCGTTCTTTTTCAAACCTCTTGGCTGACCAGGCTAACCAATGTTTGTACTTTTGAACATCTGCATCAGCGAAAGGAAAGAATGCGTTGTCTGCCAGCGCCTTTTTGTAGCGTGGATCCAGAATAGTAGCACAAATGTAATGCTGATCTGAGTTGATGTTTTTAAGACGTTCATCACCACGTAGGCGATGTAATAATTTCTCAGACAAAATGAAATGGTTTTTTTTTTTTTCATCTTTTTCAAACTCAGAAGAAACCGCCATCAGTTGGTGCTCCAGTATGCACAACAATGGGATAGCTTTTCCCAAATTACAGTCCTCCTGGCTGACTGCACGCGTGAAGAACTCAAAAGGACGAAGCATGTCTGTCAGGCTTTTAACTATGGCCCATTGCGCCTTACTCATCCGCAGGTCCTCCTTCTGAGATGTAGCCTCTGTCAAGAAATAGTGATCGAGTACCGTATACTGCTCATGCAGACGCTCAAGCATGTAGAAGGTTGAGTTCCAACGTGTTGCCACCTCCTGGATGAGTGCTTTCACTGGCATTCCACGTTGAAGTAGCAGTCTCCGCAGATGCTTCCGGGCCTTAAAAGAATGGCTGAAATGGTTGCACATTTTGCGGCAGGTGGCCATTACCTCGAACGCTGGACTCTCTTTATCACTCAAGAATTTTTGAACTACCAGGTTGATACAGTGCGCCAAACACGGCACTCTAACATGGTGACCCTGTGACATGGCCTTAACTACATTGGCGCCATTATCCGTGGAAACATAACCAATCTTGCGTTTTATGGGGGATAGCATTGACAACACCTTTTTGTCAAACTCTTCCAAAAGGTTTTCTGCTGTGTGACTTTTCTCCAAGGCAAACATGGCTAGTGTTGCATGTTTCCGAGCAGCTTTGAAAACTTGGTCCGGGTCAACACCTGCGTTTAGCTTTGCTATAACACCTGAAAAAGAGACCCAGTGTGCAGTGATGCACATGTAATCATCGCCTGGCCCACTGGTCCACATGTCTGTTGTCAGATGTATTGTGTGAACAGCACTCTTCTGCAAAGCTGCCCCAATCGCCTGCAGCACATCTTCATGTAGTGCTGGAACCGCAACTCTGGCAAAATAGAACCGGCTCGGAACCTTCCATTTAGGGCAGAGCGTTGCAACTAATTCAAGAAAACCTACCGCTTCTACAAAAGAAAAAGGTAGAAGGTCCACAGCTAGCATTTTAGCCAGCTTAGTGTTATACAGACGCGTCAGTGGGTGGTTGCGTTCATATGGCACGTCTGAAGTAAGCATTGTTCTAATGTTGCCCTGGACCAAGCATTTACGGGCTGATAATGACTTCGTTGACCCAATTTTGCTCGCTGGTGAACTTTTGTGCGTTGGTGTCTCACTCGCTCCAACACTCTTAGTGTGCCTCACATTGGGTGTGCTGCTGACAGGGGTACTGGGTGTAAGGGAAGTGTTTGACACGTCTTCTTCCTGCTCGTCATCATCAGATGAAACATCAACGTTTCCTTGAATTTGGCCTTTCTTGATCGCATCTAGGTGCGCAAACCATTTGACAGTGTGCTGTCTCCTAAGATGACCTCTCTGGCCTCCGGTACCATAGTTGGTACCTGGCTTACCACGACTAACTGCTTGCTTACAAATGGTACAAATGGCAAACTTTGGATTTTTTGGACAAACAGTAAAGAAGTCCCAAACGGGGGACTTGAAGTGTCTGTGGGACATGGAGGAGGCGGCGATACTGGTGGTGGTGGTCATGAAGCTAATGCCAGATGAAGTGGAGGATCTGGATTGCCCAACTTTTGTACGTTTTGCACTTTCACCGCCACTAATTAAGGTCGAGGTTGACGGAGGTCTCTTCTTGCCAGAAAGAAATATGGAAGCGGGACGAGTTGGTGTACTACTTAACTCCAATGATTGTGGTGTTTCCACTGCCTCCTCATCGACAACATCATCATCATCATCACGCTCAGCAGCTCTTCGGGCTAGGGTCAAAATGTCTGTTTGCTGCATGCCCGCTGGGGCTGCAGTGACCTTTATGATGACTGGGTCGTCGTTGGCAGAGTCTTCATCAGCAGCAGTATCCGCCACTTCTTGTTGAGCCTCATCACACTCCATAAGTCTGAGACTTTGGACGAGCTTCCTTTTACGCTTAAGTACCTTTGTTGGATCATGGTGTGCCTCACTCTCAGACGGCTGTGGTGCTGGTTCCCAAGTTTGATCCGTATCATCAGAAGGAGGTGTGCTTGAAGAGGATGTAGACACCACCCTTGATCTCTTCCTTGCTAGGGTTGTGGAAGACAATGAAGGATCATCAGGAGGAGTGGCTTCCTCAAATGATACCTCGCCTTGATTGTCGATTTCCTGATGTGCCCCTACTTCGGGAGGAACAACTATTGTGGGCACTTGTTGTGACCCTCCATGCACCTCTGCATGCGCATCTCCTTGCGCTGCCTCTCCTTCCACATGTACTTGGGCTTGTACTTGCACATGTGATTGTTGTTGCCGCTGTGGTTGTTCAACACTCGTCAGATGAGCTACAACAACCTGTGTTGATTGAGGGACATTGCTGCTGCTTTCTTGCGATGAGCCAACATCACTGGTCGATGGTGATTGAAGAAGTATACTGGCTGCCTCTGCAGCACTCAAGGGCTTGGACTTAAGTTGGCGTGGTGGTGGTGGTGGCACTGAGCCCAATGGAGCGGGGGTGCTGCTGCCAGCTTGGTCCCCAGCAGATCCCGCTGCAGCTGCTGCAGGCATACTTTTTTTTTTACTCACAAAAAAAGGGGCGGGCGGCACACCAGTGTCCTTGGTAACTTGCTTCTTCTGCTCCTTACTGGCACCTTTCTTGCTAGAGGAGCTACGGGTTACTTTTTTTGGGGCCATCTTCTTCAGAGCAGGTCAGCAGGCAGCAGTTGCACGAGTTGCAGAGGGTTCTGTGTCCAGACGTGACGTCGCGTGACGTTATGCTGCACACACCGCTGCAGGACTTCTTCCTGGCACTGGTGGTTCTATTGAGTCTTCTTGTGCACCTAAAAGCAATGGAAGACAGAGGAACATCAGTTCAGTTATACACCCCAAAAAATCGACAAAACACAGAAAAATGAGCACAATCCCATGCCATCCATGATGTTTACATTGAAGACACCCCACAGAAAGACTAGGGACATGCAAGTATGCAACACTCACTACCCCTGGGCATAAGGGATGAAAAGTAGGCAAAATAAGTGCAGGCCTCAGACACTGCCTCTCCTCAAAATGGCCCCCTTACACCCCAAGCACATGTTGCTGCCTGTACCAGCCAGCACTCAAGATGGCCACCACCACCACCCACATGGCCAGTCCACATCAACAGTACACCCCCAAAAAACAGAAAAACAGCCAGAAATCACCACAATCCAATGCCATCCATGATGTTTACATCAAAAAGAGTGAGACAACACCACAGGCACACTCAGTCCATGCACCACCACCACCCCTGGGCAAGCAAAAGGCCACACCAGCAGCCCCCCAAAAACGACAAAAAACAATAAAATAAGCACAATCCCAGCCCATCCATGGCCTCAATTATGTTTAAATTCAAGAAGACACCCCACAGAAAGACTAGGCCCATGCAACACTCACCACCCCTGGGCAAAGGGCCACACCAGCAGGCCCAAAAAAACGACAAAAAACAATAAAATCTGCACAATCCCAGCCCATCCATGGCCTCAATGGTGTTTAAATTCAAGAAGACACCCCTCAGAAACACTAGGCCCATGCAACACTCACTACCCCTGGGCATAAGGGATGAAAAGTAGGCAAAATAAGTGCAGGCCTCAGACACTGCCTCTCCTCAAAATGGCCCCCTTACACCCCAAGCACATGTTGCTGCCTGTACCAGCCAGCACTCAAGATGGCCACCACCACCACCCACATGGCCAGTCCACATCAACAGTACACCCCCAAAAAACAGAAAAACAGCCAGAAATCACCACAATCCAATGCCATCCATGATGTTTACATCAAAAAGAGTGAGACAACACCACAGGCACACTCAGTCCATGCACCACCACCACCCCTGGGCAAGCAAAAGGCCACACCAGCAGCCCCCCAAAAACGACAAAAAACAATAAAATAAGCACAATCCCAGCCCATCCATGGCCTCAATTATGTTTAAATTCAAGAAGACACCCCACAGAAAGACTAGGCCCATGCAACACTCACCACCCCTGGGCAAAGGGCCACACCAGCAGGCCCAAAAAAACGACAAAAAACAATAAAATCTGCACAATCCCAGCCCATCCATGGCCTCAATGGTGTTTAAATTCAAGAAGACACCCCACAGAAAGACTAGGCCCATGCAACACTCACCACCCCTGGGCAAAGGGCCACACCAGCAGGCCCAAAAAAACGACAAAAAACAATAAAATCTGCACAATCCCAGCCCATCCATGGCCTCAATGGTGTTTAAATTCAAGAAGACACCCCACAGAAAGACTAGGCCCATGCAACACTCACCACCCCTGGGCAAAGGGCCACACCAGCAGGCCCAAAAAAACGACAAAAAACAATAAAATCTGCACAATCCCAGCCCATCCATGGCCTCAATGGTGTTTAAATTCAAGAAGACACCCCTCAGAAACACTAGGCACATGCAACACTCACTACCCCTGGGCATAAGGGATGAAAAGTAGGCAAAATAAGTGCAGGCCTCAGACACTGCCTCTCCTCAAAATGGCCCCCTTACACCCCAAGCACATGTTGCTGCCTGTACCAGCCAGCACTCAAGATGGCCACCACCACCACCCACATGGCCAGTCCACATCAACAGTACACCCCCAAAAAACAGAAAAACAGCCAGAAATCACCACAATCCAATGCCATCCATGATGTTTACATCAAAGAGAGTGAGACAACACCACAGGCACACTCAGTCCATGCACCACCACCACCCCTGGGCAAGCAAAAGGCCACACCAGCAGCCCCCCAAAAACGACAAAAAACAATAAAATAAGCACAATCCCAGCCCATCCATGGCCTCAATTATGTTTAAATTCAAGAAGACACCCCACAGAAACACTAGGCCCATGCAACACTCACTACCCCTGGGCATAAGGGATGAAAAGTAGGCAAAATAAGTGCAGGCCTCAGACACTGCCTCTCCTCAAAATGGCCCCCTTACACCCCAAGCACATGTTGCCTGTACCAGCCAGCACTCAAGATGGCCACCACCACCACCCACATGGCCAGTCCACATCAACAGTACACCCCCAAAAAACAGAAAAACAGCCAGAAATCACCACAATCCAATGCCATCCATGATGTTTACATCAAAGAGAGTGAGACAACACCACAGGCACACTCAGTCCATGCACCACCACCACCCCTGGGCAAGCAAAAGGCCACACCAGCAGCCCCCCAAAAACGACAAAAAACAATAAAATAAGCACAATCCCAGCCCATCCATGGCCTCAATTATGTTTAAATTCAAGAAGACACCCCACAGAAACACTAGGCCCATGCAACACTCACTACCCCTGGGCATAAGGGATGAAAAGTAGGCAAAATAAGTGCAGGCCTCAGACACTGCCTCTCCTCAAAATGGCCCCCTTACACCCCAAGCACATGTTGCCTGTACCAGCCAGCACTCAAGATGGCCACCACCACCACCCACATGGCCAGACCACATCAACAGTACACCCCCAAAAAACAGAAAAACAGCCAGAAATCACCACAATCCAATGCCATCCATGATGTTTACATCAAAGAGAGTGAGACAACACCACAGGCACACTCAGTCCATGCACCACCACCACCCCTGGGCAAGCAAAAGGCCACACCAGCAGCCCCCCAAAAACGACAAAAAACAATAAAATAAGCACAATCCCAGCCCATCCATGGCCTCAATTATGTTTAAATTCAAGAAGACACCCCACAGAAAGACTAGGCCCATGCAACACTCACCACCCCTGGGCAAAGGGCCACACCAGCAGGCCCAAAAAAACGACAAAAAACAATAAAATCTGCACAATCCCAGCCCATCCATGGCCTCAATGGTGTTTAAATTCAACAAAACAGTTGTATCATGCACCCATAACCAACCCTGGTCCTACTGGATACTGTGGCTACCCACAATATAATTTATTTAATTTTCTGAAAAAGTTCCAAAATTGTACTTGCAGCAACTGTAATGCCCCAAACAAACTTACTTGTGAAAGTTGATTTCTAATCCAAAAGTGATCCAAAGACAGTCAAAAAGGCCTCAAATCCAAATATCCAGCAGCACCCACAAAAAGTAATCCTTCCAGCTCCAGATCCAAATGAAAGTGACCAGGAGATGGACAAAGCACTGGGAGGAGCCTGCTGGACAGGAACAGGAAGTTGGAGACTGTGGGGCACTTCCTTCCTCCACCCCCCCCCAAAATGGACTCCTTGCAAAAAAAAAGGCCATGCAAATGTCAACCTGAGGAGTGATTCTGATAAAAATCATAATTTTCTGAAGGTTTATCCTGTTTGCTGGTGATTTTCTTGTGCGAAATTGCAAAATCTCTATTTCGCAAGTGCGAGATTGTTCCTTTCCGCCGCAACTACATGTTCGCAATTGCGAACTCTCGCGAGGTGTGCTGTGCAAGGTGGCAAGCCGCGAGTACGTATTCGCGGGCGACAAACTCCCGCGGGAACACGCAGCAAGATCTAAAATGGCGCGTCACTCGCAAAGAAAAACAACTCGGCAAACGCTAAAATGACGGAAAGTGAACGCCGTGCACCACGCCGCGCGCCGCAACCAAGCAAAAAATCCGCCGCGAGCGGATTCACGGATTTTCGACAAATTCGCGAGCGTTCGCGGATTGCGGATTTGCCGAAAATCCGAAAAATCCGCGAGCGGAGCGGATTTTACGCCCATGCTTAATTGTAGGTAACAGTATCTCTTGTTTACTCCCTAGAGCTGTCTTTCTTTTCACATAACTGTCTGTTTGCTTACCTTATACTTACTGTTCTTTTTTTTAAAAAATATTTTTTTTGGTTAGCTTCCGGTACGCGTACCGGGTAGCGCTCCGGGGAGCGAACTAAGAGAAATAGAGGTTGGCAGAGTTCCAAATATTCTACCAATTTTTTTATAATGGGGAGGTAGTTCTGAAAAGAACTTTTTTTTAATGTTTTTGTTGTTTTATATTTTTTTTAGTATTTTTTAAACATTTTTTTACTTTTTTTGTATTTTCTGAACGTTTTTATATTTTTTTTGGGTTTTTTTGGGGGGGGAAACAAAAACGATCCATTGTAAAGGGCTCAACAGGAGCAACAAAAAAAAAGAATTTATTTTTTGGGGCATTTCGGACAAACATTAACATGATTCTGAATAGCTCTCATAATCAAAATGATGCTACTTTCCCTGTAGCAGATGAAATTGCCGCAGTGCACGCACACTTGCTTCACGTGTCCAAACAACATTTGAATGTTTGGGATCATCTCCCTCGCCTCTGGTCCCGACACCTCTGGAACAACCGATCTTCTTGCCATTGGGAGGGGATTTTGTTGCTCATCACGTAGCTGGGCAGCACTATAATTATTTGGGTGCCACCTACTCATATGCCGATGCATAGTGTGATTGCCGTAACTGTATTTTTTTTCAGTTCCCCTTGACAATCTATCACCGCATATACGGCAAAACACGTAGCGTGCATTCACTTTTTTTTGCCCCTCAGGAATTCTATAGAATTGCCAAATGTAATTCTCTTTTCGATTGTACCTCCTGGGCTCCTCTGGCAAAAACCTTGGCTCTTCCTCCTCTTCCTCCTCTTCCTGTTCTTCCTCTTCTTGCAAAATTACTTCAGCAGGTGGTCCTCTCTTTCTTGGATTTGGTGGAGGTGGTGGGTTAGAACCAGCTGAAGCTACTAATGAAGCCATGTCAAAGTGTAAATAAAGGGTCTTTCTCTCACCAAGATGAAAGTCAGAGTGAGGAAAGAAGGAGGGGTTTTCATCATTTGGGAAAAGCAAAAGTTCTAAACCAATGAAAAGTGTTCATTTTAGATCACATGACCTAGTATTACATCATTAGGAAACCAAAAGTGAAATGAACCAATGAAAAGTGTTATTACCGAGTCACATGACCTGCTGTGTTTACGTTACGCGGTCGGCGCCGCGCCGCGGATCGCTTCCGGTTCGCGTACCGCTGCGCTTCCGGGTACGCTAACGTAGCACGTAATATGACGTATTACGCGAGAACGCGAAACGTCATGCTGACGCGACGCGTCACGATGTTGTTTTCTAACGCGAAAGGTGCGAAAACGGAACGTTTACCGGTTCGCGGACCGGGTCGCGCCTCCGAATTGAGCTAACGGGAAGCTAACCGGTTCGCGTACCGGGAGCGAAACAATAAAAATAATAAAAATAAAATTGTATTAAAAACATGTAAAAAATATTTTTCTATTTAAAGAAGAATACATTGTAAAGGTTTTGATATTAGCTGTTAAAAAACCAATGAAATTCACTGAAAAAACCATAGGTTATAGACCATATATAGTTAGGAATTAGCATTTACAAAACCTTGAAAATTCACTGAAAAAACCATAGGTTATAGACCATATATAGTTAGGGATTAGCATTTACAAAACGTTATTTTACTCACACAAAACCAATGAAATTCCATATATAGTTAGTTGTACTAACTATATATCGCGCACCCGCAATCCACTGCTGATCATGTCACATATTACATCATTCATGACATGGTCAGTGACATCACTGATGACATCACTGATGACATCTCAAATGACATCACTGATGACATCACTGATGACATCTCAAATGACATCACTGATGACATCACTGATGACAACATCCAGTGACTGTATTTTTCTGTAAAGTTAAAATATGTCTTACATATTTAAGAATGAGTGGATGTATAAGTGTCTGGATGAAGGATTTAGTAAGTGCATGACTGACTGTATGAGTGAGTGGTTAAATGTGTCTCACTGAGTGCATGGGTTAGTGACTAAACTGTCTTAATTTGTGCATCATTATGTCTGTTGTTCTGTAAACTGCTGCATGTGTTGATCAGTAGCTATATGAGTAACTATATGGGTTATTGATTGGTTGCCCAAGCATTTGTATGTGAAACTGGGAGTGTGTGTGGGTGGCTGGGAGGTGTATGACTCTGTGCATAGATGTATGGGTTCAAAAGTGCATGTGGAAACAGCTGTATGGGCGGTTGACTGTGTGCATGACTGTATTGGTGAGTGAATAGATATGTCAGTGCTACATGTCAAAGTAAGTACATATGTAAAATACAGTACATGTGAGAGTTGACATATATAAATAACTGTGCATAAGAGCCAGTGAATGTGTGAGTGGCTGTATGGATCATTGTGCACTTGTATCCAGGATTGTATAAGTGAGTAAATATGTTTTAGTATATGTTTGAATAAATAAGGTGTGTATAACTGTATAGTTGTGAAAATGGAGCTGTGATTGATTCTTTGCATGACTGACTAGGTGTGTAAGTAACTCCATGGATGGGTGACAGTCTGTGAGTGTCTGTTTACACTGAGTGTATCTAAGGTTATATTAGAGTCTGAAGAGGTTCATCGTATTATCACATGAATGATGTCATCAGTGATGTGATCAGTAATGTCAAATGAGATTTTATCAGTGATGTCATCAGTGATGTCATTTGAGATGTCATCAGTGATGTCATCAGTGATGTCATTTGAGATGTCATCAGTGATGTCATCAGTGATGTCACTGACCATGTCATGAATGATGTAATATGTGACATGATCAGCAGTGGATTGCGGGTGCGCGATATATAGTTAGTACAACTAACTATATATGGAATTTCATTGGTTTTGTGTGAGTAAAATAAGGTTTTGTAAATGCTAATCCCTAACTATATATGGTCTATAACCTATGGTTTTTTCAGTGAATTTTCAAGGTTTTGTAAATGCTAATTCCTAACTATATATGGTCTATAACCTATGGTTTTTTCAGTGAATATATATATATATATATATATATATATATATATATATATATATATATATATATATATATATATATATATAAAATCTCCAAGGTTCCCACCAGTTGGAGACGCACTCTGACATCCACTGCAGCAACCTTCATGTGGTAAATTTAAGTGGGTGGTGTGGCCTCTATGCCAAATTGACTGTCGCGCCGCTGAAGAGTGCAATGAGCACGAAACGCATCCGGAGTGAATTGACGGGCATGCTGTACACTGGATTCGCCCGCCAATCTGGCTTTTACCTCATGAAGTTTGCTGCAGTGGATGTCAGAGTGCGTCTCCAGCAGGTGGGAACCTTGGAGCTTTTATATATATCTATATATATACACTGAAAAAACCATAGGTTTCAGGCCTTATATGGTTAGGAATTAGCAATTAAAAAAACCTTTGAAATTCACTGAAAAAACCATAGGTTTCAGGCCTTATATAGTTAAGAATCAGCATTTAAAAAACCTTTGAAATTCACTGAAAAAACCATAGGTTTCAGGCCTTATATAGTTAGGAATTAGCATTTAAAAAAACCTTTGAAATTCACTGAAATAAACATAGGTTTCAGGAGTTATATAGTTAGGAATTCGTTTTTAAAAAAACCTTTGAAATTCACTCAAAAAACTATAAGTTTTAGTGGTGTTATAGTTAGTTGGACATTTTACTCATACAAAACCAATGAAATTGCTCCTATATAGTTAGTTGTACTAACTATATTTCGCGCACCCGCAATCCACTGCTGATGATTTCACATATTAGATCATTCATGACATGGTCAGTGACATCACTGATGACATCTCAAATGACATCACTGATGACATCACTGAAGACATCATCCAGTGAATGTGGATTGCTTCGTTATTTAAATATGCATTATATATATAGCAATTTACATTGAAGAATGAGTGGATATATATAAATAAATATTTGGATGGAGGATTTAGTAGCAGTGTAATTGACTGTTTACTTGACCAATTTATAATGTCTCACTAAATATAAAGGATAGTGACTAAACTGTGTGAATATCTGTATCACTTTGTCAGTTGTTGTGTAAACTGATTCTACAATTGGTTACTAGCTATGTGAAAATCTATATTAGTTATTGATTAGTTAACTGAGTATTTGTATGGGAGTGTCAAAGTGTGTGTGGAGGGTGTGTGACTGTCCAAAGATGTGTGAATAGTTGATTCAGTAGATATATGAAGTTAAAACTACATGTTCTAACAGTTTGGGTGAGGGAATCTCTTTATGGGTGTGGTGATGAGCAAATATATTTCTCAACGGTACAGGTCCAACAAACTAGAAAAATAAAAGGCAGTGTATGTGTCAGTTGTTGTATATAAATAAGTATACATAAGACACAATGATTGTGTGAGTGACTGTATGGATAACTGTATACTTGTAATAATGATTTTATAATTCACTAAGTATGACTTACTATCTAAATGAATAGAAGAAGTGGTGTTTGTATAAGTGTTTTGCTAAGTAAATATGTAAGTATGATCCATTGTTTGCATAAGTGAGTAGCATGACTTCATATGTGAATAGGATGCGTGCTGTTGTTTAATGTCTATATAGATGTATAAGTATTTTTGATAGTGTTCTATTGTTCATTGACAGCATGTATGAGTGAATCCATAGGTAAGTGATTAGATGTGTGTATACATCTATGAATCACTGAGTGGATTTTTAGATACTTGTATTGCTGTGACAATGGATTTAAATATTATACTCTGTATTTTACAAACAGTGATGAAAACTTGTAATAGTGTATGAAAAGGTGTATGTGATTGTGACGTGGATGATGTCATCAGTGATGTCATCAGTGATGTCATTTGAGATGTCATCAGTGATGTCACTGACCATGTCATGAATGATCTAATATGTGACATCATCAGCAGTGGATTGCGAAATATAGTTAGTACAACTAACTATATAGGAGCAATTTCATTGGTTTTGTATGAGTAAAATGTCCAGCTAAGTATAACACCACTAAAACATATAGTTTTTTGAGTGAATTTCAAAGGTTTTTTAAAAACGAATTCCTAACTATATAACTCCCGAAACCTATGTTTTTTTCAGTGAATTTCAACGTTTTGTTTAAATGCTAATTCCTAACTATATAAGGCCTGAAACCTATGTTTTTTTCAGTTAATTTCAAAGGTTTTTTAAATGCTGATTCTTAACTATATAAGGCCTGAAACCTATGGTTTTTTCAGTGAATTTCAAATGTTTTTTAAATGCTAATTCCTAACTATATAAGGCCTGAAACCTATGGTTTTTTCAGTGAATTTCAAAGGTTTTTTAAATGCTAATTCCTAGCTATATAAGGCCTAAAACCTATGGTTTTTTCAGTGTTTTTAAAAATGTGATTGGTTAACTGGCTTATTAAGTGTATCTTAGTGAATACATATATTAGCGAGTAATGTTTAAATATATAAATATATGCATGAGTGATGTAATATGTGACGTCATCAGCAGTGCATTGCAGACGTGCAAGTTATAGTGAGTCCAACTAACTAAAACGTGGGAATTTCAATGGTTTTATGCGAGTAAAATTTCCAGCTAACTATAACTGGTGTGGAACCTATGGTTTTTTCAGTGAATTTCAAAGGTTTTTTAAATGCTAATTCCTAACTATAACTGGTGTGTAACCTATGGTTTTTTCAGTGAATATATATATAAAATTTCTATAGCAAAATGAAACCCCTCATTTTGTTCCTTTTCAAATTAAATGTATTAAGTGTTACCACTTAATTCCAATCAAGATGACTTCAGGTGTGCCATACTTTTGTCATAAGTAAGACTGTTAGCGTCCTAGTTGTTCTTTAGAACACTCTGGGACATTCTGTCATTGGGCTATAGTTGGGCTACATCAGGCTGATATTTGGGCTACATTTGGGCTCTTTTGTCTCTGGTGACCATCTTGGGAGACTGCATATCAGAATTTTTTTAATGAAATATAAGAGGATTTGAGAAGTCACTCAAAATGTGCCCTAATTTTTCTTTCTTCAGCACTAATCATTATTTCTATGGCAAAATGAACCCCCTCATTTTGTTCCTTTGCAAATTAAATGTTTTAAGTGTTAAGACTTTATTCTAATCAAGATGACTTCAGGTGTGCCATACTTTTGTCATAAGCAGACTGTTAGCGCTCTAGTTGTTCTTTAGAACACTCTGGGACATTCTGTCATTGGGCTATAGTTGAGCTACATCTGGCTGATATTTGGGCTACATTTGCTTTTTTTGTCTCTGGTGGCCATCTTTGGGCTACATTGGGCTACATTGGGCTACATTGGGCTACATTTGGGCTCTAACATATATATAGCCCAATGTAGCCCAATATATATTTTTTCAAAGTGAATTTTCGTAAAAACCACTGGAGCACATATCTTGAGACATAGCAAAGGCACATCGGGCTACCAGTCCCTACAATTTTGCCAAGTTTGGTGGAAAACCATTCAGCCGTTCGGGCTAAAAGTGAGTCCAACCGCGCTATGGCAATTAACATGGGGAAAACACGTTTTGGGACCCCCTTTTATCTCGGCCCCCGCTTGACGAATCCCCCCCAAACTTTCAGTGAAGGAGCGGAGCGCCGCGAGGCAAAGTTGAGGAAAATTTCAGGAAGATTCCTCAACCGGCGCCAAAGTTATTCCCAATAGAATGTTGCGATTTCCCTATGGAAAACAATCCTAACTATATATACCTACTGGCTACCGCCAGTAGATAATATATATCTTCGCTGAAAAAACCATAGGTTTCACACACGTTATAGTTAGTAATTAGCATTTAAAAAACCTTAGAAATTCACTGAAAAAAACATAGGTTTCACACATCCATTTAGATACTTATTTACCCATTTATTCTTCCATCGACCTTTAGATATACATATAGAAAAAATATGTATTTTTCAGAAAAACACACATTTACTGGATGATGTCATCAGTGATGTCATCAGTGATGTAATTTGAGATGTCATCAGTGATGTCATGAGTGATGTCACTGACCATGTCATGAGTGATGTAATATGTGATGTCATCAGCAGTGCATTGCGGGCACGCAAGTTATAGTTAGCTGAACTAACTATAACGGGGGAATTTCAATGGTTTTGTATGAGTGAAATGTTCAGCTAACTATAACATGTGTGAAACCTATGGTTTTTTCCGTGAATTTCTAATGTTTTTTAAATGCTAATTCCTAACTATAACGTGTGTGAAACCTATGGTTTTTTCAGTTAATTTCGAAGGTTTTGTAAATGCTAATTCCTAACTATAACGTGTGTGAAACCTATGGCTTTTTCAGTGAATTTCAAAGGTTTTTTAAATGATGATTTTTAACTGTATTAATTATTAAATTTCTTTCTTTTATTCTAATTTCGTACATTTTTATTATAAATATTTATGTTTATTTTATTTTATAAATTATATTTTATATTCTTAATGTAAAATAATAACAAAACTATGTTTTTGTTTTTAATTAATTATTTTTTTTTTCAATAAATTAAAATTAAATTCAAAATAATTTCTTTTTTTTTTAAATGTGTGGGGGTAATCGAACGGTACACGTACGGTAATCGCACCAAACGTTGTATTGTAAATCATCCTCTGCGCGTATCAGCGCACACATTACGCACACGCTTTCAAGTTGAGCGTTGCATCTACGCTTCCGAGTGACGTCATATACGGCGCTCCGTACGCGTATGCCGCGAAAGTTTCTAATTGCTCAAAAACATATATTTATGTATTTAATTTACATATTGAGGGAAGACATTATGTAGGATAATAATGAAACAAGTTTTTTTTTTACTTTTAATAAGCGTATATTACTTTTAAAAGCAATTACGCAAATCGCGGCGGTAAGTCGTGCATACTCGCACCGTAAGAGCACCGTAACTGTAACGTAAGAGCTCCGTAAGAACACCGTGAGCGTACGCAAAGCCATGTGACTTCAAAAGAAGAGATTTGATTGGTTCATAATACTTCCTATTCCAACTGTTGAAAGACCCCTCCCATTTTAATCATTCTTTCTTGACTTTCTCAGGAGAAGGATATCTGCTGAGGAACTACAGTCAGAAGAACCTGCAGCATGGCTCAATTTCTTGAATCTTCTTCAGAGCACTCCTCAGGGAAAGAATGTGTGCGAGAGGAGCCTCAACCAAAAAGAAAAGTTGCCATAATTTGGAAATTTTTCAGTTTCCCTGAAGGACAGAAAAAAGTCAACGCCCCTAAGGTCACGTGCAAAATATGTGACAGTACTTTGTCCAGGGGTGATCCTAATAAAAAGTATTCTTTTGGGACTGCAAGCATGGTGCGCCATGTGAAAAACTTACATCCCAACAATTACGCAAGACAAGTATCCAGAAGATTGGAGGAGGAGCAGGGCTCTGCTGTGCCAAGCACATCAAGTGCACCACCACCATTATCACCACTACCAAGCAGGATGATCCCTAGTAGCCAAGCAGAATTTGGAGATCTTACAATTAATTGTAAGATTTGTAACCAACTGTCACGGCTCGCGGCGTTGCCGCGGCCGGCCATCCCGCAAACACACACGGGAGGCCGGGATACTCACTTCCGGCGGAAGTCGAGTACCCGGTCTAGCCACTGGGAAACCAGGCACAGAAGCACTTCCGGGGAAACGCATAAACTGCGCGTTTCCCGCCGGCTGAGTGCTTCGGATTCCGGATTCTAGCTGTACCTCACGTTTCCTGAGACCTGCATGCTCGGAGAAGAGCCGGGCAGGAGTGTTTTGACTTCCAGCTGCCCTGCGGAGCTCTCTTCAGCTGACTCAGAAAGCCGCGCTGAAGTGCAACTTTGTTTCCGCGCTTTCACGGGAGCCGCGCTGAAGTGCTACATTGTTTCAGCGGCATTTCCAGAAAGCCGCGCTGAAGTGCTACATTGTTTCAGCGGCTTTCACGGAGAGCCGCGCTGCTTTGCAACTTTGTTTCAACGTCTAGGAGGCAAGCCACGCTGAAGCGCTTCCTTGTCCTAGACAGCCCCATCCAGGAACGCTTGTGTACTACTTCACCTGGGGGTTCCAGGAAAAGCCTTTTTTTTTTGTTTTCATGACCCTTGGTGCGCAGGAGCGCCCTAAGGGTATAAATTGAACCTAGGATTGTGTTTTGGGGGTTTTACTTTGTTTTCCATCGCGCAGGAGCGCTATAAGGGAATAAACGCCGCCTACAGATCCTTTTCACCTTACCAGGGATACCACAAGCTGGGTGGTTGTTTCCCGTTTCCAGCTACCCGCGCAGGAGCGCTTTCCTTTTTGTTTTAGCTTGGGTGAATGCGCAGGAGCGCTTTCTTTAGTTTGTACTTGGCGATAACGCGCAGGAGCGCCTTCCTCGCTATTCACAACCGGAGCTGCACTCATCGGGGACTCTTCGTTTCGGGAGCCTTGGTAAGTCCTCAAGGGGTACCTGGTCCTGTGTGTGTACGTGGGGTGGTTCCTTTCGGGTCTGCTTCCCTTTCTGATCTTTCTTATTCTGGTTTCCAGTGACACCGAGACGCCCCACCAGCTCCACGCCATCCTTAAACCTACACCCTGGCTACCATCCCTGCGTCCATCTCATCCCTGCTGGGTTTTGTCGTCCACGAGGGTTAGGTGGGTACAGGGACCGGTGCTCTTGTCGTCTCTGCGGAATCGCGCCACAAGCAAAGGTGAGACTTGTGGGGCAAACCTGACACCAACTAATAGCTTATGGAGAACAATCCATCGAGCTGATTCATCGGAAAAAGAGGAGCCACAACTGCTCTCATAAATTTTTTCTTTTTTTTTGTTCCTGAACACAGTTTTTTGGTTTAAAAAGTTCTATTTTTCTGGTTTAAAAAAAAAACTTGTTGAAAAAACTGCAAAACTAAATATAAAACAATAAAGACAAAAAAACAGTTCTTTTCAGAACTACCTTTATTGGTAAAAAAAACCTATATTTCTATGTTAGTGTGTAAATGTTTGTCAGAATGAATGTGTAATTCATAAATGAATGAATGAATACATTAGTAGTGTATGGTGAATGTTAAAGTGCAGAACTATAAGGATGTGCTACAGCATAAATCTATAAGGTGTTTACCTATAATATACTGTAGTACCTCTGAAGCACTTGAATGTAACATATGCATATAAATATGTTACAAGTCTATGCTTCAATTTGCACTATTGGTGAAACTGCCTGGATGAATTTGTATGTATTAGAGGCGGTTTTAAACCCCTTTGTGCCTCTTTTACACAACCGTTGCATCACATTTGTGATGCAGCGGTGGTGCAAAAGATGTGCCATGATGTATGGTATTTACAATGTGACGTAATTGGAAGGTGTGTCACATTGAAAAGCCCTGCTCCAGAAGGAGGCTTTCCTGCGCAGGTGGGGGCTGTTCTGGCGCAAGAACGCCTCCTAAAAGTGACTACGTGAAATCTAAAAGATTTAATTCAGTCACTTTTGGGCTTATACTTCATCAAAACCCTGCACCTGTTTGAAGCAGGTGTAAGGATTGACACAGCATTATGAGCATAGGGCCCAAAAAGCATTCCTGGAGCTGCATTGTGCTTCCAATGCAAGTCAAACAATGCGCCATCTTCACAGCACAGATACATCACATATCTGTGCCCTTTTTGCCTCATAGTGCACCAAATTGTAAATACGATGCATCCATGGTGGTGATGTCACAGTGCACAATAACTGTCATATCTCTGGGGATATACCACTTATTGTACATCTACTAATTATTGTTTTAATGTAGTGAATGTCTTACTACACACTGATCAATGAGTCACTAGAAAACTATACCAAGAGTAACAGAGTATTTGGTGGAAGTGAAAAGATAGAAACTGCAAAATTCAACATAAAAAAGGCAAATTTGCAGGTGCATAGAACAGTGTATGGACAGTCTGTAGGGGTTTGAAACACTACATGCCCTAAGGCCCACTGTGCACCATGAATACTTGACTACTGACAGAGGCCTCATTTATGAGATTTTGCCATAGAAAAGTGCAGCAGGCCTTCCTACTACGCTTCCCTATGGCAAAAGAAAAAGGCAGGAATGTGCCATATCTCTAAGATACAGCGCATTCCTATCCTTTTCCCTTGCGCCAGCGCACAATGGTCTGCCTGCACCAACGCAGGAACCTTTGCACAATGGTGCAAGGGTGCCTGCGTTGCAAGGATGAATATTTTTGTACAGGTAGGAAAAGATCTTCTGTACAAAAATATTCACAAGAGACTTTTCCTTTTTCTGCTTGTGCTGCAAAAAGCAGCACACATAGAAAAAGGAAAAACAAAGAGAAATAAAACAATTTTTCCCAGTTGCACCTTCCTTACGCCACCCCTGGGGAGGCATACGTTTTTGGCAGTGCCTCAGATTTACGATTTCTCATAAATGTGTGGCAGTGTCAAAAGGCTATGGGTGTTTCTGGGAACACCCCCAGCAACACTCATTGCAAACCCCTTTAACGCAGAACACTGCAGTAGAGGGGCTGATATGTGTCAGGCAACAGTACACCAAAAAAGTGCCTTAGTGCTACCTGATAAATATCACGCTGACAGCTGTGCCACGGAACATAACAAAAAGTGATGTTCCAATGGCGCAAGAAGTCTCATAAATGAGGCTGTGAATTAATACAATTCTGCAAGGAGAGTGTCTAGGTGAATGTGTAGCAGCTTTACTTTTAGAACAGTGTATAGATAAGCACATAGTGCTGTATGGTTCACAATAATACTGAAACACTAGTGTGAGACAGGTGAAAGTCTAAGGATACAGACTGGGGAATTGAAGATATAAAAGGCAATTCAGCCGGTGTATACAACAGAGGATATATAGGGGCAGATTTATGAGGCCCTTGCGCCACGTTTACGCCGCTGTTGCGTCACGCAAGGCGGCGTAAACGTGGCGCATCCCTACGAACGATTTACAACGTGACGCATCTAGGCAGATGCATCACGTTGTAAAGCCCTGCGCCGCTTGTGGGCGTTCCGGCGCAGGGTGGGCGTTCCGGGGCAGGTGCGCCTCGCAAAAGTGGCTGAGTGAAATCTATAAGATTTCACTCAGTCACTTTCAGGCCAATGCTGCGTCAAAAGCCTGCGCCTGCTTGAAGCAGGCGTAGGTCTTGATGCAGCATTGGTCAGATAGGGCACCCCCGAGCCTTGCTGGAGCTGCGTCGCGCTTGCGACGCAACTCCAGCAATGCGCCGCCTTTACGGCACAGATGCGTCACGCATCTGTGCCGTTTTTGCCCCATGACAATGCGGCGCACCATGAGTGGCGGAGCTGTGGCGCACTGTGGCGCACATTAACTGGTGCATCCCTGGGGATGCGCCAGTTAACATAAATCTGCCCCATATTCTATAGGGATTTGAAGCAGTCCATGCCCTAAGGCCCTACTTTGGTGCATAACTACTTGGGAACCGACTGAATGCTTACACCTCAACAAGGAAATTGTCTAGCTAAATATATAGCACCTTCACTTTTAGAACAGTGCATACATAAGAACATACTGCTGTATGACTCATTACAATACTAAAATAGCAGTAGCAGAATGTTTCCAGGAAGTGTCACGATACAAACTATGCAATTCAAACTTTAAAAGCCAAGTTTGCAGATATTTAGAAAAGTGCAGTTGTTATATATAGGTGCTTGAAGCAGTCCATACCCTTAGGCCTACTTTGCTGCATGACTACTTGGAAAGTGGCAGAATGATTACACTTCTCGAAGGAGACTGTAGAGCTGAAAGTATAACTGCTTCACTTTTTATACAGTGTACAGACAAGGATATATTGCTACATGGCTCATTACAATACTGAAACAGTAGTAGCAAAGTGTTTGGAAAGAGTATGAGGATAGAGACTGGGTTATTAAAAGTTTAAAAGATAAGTTTTCAGGTGCATAGAAGAGTACATGTACAGTAAACCGGAGTTTGAACCAGTCCATATACTAAGGCCTACTTTACTAAACAAATATTTTGGTACTGACTGGATGATACGACTTCTGCAAACAGTGTCAACCTGAATGTGTAACTGCTTCACTTTTGCAACACTGTATAGATAAGTACAGCAATGTCAGAGTGTTTGCTATAAGTATAATGATATAGAGTATGGAATTGAAGGTATAAAAAACAAGTGTGCAGGTGCATAGAAGACTGCATGCATAGTCTATAGGAGTTTTAAAGCACTCCATGGCCTAACGCCTACTTTGCTCTATAATTACTTGGGTACTGACTGTATAATTACACTTCTGCAAAGAGACTGCATGATTGATTTTATAACAGCTTAATTTTTACCACAGTACATACATAAGGACATTCCAATGAATACCTCAGTACAATATTAAATCAGCAATGACAGACTGTTTGCTGCAAGTGTAAGGAGAGAGACTGGGGAATTGAAGGTATAAAACACAAATTTGCCTGTACATAGAACGGTGCATGCATAGTCAAAAGGGGTTTGAAACAGTCCACGCCCTAAGCCCACTTTACCTCATAAGTACTGGTACTGGCTGAATGATTAGAAATCTGCAAGGGAACTGTCCGGTTGAATGTATAGCAGCTTCACTTTTGAAATAGTTTATAGATATGCACATATTGCTGTATGGCTCAATACAATACTGAAACAGTAGAGTGAGAGTAATTACTGAAAGTCTAATAATACAGACTGGAGAATTCAATATAGAAAAGACTAGTTTGTAGGTACATAGAAGACTGCATGGATAGTCTATACAGGTTTAAAGCTGTCCACGGCCTAAGGTGTACTGTCCTCCATGAATATTTGGGTACTGACTAGATAGTTACAGTTCTGCAAGCAGAGTGCCTGACTGAATTTTAAATAGCTTCATTTTTAGCACAGTGCATACATAAGGACATTCTGTTGAATAGCTCTTCACAATACGGAATCAGCAATCACAGAGACTTTTCTGGAAGTCAAAGGATATACACCGGGAAATAAAAAGTATAAAACACAAGTTTGCTGGTGCATAGAAGAGTGCATACATAATCTATAAAGGTTTGAAGTAGTCCATGCCCTAAGACCTAGTTTGTACCATGAGAACTTGGATACTAGCTGAATGATTACAATTTTGCAAGAAGAGTCTCTCAAACCATTTTAAATTTTTAATCATAAATTTATTCTTGTAACATTTCATAATTTAATAGAACTTCCAACATGATTTCATCTGAAATTTCATTTTCTTCATCATGAATTTCAAAAGTCATATCAAGAAACTCGATGTTTCATGATATGTCTCCCCCAGGCTGGCCTATAGTGTCCGCATGCGGTTCAGTTCTGGAACCCCTGAGTTCATACGTAGATTTCTTTATTAAAGATTTTGTCCCTGACACAATATGCTATGTTAGAAATAGCGTGGCTATGATAAATTTGGTCTAACATCATCCATATAATCCTGATACTGATTCACTCTGCACCATGGACGTAGAATCCCTTTAAACGAACATTCCCCAAACTGCAGCTTTACTGGTCATCCAAAAAAACACTTGACAAACGCCACCGCCCCCATGCTGTCCCTACACTATTCTTCCTTCAATTGCTCGAACTCTGTCTAACGAGAAACTTTATTTCCTTTGAAGATCGTTTTTTTCAACAAATCAAAGGCAACTCAAACCCTCCATTTACTCCGTACTCGAGGAACACATATCTCAATTCCTCAAGGTGTGTCAGCTGTTTAAGAATCTCTTCGGCATGCATGTTTTATGTTAACTGATTTATAATTAATAACCGCCCATTTGGCCACGGAATCACCGTTCACCAATAGCCATCTATATGCCCGTACCTTTCGCCGACTCACGGAGCAACACTCACCCGTTTAAATTGATTTGGTTGATTTTACAAAATCACAAGCAATTTTTTCTAAACCTGGTGCAAGACTACGCTCCGCCCATGGAGTGTACGTAGTGTTGCCTACTTTGCATTTTGCAAAGTAGGCGTAGTAGGCAACACTATGCATGTTCCGTGGATGGAGCGAAGTTGCCCTCCACCCACCTCCCTCCCGCCCTCTTCTACATGCATAATTTTAAGTAACGAGTACAATAATGTACATGCGCATTTCTTGCATGAAATGTGCATGCGCGGGCGGCCGCACATGCGCATTTTGATGGATGAAGTCGGCGCAAATTAGAAGAGGGACCCCCGGGACGCCGCGGACCAGGTAAGTGCTTTTATCTACTTTTATTGTATTCGTTAATTAAAATTATGTATGTAGAAGAGGGCGGGAAGGAGGCGGTGGCGCGTAGTGGGGCTACGCTAAGCGCGAGAGCGGGCGTAGCATCATGCCCACTTCACGTAGCTTCGCGTAGCCCCACTACGCATACTACGCCCAGGGTAAATTTTTTCACGATCAACAGTGAAACATAAGTACGGTTTCATCACGGTCATAACCACCCGCGCCACTTATATCACACAATGCTGCATGCAACCGTACCGATGCAGAGTTTTAGTCGTGTACAATATCACGCCCGCCAGGCATATTTTTAGAACTCTTTTCTTCCGCGTTCTGTGCAACCGGATGGCAATGTTCGCCAAACACCACCCTAACCCACATGATAGTCACAACTAAATGGTGCTCATGTTGTCAACATGTTGTTAAATGTTTTCCAAAACTGTACCTGACTGGTTCCCTTGTTTTCTTTCCTCCCATTTATAATTTTTTTTGGTAAATACCAGGCAAATCTATTGTTGTAGTCCTGATGATAATCCCTAATATTTATGAGCTTGGGATCGAAACGTCATCGACATACTGATTAGTGCCAATAATTTCTATTTGCATATGATTTATGTGGTCACTATGTGGGTTAGGTTGCTTCATTGTATGACTAGTTCAAGCTCCCAATCCTCTAACTATTGCCTGTGTTCTTTTGTTCTGTATGCTTAATATTTATTTGTTCTTCTGTTTTCCAAATTTCGGGTACAGGACTGCGTCCCGTTTTATTGTTCTTGTTTCAATCTTAACAAAATTACTTCTACTTTGGAAATTAAAACTCTTTGTCCGGCTGGACATTGAAATACTATAGTACCCATTAAGGTCTATTTTGCATCTATTTTTTTCTCTATTTGTTTTGCTAAGGACCATTGTTCCTAAAAGAAATTGATTACTGGGGTCCATAGTTACTCTACGGGTTCCCTTGTTTGTTTAAAATAGCTCGAACTTCCAAAATCATCACAAAATCTACTATCAATACTTGGATTCCTGAATTTTGATTGAACATACATTTTGGCTTAGGCAGAAAGAGTAAAACCTTTCTACGACTTAATTAAACCTGATTTCTCAGCAAGAAATTGGACACAGGGAAACACAGATACACTACGTTCCTTACAAGCTGACATGATAGCTTCCATACACTTATAGACACACGTAACCGTATGCCACCTGGTGATCCGTATAATTGCAGGTCAATCTGGGTACACCTGTCTAACATATAATGAAGGAGAAACAGTACCGATTGCATATAAATCTCACCTGTACACAAATGCAGAGATGCGTTTTACATCAACAGAGAAAATTCTAACTGCAGTACAAACAGCTGTAGCAAGAGAAAGAGCACTAGCTCAGGGAAAACGCATAGTTGTCATGACCCCAGCACCAGCCTTAGTGGCTGTTATGAAGGCTACCATTCCTAATGCCTTACATCCGAGATGGGTACAATGGGCTAATTCTCCTATTCTCTTACTGCAATGGATTTTGAATATAGATTGAGCCCCAATTTAAAGACACAAGCATTCCTGCAATATGAACAAGAATATCTTCTACCTAATTAAATAATGCCTCTGGATCAGTAAGAATATATTATTTACACTGACGGAATCACAAGAACCAAATCAAGGAAGAAGCCTGGGATAATCTGCAATCTGGAGATGTGTTGAGGGACAGCAAAAAATGTGGGCTATTATCAACCAGTCGTTTTTCACTGAGGAGGGGAAATCAGATATGGACTGTGTAATTGAAGATGAGAGTTGGCTTAACCACTTTAGAAACATCTATGACATTGAGTTAGGGGTTACAACTCCCTCGGACGCAGTTACACCTCGAAATACTATGTCCATTAGGTTTAACACCTCTGAAGTGGAAAAGGCGATTAAAGATACAAGCAAACACAAGGCCCCTGGCCCTGATGGGGTCCCTGCAGATCTCTACATCCTGTACCCACAATTCTGGCCCAAAATTCTAACCAATGTTTTCAACGCAATACCCACTGCAGGCTCCCCATCCTCTTGGTCAACCTCCATTTTTGTTCCGATTTTTAAGAAAGGGAACAGGAGGGACCCTGCTTGCTACAGGCCAATCTCCCTGCTGGACTCTGCCGTAAAGATCTTAGGTAGAGTCATTTTAAAGAGATTGGGAGATTGGCTTGAAGGGAGTGGGGTCCTTTCTGATCTCCAGTATGGTTTTAGAGCACATAGGGGGACTATGGATCAATGCTTAAACCTTCACTTTATTATTAGCAAGTACACAGTGGTGAAGGAGGGGCTTCTATATTTGGGTTTTATGGATCTATCTTCCGCATTTGATTTGGTTAATCGTTCTAAATTATGGCTTATTTTGCGGGATATGGGTTTGGACATCACGTTGGTTAATTTTTTAAATGATCTTCACCAGATCTTGTCGGCTTCTGTTAGGGTAACAAGGGAGGGTAGGTGTACTGAGCAATTTAGATCAAGAAGAGGGGTCAGACAAGGTTGCATTCTGGCCCCTCTCTTATTTACGCTCTACATTAACTCTTTGGGCAAATCCCTAGACCGGGCCACCCTGGACGTCCCGCGTATGGGAGGGTTGGCTATTCTGGTCCTCCTGTACGCGGATGACGCCGTCCTACTTGCCCGTACAGGTACTGGATTACAAAGATTGTTAGATCACTTTGGCTCCTTTATGGAGGCCCTGGATTTAAAAATCAACACCTCGAAATCCCACGTAATGGTGACCGGTTTACGCAGGAAAAAAATGAAGATCAAAACTTTTAGATGCAATGGAACGCCAATTTCAAGGGTACCCTTCTTTTGTTACTTAGGTGTTATATTCGATGAAAGGGGGAACTGGGGCCCCCAGTTGAAACTCAAGGGCAATGTGGTTGCAAGATCTACCACAGCCCTTATGAATTTTTCAAAAAGATTGGGTGCGAGACCCATGGAGGCCATGATCCGCATCTATAAATCAAAGTGCATAGCAATTGTCTCATATGGGGCCGATATTTGGGGCTATGTTCCAACACTAGGGATCCAAATTATAGAAAACAAGTTTATACGATCCCTTTTGTCACTCCCACAATCATCCCCCACATATTCAATTCACTGTGAAGTAGGCTTGGGGTATATTTCTGATTACTTAAAAATGGCCCCTTTATTACGATGGGTTAAAACTTGGCTAAATGCGGAGATCACGCTTAACCACCTGATACTCAAGGACTGTATGGCCCTGGATAGAGTGGATAGAATACCCTGGCTTGCGTATGTTAGGGCGGCATGCGTGAGGCTGGGGCGTCCGGAAATGTATTCATCACCACAGGGTCTCAGGAATGAGGATGTAGGGTGGATTAAGCGCAATTTCCTCAAATTACTGGAGTTAGAAAGGGAGGAGGTTGAACTCAGGAAACCTATGGTGAGATCAATCTATCAACTGGTGATCTCCCCAGTCATGGAACCTTATCTGAAGTACGTGACTAATTCCCACCATCGTTTCCTTTTAGTTAGATTTATGTTCAACCTCATCCACCTTACACTTGGTACCTATCTGAAGTGGGGGACCCCCAAAGATACCCCACCCTGTACCTGTGATAGTTTTTCTACACAGGACACACTCCACTTAGTGATGTTTTGCGAGCACTATCTGGTGGCCCGCAAAACATTTTTATACCCTGTTCTAAAGGAACTAAAATTTGTCCAGGTGAGGCCTGCCCTCCTACATTTACAAATGCTTGATTCTATGCAGGTTACTTACAGCGTAGCCAGTTTTTTGGTAGCGGCAGCGCGTGTAAACAAAATTAGACTCACCCAGAAGAATTTATTACCAGGATGACATATAATATACTGAGGATTGTCTGAAACTGGGTTGGGCCTATCGATCTATGATACTGATCTTGTCCCTTTTTCTCTTTGTATCAAAGATTTTAGCTGTTTTTAGATTGTTTAAATGAATTGCAATCATGTGCATATCTTATTTCTGTAAAGTGTACAATAATGAATCTTGTATTGCTTTTATGGTTTTTACTAACCGAAATAAAGATATTTGACTGACTGATTACACTGACGGATCTGCTCAACCAGCCATAGGAAGTAAGCAACAATATAGCGCAGAATGTGCAATCGTTAAAGGTCGCATGTGGGATGGAAAGTCTCATCCGAGTTGCACAAAAACGCAATCTCTAGGAGACTGCATGGCACAGTTGGCAGAGTTAAAAGCACCGATGAGATTTCCCCTCACTAAGGGCCCGATTACGATGGCGGTTTACCCCCATCCTCCGGGCCGGCGGAAGCCACCGCCGGCCCGGAGGATGCGGGAAAACCGCAGCGGACTGAAAAAGACCCCCGCCAGATTAGGATGGCTGGGGGATCGTTTTTCAGTCTGCAGCTTTTCCGCCGCGGTCGCCTCCCGTCCGCGGCGGAAAAGCACTAACATGGCTGGCGGTGTCTATCAGACACCGCCAGTCATATTAGGATGTCTGGAGGAACATGCCTTTACACGGAGGCATTTCCGCCATGCAAAGGCATACAGAATTTTGTTTGGGGGCCCGTTGCGGGCCCCCAGGGGTGAAGGGGGTGGGGGTGCACATGGGGGGTACCTATGGTACCCCTCTGCATTTGCCTGCGCAATGCGGCAGGCAACGCGCGGTGCCTGCCGCTTTGTGCATGCAAATGCACAACTTACATTTTTATCATTGCGGAGGGTGCTGCTTTAAGCAGCACCCGCCGCAATGATAAAAATACAGGATGTGACTGCCAGGGTGGCGGTCACATCCTAATTTGCACGGAGGGACCGCCGCTGCCCCTGGGGACGGTCCCTCCTACTCTATGGTGGCGGACGGACTCAGGTCCGTCCGCCATCATAATCGGCCCCTAAGTGTGTGTAATTCCTTTTACTGTGGGCAGTCATATAATAAATACTTGCAATACTGGGTTCAAAACGGGGTTCAAAGATGCAAAAGATGGCAGAATTAAGCATAAAATGCTCTGGGTAGAGCGTCCGGAGCTGCAAGCACTATTTCTAAAACGAAAATAGACGGTGAGATTATGGTGGCTGTTATTGCTTCAAGCAAAAACAGTGGTGCAGTAGCAAAAAGATTTCCACTCAAGTACTCCTACAAGTTAGATGCAAATAACATTCCATTTGCTCAGACATCTGGAGGGGGGATAGAGTAGTTCCAAATATGGATCGTAGGTTAGGTTTAATTCTAGCAGCACACAAAGGGATAGGTTCTGCTCCTGCAAGAGTTACGGCAACTGCTTCCTTATTGAAACAACACTATTGGTGGCCTGGATTAACATAGCAAACTATAGACTATGTCTTGAAATGCGAAATCTGTCAGCAGATGAAACGTTCCACCATAACAAGTCCCGTGCAGACACTGTTGTTAATAGCTGAAAAACTTCTAGTGTGTGTTTACCTAGACCACGGCTGCCCCTTAAAAAGAGATGGGGCTAAAAATATATCATGGTAACAGTGGATTCCTGCTCGAGATTCCTATGGTTGTGGCCCCAGTGCTCGGCTGACGCTCAAACTGTTATAAAAGATTTGCATGTCTTCATAGAGACGTATGCAATTGGCACATTATATTCAGTCCAAGGCCCTGCGTTTAGCTCTCAGGCTTACAAGGAGGCAATGGGAAGTTTGGGTGTAGCATGGCAGTACTCATCTCCGTACCATCCTGTGGGAAATTCAGTAGTGGAGAGAAGAAAATGAGACTTAAAGCAGTCTTCAACCGCTAGAGTATTATTAATGGGTGAAAGCTTGGTAAAACATCTGTATGGAGTCCAGCGGGCCCTTAGCAATATGCCAAGAAGTTCTCATGGGGGGTCATTCCATCTGAGGTTCTATTTGGGACAAGAATGTGGGTACCTGATCTTGATTGTGGCGCACTGGCTGATGAAAAGCCTTTTGAAATTCATGATCATTTGGCTGTTTTACAAGATCTTATGAGTTCAAAAAGTAAGTTTATTGAGGGTAAGGAAAATGATAATACAGAAAATATATTAACAATGAAGTATTACATACAGTAAAGCACTTTAGAATTAATAAACACAAAGGATAACAATGTTAGCCAAGTAAGCATATCATGTATATGAAAATGACAATAATGTACAAATAGTCAGTAAACGAGTGAAAATTACAATCTATGTTAAGAAATATAGTTTAAAATGAAATGGAGTTAAAAAATATAATATCAATGTGGGGAAAGTCATGGAGGCTTAGACACTTCTTGTCGGAGGGGGATCAAAGACAAAGAACGTTGGGCACTAGCATCAATAAACAGTGTAACAGGTGACCTTAGGTCTGAACATTTTGATGCCATTTGTATCGGGTATACAAAGGTAGTATCCAATCTATGGTTATAAAAAACAGCATACCACCATGCTTGATATGACAATTTAGTACAATCTTTCCAATTTTTAGTTATTTGCTGAAAGGCAACTGCTAGCAATAAATCTATTATTCTCACATTAGAACCACAGCTCGCTCATATAGGGGATATAATTCCTAAGAATGAATGTGACACAGATAAGGGGTAACTGGAACCAAAGATCAAATTGATTTTAGACCAAAAGATTTCCAGAAATCATGAACAGGTGCGCATGTAAAGAGTAGATGGTGTAGATCAGCATGTGGTGAGGAACAGGTCCAACACATATCTGAGAGTTCAGTGTGTCTAGAGCTGAGAGTAAGTGGGGAAAGTAAAAGTCTGTTAAAAATTAAAAATAATGTTTGTATAGTATTCGCAGCTCTAGAGGACCTCGTAAGCTTAAGCCAGATTCTGCCCCAAAGCTCCACGGACCAAGAAGTTTCCAAATCTTTCTCCCAGGATATCTCAATTTTGAACTATGTAGAAATGTATATATAACAGCAGAAAGAGCCTTGGGGTCAATGGACTGATTAGAGGTTGTGAAGTGAATATGGGCATTCTGGATAGCTTGTGTTAGAAGGGAGTACTTTGAGCGGAAGGACTCAGGTAGGTTAAAGGAACTGCTGGCATGTGAAAAGGACAGAATCTAATCCTGGACATATAATTGATGTACCCAAATGAGGCCTCGTTGTCTCCAAGTTTTCCAATATAAAGGTTTATTACGTATTACTATATTGATGTTATGCCATATAGTAGAGTTAAGAAATTAAGTCCAGTCCATGGAAGATGAAGAAAAGACAGATGGTATGATTTTGGAAGTATGCTTAATTATAGGAGTGGACAAGGATTGCGGTTTACGTATGAAAGACAAATACTCTTGAATTGAGAATGGAGAAATGAAGGACTGCTCAAGTGTAGTCCAAAGAGGACAATCCATTGGAGACTCAGAGAGCCATCTTGAGGCCTGAAGAAGTAAAAAGGATTTATGGTAAGTGTGAAAATCAGGGAAATTCCAACTTTGGACGGGTCCATTTTAATATAAGACATATGTGATTGATTTTTACTCCATAAAAAGGAAGGCATAATGGAATTACGTTTCTTGAAGTATTTTGATGGGATAGAAAGTGGAATATTAGAAATTGTATACAATATTATAGGGGATAACATAATTTTTATAGTATCTAGGTGGCCCGCCAAGATAAATACAGAGGGTGCCATTTCATTGTTAACGAGGATAATCTCTGTGTGCAATTTTCCATACATCGTGATATGGTTCCTAAGTACTTAATAAACTGGGGACTCCATGTGAAACCTGAAGCGGTGAAATGGTCCTTAAAAGTATATTTTGTTAAAGGCGAGATCTCACATTTATCTTTGTTTAATTTGTAACCAGAGATAGCTGCAAAGGAATTAACCTTATCTAAAAAAGCGGGAAGAGAGGATTGAGGTTTCGAGAGGAACAAAAGAACATCATCAGCTTAAGCTGCCATTTTATTTTAGACTCTTTGAAATCAAAACCATGGATATTATCATTTTGACGAATTCTTAACAAAAAAGGTTCCAAAGCAAGATTAAAAAGAAACAGATAAAGTGGACAGCCCTGTTGAACACCCAATCTATTTCTGCCCCTAATTTAGCTAAATGAGTCAAAACCCTCTGTCTTTTAATAGGTGAATGTAAACCTCTGACATTCCATGAAACAAGTTTTAAAGACATGGAACAAAGATGTGAATACACATGATTGGTGCACAAAATGAGCACCAACCATAAGAAATCTCTGATTGATATGAAATATACCAAATAACAAACCGATCACATGTAGCTTGAATCAAATGTGACAAAAAAGAAAAGAAAGAAGAAGGATAATTGAAGCGAATAAACACCATATGAAAATTAAAAGTAAGACATAGAAGAAATAATGATGCTATGATAACAGGAAGTTGAAACAAAGCTATAAGAGAAAAGGAAATAAGCATGATGCGCAAGAGAAAGAGTAAATCAAGAGACTTACAAATACTCCAAGATATATGAAAGAGGGGGGGTGTGAGGCCACACGGAACAATGATGTGTCCGAACTCCACGCAGGAAGGTGGGAAGCAGAACAGAACCGACTGATGATGAAACATAAGGGGAATATGACACGGAGACATAACCTGTGAGGAGAAAAAGGAAGTTAGTGATATAATCAAAAATATCAATGAAAACTTGAAGTGATATTTTGTATCAACATGCATGCAGAACATTAACAGATTTAAAGCATTTAACAAAACTAGATGCATTTCAGAGTCAACAGCGTCTTATTTGGCATGTGATAAGGAGATATCCATATATTCTGCGTGAAAAGAATAGAGGAAGCTCTTCAATTTTACTGATTCCTCATAGGTGGTAGTTTTGTTGTTGAAGGTCACTTTGAACAAACAAGGGTGAAAGAGGCCATATCTTGCGCCGATTGAGTGAAATTGCGGTCTCAATGCTAGGAACTCCTTATGTCGATCTGCAGTTAGCTTGGCATAATCTTGGGAGAAGAATAAGGAGTTACCTGACCAAGTAATGCAATTTAATGCCATGGCTGCAGATAATATCTTGACCAGGTCAGTGTACTCCAGAAAGTATAAGATCACTCTTCTCAATTTGTTTTACTGCGGTAGAAGACACTGAAGAGAATGACACTATTGGGCCCAACCGATGAGCTCTTTGGATGTTAAGAAGAGTACCATTCGGCAATTTGAGGATTTTTGGGATAAATGATTTAAAGAAGGTAATTGGGTCTGTACCTTCCATCCCCTCAGGCAACCCATAAATGCTGAGATTATTTCTTCTGTTCCTGTTTTCAAAATTTTCAATTTGCTTGTGTAGCGCTGACACCTGAGAGGATAAGGAGTCTACTTTGGAAATAGAGGAGTTTAGAGAGTCAATATTCTGTTCTATTGTGATAACTAGCTCTTCCAAGTTTGACCATCTAACAGTTAGAAGTTGTATCTTAGAGTTCGTTTCTTCAACAAATGGGCGTAAGGCCCAAATTTCTTCTAACAATAATTCCATTGTGATTGAAGTAGGTTGCTCAGGGGGAGAAGGATGATCATTCTTCAACCGTTTTACTGGCACCCTGGTAACGCCAGAAGATATATTGGTAGTGGATGCCAAAGCACCTTTAGGCAATACGTTTGTGGAGTCCTCCATGTAGAGACAATTGAAATGAGAACTGGTGCGAATTAAGAATTTGCGCGTTTAGGACTCTGGTTGAGAGAAATCTTTAGTTATTCGTCCCATAAATTGAATCAGAAATACTTTGAAAGAACAGTACTTATGAAATGTCAACTCACAATGCCTCAGTAACTAAATCTTTGGTGTAATATAAATAAATAAATATGTGCACAATGAAATACAGAGAGCCAGTAACGTTAAGGGAAGTAAAACAAAATGCTCACATCATAATAACCAGATCTCAGATAGTGTGAAGATTTACAAGCCAAGGTGCGCTGAAAGAACGGTGTAGAGGAGAAGCATAAAGCTCAAGCTCCATTAAGGTAACCGAGGCTATCTGGCATAAGTTTATAAAAGGTTATTTTTATCCCACGAAGGAAGGCAAACAAAGATGTGACACACACTTAAGCATCATTATTTGTTGAGTGGCATATGTAAGAAGAAAAGCCTCATCCTCATATTTTTAAATATTCAAGGCTTTTGTTTACATTGCAGCCGTCGCGCTGAGGTAATTTTGTCAGCGGGGGAATCCTAAAATGGCAGCCGCTACAATAGCGGAGCCGTTCCACAGCGCACCTATAAAATATAATTACCTGCAGCTCACCAAGCATTGAGGTAAACAGCTCCCTCGTAGCCTCACAACTTCCGACGGTTATTCCCGCATTTCCATGTCTTTGTTTACAGCAATTACTGCGTCTGAGCCATCTACGTCTCTGTAGTCCTGGGAGAGCTATGGAGCAGCCGCCATCTTATTTGGTTACTAGCCACGTCCCCTGTTTTACAGGATCTAAATGAATCCAGGACAGAACTAAGTAACATCCACATGAAGCAGACCACCACTGGGGAAGTGGTATCAGTCACGGACAGACCTGTGTCGATCCCAAAAGTCAGGGAACTAATCAAAGAGAAAATAGCAGACAAAAGGATGTGGGCCATCCTACAGAAAACCTGTACCGGTCCTAGCAATTGAAGGAACAAAAACTGTACTTTTACCACCTCTTGCCGGGAAAAAGTAGAAAAGATTTGTCTCAATTGACCTAATCAAACCACACTATGTGGCCAATACTAAGCAGTAGGCCGCGTGGACTCCAAAGTAGCAGTTGCCCTCCTCTCACTACAATTCAAGAAGTTCAAATGGAAAGACTCTTCACGTTCAAAGAGTCACATATATGCAATAAAAGACTTTGCAACAATGCCATGCTTGTCCCCTTGAACCTGAAATTCAACTTCAAAATGAAACTTAAAATGACACTCAAGTTGCATTTAGACCAAATACAGACGTCTACGTCAAAATGCTCAGAGAAGACCAAAATACGATTTTAAAAAATACTGATGTAATTCCAAAAATTGATCAAACTGCTTCTGGATACTTCATAAACTTTGATGCGTTTTCTTTGGATCCAAGTGAACCTGAAACGATGTCAGCCCAAAAAACACGTAAGCAGAAAATTAAATACTTTTTGAACTTTTCTTAGAAAGTCTTACCTGGTATCACCATGGATAGAACTATGGGTAACTTCTAGGATTCTTTTCTTTCTTTTCTGGGTAAGCTTAGTGATAGTTTTTAACATGATTATTAGTGGACAATACATTCGGCAAAGCTCTGCTGTCCAAGGAGTAAACTTAATTTTAAAACCACATTATTCATCTCATCAAGAACAAAGAGACTTATCATCAATGAACATTACAGCAGTTCCTGTACCGGATGGTATTGGTTGGGACAAGGTTGATTTTGACATATTTGGCCCGACTGAACGTTTACAAATTCCACATTTATTTAAAAATTCATTGAGGGATATCATTACCTCAAGTACATTTTCCAATGATTGGGATTTTGAAACTGTGAATAACATGTGTGATTTAGAAAAATCTGATGCATTTTCTAATAGTGAAACATTGTAGAGCTCAGCGGATTATGAATCTATGGATTGTTATCAACATTATAGGCATAATTTTTTGGATGAATCTGCTAACACTAGAAATGTGTTCACATACCACCAGTGGGAACATTGTCCAACACAGCCAAATGGCAGTTCAAAAACATTTGCACAGAAGTTTCCATATTTTTGGGGGTTTATGTCTGACCATGCCTCATACTATTATAAGGTTGCACCAACATCAGCACAGAAAAATATGTTGACATATACCAAACAGATTTACTCTGCATCCGTTATTGCCCAGTTGTTTGAACAAGGTTGCAACTTATGGAAAGACACCTTAGACTTAAAATTGGTCTGGGGTACTAGAGAATTGCAAGGGCAGGGAATTGAAGCTTTATTTAGAGCAAGCCTTATCCCTCAACAAATCATGTTTTTGAACGAGACAGTACAACAGACATCTTGCCTTGGCCTAGTCAAAAGACTTGAACACAACTTGGCTACCAACACCATCACTGTCCGAGGGTAAAAAGGGATTACATTAGATTACATCAAACAATTCAAAAGATTAGAGCCTGATTGGAAGATAATGGTCGATTTGGTTTACAGACACCAAAAGTTGTCAATCTAGATTTTTGGGTAAGACCGAAGGGTTCAGTATCCATAGGCCAGATCCACGCTATGTAAAGAGACAACATACAGGGGTAGTGACATCCTACAGTGTTTGGAAATTTTGCCTTAATTGGCTAGAAACCTCAACACTCACAGAAGTGAAACAACACTTATCTTTACTAACACAGGACATGGATCTTAGGGATTTTTTACTAGATCCCAGGAAACAATGCCATAAACATTTCATATATGCTGGCATTTATGCTGCCTACAATGAAATTTGGAAAATATCCCAACAAGAGGATGCAGAAAGAATACGGGAAATAGACCATATTAAGTTAGAGAAATCTCTAGCAGTGGTGGACAATGGGTTAACAACATTGACCTCCAGGATATATTCCATAAGCAACATTGTATCTTCAGTTACGTTCCATTATGTTATTAAGCTGGACGCTGCAATCTTTGCATGCAGGCAATGTGCCTTGGCATTTTATCAACAGTATGTCTCTGTTTTCTGAATACAATCTAATCGATAAACAGATGGAAATGGCACAAAGGGGAGCATAAGGTACAATGCTGCGTACCAGTGGTACAAACCATGAGAGCGCTGCGGTGGTTACTCCAGCAATTGGGCTACTTTCAAATGGAAGTTACTTGATGCTGAACAGTCAAGGCTGCTGTGGAATGCTCCCGGGCATAGCACATCTGGTTACCGTGAACTCCAGGGTTACTTGTTGTACGCAAGTGTTATTTCCCCCGACACATACAGTCAGAGAGGCTCTGTTGTGGCCTTCACTGAATGTTTCTTTAATACGGTTTGATACTCTAGGCAGAATAAAAGCCATGCTTTTACAGAAGCCTGTGCCCTTAACCTTCGCTCAAGAGACTTTTGAACCCGAGATCGCAAGGTCTTCAGGTGAGATACAGGCACTTTTTAATACAAATTGCCCATTCCATTTCATAGAAATGGTGAATCATATCTTTAACATGTCTGATATGACTGGCATTGTCCACCTTTTTAAACCATAGGTCTGGACTTCTAAACACCTTTCAGACTGTACTTGGAGTTATTCAGAAGCATCTTTGGAGGACTTCCGCTGATCCTGTTACTAATAGCACGTATCCTGATTGTCTTCAAACTACTACGCAATGAACATCCCAGTCACCAAGGAGATGGAAAAAGTGCTCCTGGAGCATAAATACCATGACTGAATGGTACAATACCTAGGCACACCTCGCCTGAGAGATTTAGGTGCATCTTGGTTCCTGTCATTTCGACCAGTCTGGATGGACTGCATCTTACCTGTCCTCTGATGAATGTTTAGCAGAGAAGAATGCGTGTTAGACGTTTGTTTGACACTCCTTCATGTGCACAACCGGACATGAATGCTCTACTGGACCCGTTAAAGGCCCATGTTCTGCAGTGTCCTCAGAGCATTCTAATGTTGTTGGTGGCATTTCTTGAGCAACCACAGGTTGTAACTACACATGTTGGGATAAACACCGGCTCCTCCACTGGCACCCAGGCTTTGGACGGTGCACAGGCTGCCACAGCACCGACTTCTGACAGTGCAGAAGATCATCTATGCTCACTTGACGTACTCTGTGAGGTGTTACAAGGGCCGTCTATTGCAGAAGCAAGCAGCAAGAATGTTGCGTCTACCAGCCAGGACACATAAACAATTGACTCATTTTGGCTCGTCATGTGCTGGAAGAAATTCACCCTTTTCAATAACAAGCTCAATTTGGAACTCAGATACAAAAATTGACAATCCTTTTCATTTGTTGGGCTAAATGGCCTTCATATGCTTATAGCATTTGTACTATAAGAAAGGACACTTTTAGAGCTAGGGCCTGCAAAACCATTTTCCTTTTTCATTTTTAAATACTTTTTAGAAATTTGTAGATGTTTTTAAACATTTTTAACTAAAGAAATGTTTTTGCTTTAGTGCATACCGATGTCTATTTATAGGTTACATATGTCGACCAGTCGGAAGAGGAGTGGGTGTTATATTCCATTTAGGTACCCAATATAGGCGCAGGTAACATTGCAACTTTTTACCTATATCCTTCCCTACATTTCATACATAACGGTTCATAGGGACTGACCTTTTACCTATATATGACACTGCATTCAGAACGCTGGTTTTTCCCTGGTTCGATATTCATATATTATGCATGAGGCTTCTTGGAAGCACAGCAGGACTCACAGGAGGACGAACATCTCCTGTATAATATCTATGTTAAAGTTCAAGCCCTACGTCATCCTTTAGGCCGACACAGTAACACAGCAAGGTAGGACCCCTGGGGAGACCTGTGGGTATGTATACATCATGTCTTGCTTAGACAGACAGCAGATACAGTAACTTCCCGGCTGACACACTGACCAGAGATGCTGAGGTTCCTGTATGCAGATGCTCCAGATAGCAGTGGTCTAACATCCCTTTCCTTGTTTCCAACTCGAGACCAGGACGTGGGTCCCATATTCTCTTCTTTCTCAGGAAATGGGGTTTACTAGACCTTAGAGGGATTCTTGGCATAACGCATGACACCTACACCGATGCTAGGTACATTTAGGAACATCTAGTTAGGGAGGCATCGTAGGAGTATGCACTTTCTTATTGTGTATTTTATGTACTGTATATATTCATGATTACTGCAAGATGGTAGAACTGTACCATCCCTTTACCTTTGTAGTACTGCTAATAATATATCTCTGCTACTGTCTAATGGTTGTTACAGCAAATCTATTCTAAGCTAGAATAACAACTGTTCAATAAATTATTGAAACGTCCAGACTGTTTATTCTCTGTATCTCTGAGACAAACTAAGTGAGAATAAGTGACTGATCGAAAAGTAGTCTATTATTTCCAGGATTCTGAGGGATCAGGGTTGTCATGTTCTGAGGTTCCCATAAACTATTCTATCCACGATAAGGGGAGATTCTAGTGGCACTGGGAGCTAGTTTATGCAAAACAGGTTAACATATACGGTGGGGATGCTCGGAAAAAGTCTGCCACCAAACCCACAGTTTATGTTATCCAAACGTGCAGATCCAGTAAAGGATATAGAGGAACTACACGACCGGGGCAAAGTTAAAAAAACAACAGAACAACATGGAGGGCTATTTTGCTGTTTTGACGATTTTCGCTCCACATTTGATACTGTTGATAGGGCATTGTTATGAGAGGCTTAACAAGGTTATCACATCCCAAACGACTTGCTTTTAATGCTACAAGAATTACATAGACACAACTGGGCCCAAATGGAATTCAATGTTGATGGGTCAGAGTCAAGAAAGAATAGACATTGAGAATGGCCTCAGACAAGGTTGTGTTTTGGCACCCACTCTATTCTCCATTTTTTTGGCAGAGCTTCCAAAAACCTTGAGCTTACCCTAAAGCTTTCACCCTAAAATGAATACTGTACATGTAAGCTATCTCCTTTATGCAAATGATGTAGTGGTCATGGATCTGACAGAAATAAGGCTGCAGAAGAAATTAGATGTTTTGCTAATTATTATGTTAGAAAGAAATTGACAATAAATCTGGAAAAAAATAAAGTTCTACTGCTAACCTTCGGGACTAAGAACTCACAGTTCACCTGAACCCAAATGGTGCCAAAATTGACAGAGTTAATCGCTATAAATATCTAGAGCTCTGCTTCATGAAGAACATGCCATGGATAGAACTCGGAATCACTCCAGGCAAAGGCCCTTTCCATGAAAGGGGACTCAAGATATTTCCCAAAAGGTACAGAGGGCCATCCTGGAGGTCACTTTTGGTAGTATATCAGGGAATGATACAGCCTCAATTCCAGTATGGCATGGAGGTAGTCAGCGTTATTGGGAAAACAAACATGGATTCAGAAGGGGGAAGGTGCTTAAAAAGACTACTCTCTTAACTACCCTCCTCCATCATACAGGCTATTCGGACAGACATTGGACTGACTGCATGGAGCTATTTAGCATCTGTGGAGACCTTAAGATTCTTGTCAAGGATGTATAGTGATGAATGTCACAAAATATCCACATTGTGCAAAAATTCAAATATAAAGAGTGACTTATACCGGGCATGACCTGCCAGGGAAAAGTTCAAAACCTAGGTAAGAAACTAGAACTTCAAGGCCGTATGACTAACCTGTCAAGCATCAGTAAAGCAGAGTTCTGTAAGGTGACAAAACAATATACAAACACATTAGGACACAAGGATCTTCAAAGTTGTTTTCTATTCTGAATTCTCCCTTAGCATTTAAAGATGTATTCTCAGAGTGTGTCCATAATAGCACCACACTAGTGAAGGGTAACTAGGGAATTGTAGTTTGCCTCAGTCCATTAATAATTGAATTTGGGTTTTGTGGAAGTGGATAATCATGGACACATCAGACCATTTTAGTAATGGTGAAATATATTATGCAGATGAGCAGCAAGGAAAGGAAGCTTATGCAGGAAACAAATACTAACAAACTGAAATATTATGCAATTTAAGCTTAATTGCGTGACTCATTTTGACACTAAAGCTCACAAGGGTAGCTTGCCCCGATAACTTAACTGCAATAATAATAAATACCAATATAGGCTGTTAGTCTGGAACGCATTCCTGGGGCAGAGTAACACAAGGCAGTGGCTTGCTCTGCCTTGAGTTACTCTAGATTTAGCAAGCACCGCAAGGCCATGGAAGGTGGCCTTGCTTGGCTTAGTAAATATCATCTAGGATTCATGTCGCCCTTGCGTCAGCTAGAGTAGAGCATGGGCAACACAAAACTTTGATAAGTATGGTCTATTTAATCAGCCCCAATTGAGTTTTTTTTATTTTATTAAATTCTTTTCTTTGCAGAAACAGACTCAAAATTCATTTTCAAATATAAAATGTGAATCCCACTCTTTTTAGCCACACTAAAGAGAAACTAACATTCCTTACAAATCTGTAGGGTGCTTGGGCCCAACAGGAGTAGTAGAGACTTTTTAAACCACCAATACCTTTTCTCTGGTAAAGTGATTTGCAGACTTTTATTCATTCAAAATGTATTGTTGTGTTGGCCTAAACATTATTGGCCTCGGATTGATTATGTGCTGGAAGAAGCTATTCACTTATTTGACTTGCATCTGTGAATAACCTTAATTGTAAGTTTAAAAATGTTCATACTAGTTTAAAGCATGACATTTCTGCTACACTACTTGATGAGGTAAACAAAATCAAAATTCATGCTTCATGGAAATCATAGGTATAAAGGTATAATTTTATTAGAGGACAACTGGAATTTGGTACTTCTGTCTTTCCATTGTAATGCAGATGCAATCAGTGCCATTCCTTCCAAGATATGCTTGTAGATTTATTCCTTAAACCAAACACATTATAAGTTTAACTGATACATTTCTATTACAGAATCATTTAGTGCATATTTATTATTTTATTTTGAGTATTTGTATAGCGCAGCTGATACCTTGCAGGCTTCCTGGCGCTGGAGAATACTCCACAGAGGAGAAACCAGAGTGAGTGGCAGGCGGGAAGAGTTAAGGGAATAACCAAGTCTTTATCCGTTTCCGAAAGGGAAGGAGTTGTGAGATTTGGCGTATATCAATGGGTAGACTGTTCCATAATTTGGCCGCTGCGACCCTGAAAGATCTGCCCCCCGTTCTGGCTTTATTGAACCTGGGCACTTTTACCAGACAGGCCGAGGATGATCGTAGATCTCTAGTCGGAGTGTACCACAAGAACAGAGCTTGCAGGGGTCTGGGTCCGAGTCCATGCAAGGCCTTAAAGACAATGCAGAGGGATTTGAAAGCCACCCGCTGCTTCAGAGGTAGCCAATGCAGCTCAGTTAGGGCCGCTGTGGCTGAAGATCTCCTCGTCCAGCCGAGAGCTAGCTTGGCAGCGGCTGACTGAATTCTTTGAAGCCGGTCTAACAACGTAACTGGAGACTCAAGGAGCAATGCGTTGCAATAGTCAAGGCGACTGAGAATAGTGCACCTGACTATCAACGCCCGAGCTTGTGCAGGGAGGAGTGGCATAATTTTACGCAGGGAACGCAAGAGGGCTGAGCAGGTCCCCACAGTTTTAGCGACCTGGGTTTCCATACTCAGCTTGTTATTGAGCATGGCTCCCAGGTTGCGAACCGAGGTAACTGGCTGGGGTTTGTCCCTAGTCTCTGGAAGCCAGAAATCACTCGGGAACTGGCGAGGTATGTTATTACCAGCGCAAAACAGCACCTCTGTTTTGGAGGAGTTAAATTGAAGGGAGTTCCTGTGCTACCACCCAGCCGTCTCTCTTAAACAGTCGTGGAAGGAAGTTAAGGGGATGGAGTCTTCTCCCTCCCATGAGAGAATGAGCTGGGTGTCGTCAGCGTAGTTAATCGTTTTTATCCTGAATGACTTAATTAACGTGATCAAAGGTTTGAGATACACGTTAAAAAGGATGGGACTGATGGAGGAGCCCTGGGGGACTCCCTGGGGTACAGGTGAGAATGCAGATTGAAATGGGGGGAGGGAAACAGCCTGTCTCCTATCCCGCAGATAGGAATGAAACCATAGCAAAGCCGTGCCATCCACACCTGCCTCACCGAGTCTCTCCAACAGCGTCCTGTGGTTGACCGTATCGAATGCGGCAGACAAGTCCAGCAGTATCAGTGCTACTGGCTGGCCCCTGTCTGCACGCAAGCGAAGATCTTCCATGGCTGTTAAGACAGCTGTTTCGGTACCGTGAGCTGGACGGAAACCGAATTGGAGGTCATCTAGGAAGTTGTTCTGCTCCAGGTGAGAGGAGAGACAAGAGCTGACCCATCGTTCGGCGACTTTCGCTGGAAATGGCAGGAGGGAAATGGGTCGGTAGTTTGAAAGACAGTCAGGACTTAGAGAGGGCTTTTTCAGGAGCGGTGTAACGAGCGCCTGTTTCCAAGGAGTTGGAACATATCCACAATGCAGACACTGGTTGCATATTTGGCGCAGAGTGCCAAAAAGTTCTGTTGCGAAGCTTTACCAAAATTTTGGAAGCAGGGGGTCAAGGGGGGAACCCGAGGTAATTCCGAGCGCCAGTCTTCCGAACTCGGATTCAGAAATAGGGGGAAATTCCCGTAGCCTAGCCGTAGGGATGGAGCCTGAGCGCGTCAGGTCCTGGGTGCTGGTGCTAGTTCCCTGGCTGTTGGAACATCCCAGCGAGGGGGGGGTATAGAAAGCTGGAATTCCTAATCAAAACATTCATGATAAGAATAGATTGACGGTGTTGTTTTCCTTACAAATCTTTGAAATATAACTTGTTAGATGAAAAAATAGGCAAAATTATGTCACTGAAGTTTCAACTTTTGTGGCCTAAAAGGAAGTTGTCTGAATTAATTTTACTCAATATTTACATCCCTGAAGTACACCTTAACAATGTCTAAAACCTCTGCAAGCAGCATCAGTAGGTATCATAAGAGTAACAGTAGGTACAATACCAATAATGGTCTGTGGGGTGGATAGGAAATGTATCTCAGTAGTAAATAAATATGGCTATTATTCTTCAGGAAGAGTATCATTTTAGCCTCTACCTTTGTGATTAGACAAAATATCACACTATCATGGATCTCATACACACACTTGCCAAATTAGTTGAACAATACTTTGCTCCATGAAAGATTGGATGGAGATTTGCAATTGCAATAGCCACACAGACATGGATGTTGTTAATCTTCAATAGGAAAAAAACTATATTTTGTAATATGTGATGTAGCATTACCATGACACTACTTACGTACTACAAAATGCTATTCACAAACCTACATGATGAAATCTTCGCCTCTGCCCCTCCTATATTTCCTCTGTAAAAATCTTTGCAAACGGCGCTTAGTTCTCTGCACTTGTAAGCCTACAGGTCAGATGTAAATGTATGAGGGAAAAATGGATGTGGCTGAAAAATGCGGAGAATTTACTAGAAGAAAGAGGGGTTTAGGGACAGGTAAAGAGCTATTTAGGGATTGAGACTAGTACTAACACCCACCCACAAAAGATAAGCCCATTGCTATGTACAAACTGGACTCCTAATTACTACAACCCTAATGATGACCAAACAGTAATACATACACATTTCAAGCCCAGCCATGGAGTAAGTTAAGCATCACAGGTACGGCAAACAACTCCCACAGAAATAAAGGAAGCACAGACCCAGAATAACACCCCACTGGAAACATTTATTTTTAATCTCCATGCAAATTGTTTAATGTTAAGCAACTATAATCATTAAATAATATATTTTCACTTTTAAAAGTTAGTAATGCACTCCGTTAACCAAAATAAAATCACATTAAAATGTTAAAGTATTGGTAATAAAATAATTTGTATTTAAATTAATTATACACATAACATTGAATTAAACATTATACACATTAAATGAAAATACATTTTTCAGTGGTGGTAATGTTATAGTCAATTATTCTTTAATGCATATTACCTACTGGCGGTCGCCAGTAGGTATATATAGTTAGGATTTTTTCTCTATGGGTTTTTTGAAAATTCTATGTCTAATAACTTTGGCGTTTGTGGACGAAATTGGCTGAAATTTTCAGGAAAATGGCACACTTTGTTTCTGAGCAGCCCCTGAAAATTTTGGGGGGGTTCGTCAAGGGGGGGCCGAGAAAAAAGGGGGGTCCCAAAACGCGTTTTTCCCATGTTAATTTCCATAGGGCGGTTGGCCTCACTTTTAGCCCGAACGGCTGAATGGATTTGCACGAAACTTGGCAAAATTGTAGGGACTGGTAGCCCGATGTGCCTTTTGTAGGTCTCAATATATGTGCTGCAGTGGATTTTGAGAAATTAACGTTTAAAAAAAGATATATATCTGTAACAGCGGACTGGGCAGCGGCCCAGGACGCGGACTTTTCGCGCAACGGAGCTTTGTGAAGCGAAGCTGATTGGTTCTCTGGCGTCTGTCAACATTCCAAACAGTCCGTAGCGGCCGCCATCTTGTCTCTCGGTAGGATCGAGAGACAAGAGGAGGCCAAAGCGAAGGGGCAAATGACCATAAGGGGGAATAGTAGATCCTCGCTGACCCCCTAGGTTTGATGTGGAGGTTTTAAAAGGGCCCCGCGGGGCAAAAAAAAAAAATAATAATAATAATCGAACGGCTGAATGGATTTGCACGAAACTTGGCAAAATTGTAGGGACTGCTAGCCCGATGTGCCTTTGCTAGGTCTCAATATATGTGCTTCAGTGGATTTTGAGAAATTAACGTTCAAAAAAAGATATATATCTGTAACAGCGCACCGCTTCGCGTACTTTTCGCGTTACGGAGCTTTGCGAAGCGAAGCTGATTGGCTCTCCGGTGTCTGTAAACATTCCAAACAGTACGTAGCGGCCGCCATCTTGTCTCTCGGTAGGATCGAGAGACAAGAGGAGGCCAAAGCGAAGGGGCAAATGACCATAAGGGGGCATAGTAGATCCTCGCTGACCCCCTAGGTTTGATGTGGAGGTTTTAAAAGGGCCCCGCGGGGCAAAAAAAAATAATAATAATAATAATCGAACGGCTGAATGGATTTGCACGAAACTTGGTAAAATATTAGGGACTGGTAGCCCGATGTGCCTTTGCTATGTCTCAATATATGTGCTTCAGTGCATTTTGAGAAATTAACGTTCAAAAACAAGATATATATCTGTAACAGCGCTCCGCTTCGCGGAGATAAAATTATATCTGTATTACCTAGCTGTTGCTAACACCAGTTAGCAACGGCTAGTAGGAGATAGCGACCATCTTGGGTCCCACTTTGCATGTGAGTGATATTTATCACTAATGACATGCAAAGTGGGCATGCCAAGATGTTAGTGACTGGAAACAGTCGCTAACATCGCTATCTCCTAGGGACTGGTAGCCCGATGTGCCTTTGCTATGTCTCAATATATGTGCTTCAGTGCATTTTGAGAAATTAACGTTCAAAAACAAGATATATATCTGTAACAGCGCTCCGCTTCGCGGAGATAAAATTATATCTGTATTACCTAGCTGTTGCTAACACCAGTTAGCGACGGCTAGTAGGAGATAGCGACCATCTTGGGTCCCACTTTGCATGTGAGTGATATTTATCACTAATGACATGCAAAGTGGGCATGCCAAGATGTTAGCGACTGGAAACAGTCGCTAACATCGCTATCTCCTATTATCAACTTTTGGAAATATTCGAGATAAGCGCGAATATCTCCAAAAAGTAACAGCTGCCCTGAGCAGTTCTTAGCCATGTTATCCAATGGGAGGTGGATAACATGGCTAAGAGCATTAGCTCGGTAATGCATGAATATCGCTGAGTTTTCAGCGATATTAATGCATTGCGGTCGTTTTTTATCGTATTTGCGATAAACCTTGATAATAGCAAGGTTTATCTGCGATAATTTCTGACGGTAAAAAAATCTTTGCAATGCATCGTTAGGGATAAATATCGCTTAACTTTGGTAATATGCCCCAACGTCTGTTAACGTTCGATTCGAAGGAAATCAGGAATTGTTGAAAAACATTGTGTGCGCCATCTTGTCTTTTTTCAAATGCCACACTTTTGTCGTGCACGGCAGCCATTTTAGATGCCTTGACCAGACCCACTCTGTGCACGCTGTCGATCATTAGCATGGCTCCCCACCCTCGCAAGCATCTCACCCAGGCAGTGGTCACCCCCGCTCTCTGTCTTATGCATGGGTAATAAACCTCCCCCCATCTGCGCTGCTCTTCCCTGAGAATCACACCCTGTGCCCGCCCGACACCTCCCTTTCGCCCTATTCACTACCGCACCCTCTGACACTCCTTTTCCTCTGTGTCCGATTGTCCAGGCCGGTCCTAGGCTATCAGCTAGCCCTGCAGATGTAGTTTATGGCCACAGCTGTAAAGAATCACCCCTCTTCAAAGGAGTTATAGTAGATCAAGGCCCACACTCGATGAGATCCGTCACAGCAGAAGCGTTGCTATTATCTGAAAACCATCCTGTATTGTGATTGGGGAGGGGACCGAGCGTGAAGCGGAAGATTCCAGGGATGACTCTTTGTACATCAAAGTTTTTACAATTATGTGTCACATTAAAAATATATAGCACTCCGACAAAGTAGTAAGATTATAAAACTTTAATAATTTATAAATATATACAAGAAAACAAAAATAGTAATAACATATAAACATTTTTAGGGAAAAACAACAAAGTAGCGGTCGGCTGTGCGAATAGTCCCAACGCAGCACAACGTCCAGATTTCCGGCGTGGGGCGTCGCGGGGGGTGGGTCATCAGTAGCAAACTGTTGTGCGAATAGTTCCAAGGCAGCAGAACGCGCCGAAATCTAGATGACACGAAAGTGATGTCTAGTAAGTTGCCACCCAGCAAATAACGGCGTGGGGCGTCGCGGGGGGTGGGTCATCAGTAGCAAACTGTTGTGCGAATAGTTCCAAGGCAGCAGAACGATGGCACCAAGGTGATGTCCAGTAAGTTGCCGCACTGGTTTTGGTATCCTACAATGCTGCTCCGAATAACGGCGTGGGGCGCCCCGGGGGAGGCGGCGTGAACGGGCCTCTCCAGGTGGAGTCTCATCTGTTTTAGTGGGGCGCCCCTTTACCGTTTCAGTTGCCATTCCGTCCGCTTTTGGTCCACTGTGTCAAAATCCGCCATTCAGCTGAGTTGCGCCCACTCTTGCGGTGCAGCGATAGGCGGCTGCCACAGGACTCTCAAAATGGCGGCAGGCTCTTTCCTTTTTGGGCGTGGAAAATACGTTGGCACGTGAGGCGGCGTCAGTAGCGGACCGATGTGCGAATAGGCCGAAGGCAATACAGCGCGCCAAGATCCGGATGGCACCGAGGTGGTGTCCAGCAAGTTGCAGCACTGGTGTGGCCATCCTACAATGCTGAAAGTCGGCGTGGGGCGCCCCGTTGGCCTGTGAGTTTGCGTCAGTAGCGGACCGATGTGCGAATAGGCCGAAGGCAGCACAACGCGCCAAGATCCGGATGGCACCGAGGTGGTGTCTAGTAAGTTGTCTCACTTCTGTGGCCATCCTACAATGTTGAAAGTCGGCGTGCGGCGCCCCGTTGGCCTGTGAGATGGCGTCAGTAGCGGACCGATGTGCGAATGGGGCCAAAGGCAGCGCAACAATATTTTCTGACTGACACCACAAGGCGCTGAGATGCCAAGATCCGGATGGCACCGAGGTGATGTCTAAGTTGCGGACTGATGTGCGAATGGGGCCAAAGGCAGCGTAACAATATTTTTTGTATGGAAGATACCACTAGGCGTTGAGATGCCAAGATTCGGATGGCACTGAGGTGATGTCTAGCAAGTTGCTGTACTGGTGTGGTCATCCTACAATGCTGAAACTCGGCGTGGGTCGCCCCATTAGCCTGTGAGATGGCGTCAGTAGCGGACCGATGTGCGAATAGGCCGAAGGCAGCACAACGCGCCAAGATCCGGATGTCACCGTGGTGGTTTCATAGTTGAGAGGCACTTCATCTGCAGTGGGGCGCCGAGATCCGGATGGCACCGAGGTGATGTCTAGCAAGTTGCTGTACTGGTGTGGTCATCCTACAATGCTGAAACTCGGCGTGGGTCGCCCCATTAGCCTGTGAGATGGCGTCAGTAGCGGACCGATGTGCGAATAGGCCGAAGGCAGCACAACGCGCCAAGATCCGGATGTCACCGTGGTGGTTTCATAGTTGAGAGGCACTTCATCTGCAGTGGGGCGCCGAGATCCGGATGGCACCGAGGTGATGTCTAGCAAGTTGCTGTACTGGTGTGGGTATTCTACAATGCTGAAACTCGGCGTGGGGCGCCCCATTAGCCTGTGAGATGGCGTCAGTAGCGGACCGATGTGCGAATGGGGCCAAAGGCAGCGCAACAATATTTTCTGAAGAGAAGACACCAAAAGGTGCTGACATTCCAAGATCCGGATGGCACCGAGGTGGTGTCTAGCAAGCTATGCAGTTGAGTTGTGTGCGCACTTGCGGCGAATAGGTCGAAGGCAGCATAACAATGTTTTCTGAATAGGAGACACCACAAGGCGTTGAGATTCGGTTACCACCGAGGTGATGTCTAGCAAGTTGCCGCACTGGTGTGGCCATCCTACAATACTGCTCCGAATAACGGCGTGGGGTGCCCGAAGGGGGGGGGAGCTGGCGTGAATGGGCCTTCCTAGGTGGAGGCTCGTCTGCTGTAGTGGGGCGCCCCTTTACCGTTTCAGTTGCCATTCAGCTGAGTTTCGGCTGCTCTTGATGCTACAGCGACAGGCGGCTGCAAGAGGACTCTCAAAATGGCGGCCTGTTCTTTGGATTTGGGCCTGGTCCACTAAAATGGCCCTGGGACACCTTAGAACTCGGACGCTCGATTTTTTTTCCTTTCCTGTACATGCAAAAAAAGGTAAATGCCCGGTACGTTACACGCTTCATCTGCCACGATGAACTCTCCAGAGGAACCGAAAAAAAATATAGTTGTGGTAACTATACCATGCATCGTCATATGGAGAGGTGGCACCAATTAATTATAGTGCTGCATAAAAGAGAGATTTGGAGGAGAACCCCTGACCTGCTAGTACATTCATCAAAGAAGTGGCACTGAGAGCTTCAGAGGCAAGGGAAACGGTCCCAAATATTTAGAAGAACTTTGGAAAGATTAAAATGACATGTTTAGATTGTGGCAAATTAATTTCATGTGGACAGATGAGTGTTACTCTAATAAATACAGCATATGAACATCATCATAGTCGATGGTTGGTAGAGACATTTTGACTATATCCTGGACCTGCCCGTCCTCGCCCAAAATGGCGCCGGAATAAATGGGACTCGTAACTCCTTGTTGTGTACTGGTTGCAGAACCTTGAAATCACGAGATACGTATGCAGTTTTGAAGCACATGGCGGGCGGGGACGAGAATTGATTGAATATTTCGACATCCCTATTGATATTAAGTTCTGATGTGTTATTGATTACTGTACTGTTGAAAGTTCGAATTAACGTCACCCATGGTACTTGCCCGCAAATGTATATCTAGATAATTTTATTGTAACTGGCCCTGTCGTATTTTAATTATAAAATGTACGTCCACCGATTCCGTAACTGTTAGACACCTTAGTTCTTGCAACCTAATGGCCCGCCCGTTACGTTCCTCTACAGTGTAAATGTCTATTCATCATATACGATTACAGTTTGCTCTGTGGCAGGCCCACGTGGTTATAGGCTCGTATTTGTATAATGAAATTTTCACAATAAAGGTTTTTAAAAGAAAACATGGTAGTAGTATATACATTGGTAAAGTTTTTAATAATAGTGACTGTTTTAGAATCATTAAAAGGCAAGTGAAATAAAGCAGACCAATTACATGAAGGGTAAAAGGTATAATACGAAGGAACGCAGTAAAGATAAATGGTCAAGGGCTGTTGTGTTTTCTATTCCTGCAACATAAAGTGATCGATAAGAATCTCATATTCAGGCGTATCGGCGACTAAGACAGCAGGTCGACCCTCTTTTGCTCAACGGCTCCGTCATGGGACGAAGAAACGCTCTTTTTCTCGAAAAAAGAATATAGTTTACTTGCAGGACAGTTGTAAAATTTCCGGGAAAGTACATTAGCCTGGAACATTATAACATATATTTAAGAAAAAATAATGTTCGGAAGTAATGAAAAGCGTAATTTTTAGGTCATATGACCAAGCCTTTCATCATTACAATAAGAAAAGTAAAATGAACCAATGAAAAGTTTTATTAACAAGTCACATGACTTGTTATGCTTACGTTACGCGCTGCCCGCCCCGGATGACTTCCGGATGCGCTAACGCGGCGCGTCATATGACGCATTACGCGACAACGCAGGTACAGAATATAGTCAAAATGTCTCCACCAACCAGCGGTCGGAACACAACCCCTTTCAGCAGGCTAAATAGTTCTGTTAAATGACAACAGAAGGGACAGGCAACAAGAACCATCAGTCAAAGAGGGGAGGGCTAGTTCTTCTCTACCGGGTTACATTGGGGCGCTACCGGAACTGATCGAATTGGTAGTCTACAGTGTTTCTGGATGTTTCAGACTGAAGCTGGGGTTAGCATGAGAGCAGCACCATTTCGTAGCTCCGTCGTGGTCATTCCGCAACCAATCATGGCAGCCGTTCTTTATCGTTATTTTGGGCGGGGTGGGTGGCGGAGCCGAGCTGTTTTGCAGCCATCATTGTGTGGAGTTCAGTTCATCTCACTAGTTTTGTATTTGTCATGAGGGGTTGTTCCTAATGTTTCTATTTTAGCGAGGTCAAAAAGAGATCCCATTAGTGGCCTACTGATTTTGCTCGATTCCTTTTCTTTTTTTTTACACGATTTTTCGTTATCTGCAAAGACTAAACAGAGTATTGCGACTCTGTGTTTGTTTGTAAATAGAGAATGAACCAAAGAGAACTAATTCTAAAACAGTAAATACTTGGATAACAATCAATCAAATGGAGAGAGAAGCAGGCACGACGGATTACAATGGGGGCAAAGGCCTGCGTTAACTACCTTTCACTATCTGCAAAGAGAGAGTACTCCTAATAGAAATGAGGGGGGGGGCACCATTCAAAGCAGATCAGTGTGCATAAACACGAAAATGTTTTCACTTACCACGTACTTGACATTCGACAGCTTATGATATTTGCTATTAAAAAACCATTGAAATTCACTGAAAAAACCATAGGTTATAGACCATATATAGTTAGGAATTAGCATTTACAAAACCTTGAAAATTCACTGAAAAAACCATAGGTTATAGACCATATATAGTTAGGAATTAGCATTTAAAAAACCTTATTTTACTCACACAAAACCATTGAAATTCCATATATAGTTAGTTGCACTAACTATATATCGCGCACCCGCAATCCACTGCTGATCATGTCACATATTACATCATTCATGACATGGTCAGTGACATCACTGATGACATCACTGATGACATCTCAAATGACATCACTGATGACATCACTGATGACATCTCATTTGACATCATTCTTGTGCTAATACGATAAACCTCTTCAGACTCTAATATAACCTTAGATACACTCAGTGTATACAGACACTCACACACTGCCACTCATCCATGGAGTTACTCACACACCCAGTCAGTCATGCAAAGAAACAATCTCACCTCCATTTCTTCAACTATACAGTTAAACACACCTTACTTATTGAAACATATACTAACACATATTTACTCTCTTATACAATCCCTGATACAAGTTCACAATGATCGATACAACTACTCACTCATTCAGTGGCTCTCATGCACAGTTATTTATATATGCCAACTCTCACATGTACTGTGTTTTACATATGTACTTACTATGACATGTAGCATTGAGATATCCATTCACTCATCAATACACTCATGCACACAGTCAACTGCCCATGTAGCTGTTTCCACATGCACTCTTGAACTCATACACCTAGTGAATAAACTGCTCACACATCTATGCATAGAGTCACACACCTTCCAGCCACCCCTACACAAACTCAATCTCCCATAGAAATACTTGGGCAACCAATTAATAACACATATAGCCTCTCGTATAGCTAATGATCAACACATGCAGCAGTTTACAGAACAACAGACATAATGATGCACAAATTAAGACAGTTTAGTCACTAACCCATGCATTCAGTGAGACACATTTAATCACTCACTCATACAGTCAGTCACGCACCTACTAAATCCTTCATCCAGACACTTATACATCCACTCATTCTTCAATATGTAAAACATATTTAAACTTTACAAAAACACACAGACACTAGATGATGTCATCAGTGATGTCATTTGAGATGTCATCAGTGATGTCATCAGTGATGTCACTGACCATGTCATGAATGATGTAATATGTGACATGATCAGCAGTGGATTGCGGATGCGCGATATATAGTTAGTGCAACTAACTATATATGGAATTTCAATGGTTTTGTGTGAGTAAAATAAGGTTTTTTAAATGCTAATTCCTAACTATATATGGTCTATAACCTATGGTTTTTTCAGTGAATCTATATATATATAAAAGCGAATGTATGTCTGTCTGTCTGTCTGTCTGTTTGTCCTTTATGCATTACTACATCATTCATCCGATCGCCATGAAACTTTGGGAAGTTGTTGAGTACACTCCCACGAAGGTTTCTGGCATAAGATTTTTTTAAATCTCGGACCCCCAGGGCCCTCATAATCTTTCGAATACTGATGTACGCACCAGAGGGAAAAACAACAAATCATGTATCCACAAGTACTCGAATAAATAAATAGAATTGAAACATCATTCATCCGATCGCCATGAAACTTTGGGAAGTTGTTGAATACACTCCCATGAAGGTTTTTGGCATAACAATCTTTGAAATATCAGCCCCTCAGGGCCCTCATAATCTTTCGAATATTGATGTACGCACAAGACGGAAAAAAAAATTGTGTATCGACAAGCACACGAATAAATAAATAGAATTAAAACAGCATTCATCCGATCGCCAGGACACTTTAAGAAGTTGTTGAGTACACTCCCGCAAATGTTTCTGGCATAAAAATGTTTGAAATATCGCCCCCCCAGGGCCCTCATAATCTTTCGAATACTGATGTATGCACCAGATGGAAAAACAAACAATCGTGTATCCAAAAGCACTCGAATAAATAAATAGAATTAAAACGACACTTTGAAATGTTTTCCATATTAAAATGAAAAACTTTCAATAAAAATGACACAATGTAAATTGAATGTTATCATAACGAGTTTCCTTGAATTTCCTTTCTTCGGAGATTGCAGCAACGCGCGACGGTAAGCTAGTTGATTATAAATTACATATATTTTAAATAGTTAATTAATTAATAAACATTTAGATTAATTTCTTAATGTTCTACAACATTTAATTTCACTCTAGCGTTACAATATATATTTTGAATACATTTATATTTTGAATAAATGTGCAATTATATTTTAACTTAAAATATTGGTGATTATTGTCATATATCGTGTGCAGGCCCATCCCCCACGTTAGCATGAGCACATTGTGGATTGTCCTATGCTTTGCGCACATTACACTACAGACATATTTGGCTTTGAGCCATACTGCACTTTCACACAGAGCAAGCTGTTGTTTTGCGTTTGTTTCTCTCCTGGGATTTAGTCTGAACCAAGGTCGAACAACAATGCCCCTGGTCATTCTATTCTGTCTGGTCAGACCCTAGCACCTAGACAAAACACACAAATGAGGCCGTTGTTTGGGAACGCATACTTTTGTCATATATGTATGCACAGATAGGTAACAAAACACTTGGAGAGAGACTTTTCCAGGGAAAAGATCATGACAGCACCTGAGATGTAGAAATTTCATCTGTGTACACTGAGGTACGGGGTCTGCTGCTAACACCTAGAGATCTTCTGATATATAATCATTTTGATTCTGTAGAAGGGGAGGGAGGTTAGGTTACATTGTCGTATATAATGACAGCTCCATTTATGATTTAAGGACTACTTGCTATGCTAACCGTATTTTTGTTAGGCATTTTCCTACTTGTTGTGGCACGCATTCTGCATATTAGAGCACAATAGCTAAAATAAACATTTTAAACTTCTCCTCGTGTTTCTGTCAGAACCTATTCTGGACTAGTACAAGTGTGAGAGTAAAAGGGTGTGTCCTGCAACCACGAATCCTGAGAGGGTCAGGAATATTGTGTTCCATAAATTTACTGATGTAATGGCCTAATGTGGAAAGCTTATTTAATATAGAGGTTTAGCTTGATAGTAGAGGTGGATTACTTGGTGTTGCTGGTCATCTACAGTAATGATTATGACTCTTGGGAAAACAGATTAATTTAAAAGACAACCAAACACTTTCTTATTCATTTGTAGCTATAACAATGAATTTAAGTACAGATAATTCATAACTGGGAGACTAGGAGAGACCTCAGTCTTATCAACAGTTTCTCTTGGGGGCACATACCAGGTAAGAGGTAATTAAAGAAGGATTTGGTGTTACAACCTCGGGTCAGAGGCACTAAGAATCAATTCAGTATAAGCTGTTGCAGATTGATCACCTACATGTACCGTATCAATTCTGACTTTGCAAACTGACCTAGGTACAAATAGTTTGATTTGCTAAATCATCATTAGTAATGGGTTGCATTTAAACCTATGTCATTAATATGAGGCAGGTTGCAAATTGCTGGGGTCAGCAGACGACCATGTAATCTCTTTACATTTTTGTTGCAACCAATTTTGTTAATGGAAAGACAGGATGCCTTTAAAAAATAGATTATAACTTTTGATTATTTTTTTTTATGAGATTGCCATAGACACAGGGGAATGTTCCTTTAGGGACCCATTTGCGTGTTTTAATGGGTCACCACTACATTTCAGTAGTTGGTAAAATATTAATGTTTCGTGAATGGAATTTGGTTGCAAAACATTCATATATCCCATTGCGAATCGCTGTTTGAAAGTGACACCTTAAGCGTCTCCCTTCCAAATTGCGATTTGGTATTTAGTTGCAAACCCAAATTTCAATTCAGTAAGGTGTTACCAAATAACAATCTGGAGTTGGTACATTCCAAAAGACGGTTTTGAGATAACAAATGGTCCAATTTTGTGAAACTGGCTCTTGGAGCTCGCAAAATGCCTTTGTACATCTGGCCCCTTGAGTGGGTAGTGCGCTGCTGTGTGTATATGCTTTATGTAGGAAGCTTGCTTTTTTGCCATAGTGTTTTTCTTAATTGCACCTGCCAAGTGCATATGTAATGAAATTGTTAAAAAATTTCAGAGGCTGACCTAATTTTTTATATCATTCAATGTATGTCAAAAGCTGAGGTAGCAAGAGCTCTGATCTAATGATGCTATGACTGGCGCACCAGCTTGCAGGTCTCTCCTTCCCTTCCATCCTACACTTTATAAACTAATGACCTCATGTACTAAGAATGCGTTCTGAAAAGCGGGTGCAATTTGTTCACCTGCTTTTACTGAATGCATTGGTCTTTTGTGAAACGAGCTATGCAGTAACAGGCCGGTTCACAAAGTACTGAATCTTAGGGAGTTGCAATTTGACCTTCCTCATAGAATATATTAATGAAGCAGGTCACACATTATAACTCACTACAATTCACTGCCCTCACAGTAAAGGTGGTCTGTGTGGGTCAACAGATCACCATGTCAGTCATTGTTTTTAAACAGAGCAATCATTTATTTTAACTTTGTGGTGTCATTAACAAATCATTTATTCAGTTTGTCAACCATTGATGCAAATCTTAAATTGGAAGGGATGCCTTAAACACTCTACTTCCAATTAGCAATTCGGTAAACGCTCTGAAATCTATTTTGCGATCACCGAATCCCAAATTGTGTTCTGTTTATGTCAAAAAACTATTTGTACATAAGGCCCAAAGTTTTGTAAGTAATAATTCCAATCACATATTTCAATAGTGAAGAACAGTGTCCTCTCTTATTGACCCATTATAAGTGGAACGCCGGTGCTTGTGCCATAGTGCAATATACGGTAAATGTATTCAATAGATTCAGTCTCAAATATATGCTTTTTTTATATTTGAGAATGTCTTCCCTGTTTAGTGTTAGTTTAGAGCATGGAAAGGTATGAATCTTGCTGTCAAAGGAAATGACATTTCAAGAATCTATGGGGGGTGGGAAGACTGACCTTTGAAAATTATAAATATATACCATTTTACGATGGAAATGTAAAGCAGTTAGAGATCTGAGTGTACTTTCAAATACTCAACAAAAGAAACAAATGCCAAGGCAAATATGTATCCTGGAATATATGCAGCAAATACTATTCAGCCTGTTATTTTATAAATAACCAACCCTAGAAAACTATTTCTAGATGCTCAGCAGCAGTCTGTTTCAGATCAGTGCGTGATCTTGTCATCTGATGCTTTCATATTCCGGGCTATGCTTTAATTTTAAGCTTCTTGGAAGATTATTTTAGGAACAGTTAACAATATGTAGCATTACATTTATATATGATTGACATGCATTACTCACAATGATATTCATTGACCCATGGCCAGTTGCATGCAATAAATATTTGGGGCCTGATTCACAAAGAAAAACGTGTACGTTTACTTGTATTTTATGACTCTGCACTCCTTATATTCCCAATGATTATGTGGGAGGAGTTATAGACTCTCCAATTTGTGTGGAGTGCTCTGCACACAACAGGATAGGTGGGGTGGGTGTCCATTGGTGCAGGCCAGGCCCTGAGCACAACCCTTTGTTTTAAGTCTGAGGGATATCAAAGACTCCAACTACCTGCATCTGGACTCTACAAGCTGTGGCCATTTGTGCCAGAAGCTTGGGCACCCACAGGGGGTTGGACAGAACAGGTTATAGAGTCCATATGCAGATGCAGGTAGTTGAAGTCATTGATATCCCTCAGACTTAAAAAAGAGGCATGTCCGCAAGCCATTGGAGTCCCCCTGGGTTCAAGTAATGCAGGCTCAGTCCTTCTCACACAGGTAGGAGAGCAGCGGGCATCTGGGCAGGTCCTTCTCACACAGATAGGAGAGCAGAGGGCATCTGGGCCCCTCAGCAGGACAGGAGCACTGTAAGACAGAAGTCCAGCAAGGCAGCAGTCCAGAAAAGTAGCAGTCCTTTAATCCTTTAATCCTTTCAGCAGCACAGCACCTCTTCTTCCTGGCAGTGCAGTCACAGGTCCAGAATTGTACTGAAGTTATGGTGTCAGAGGTCCAATACTTATACCTAGTTGCAGCTTCAAAATGTAGGAGACTTCAAAGAAAGCTTTGACGTGCACAGAGGTACTATCTTACTGCCCTGGCTCCAGAATTACTACTTGGGGGTATGCAGCCATGTGTGTGTTAGCAAGACACAACCTATTCAGGTGTAAGCGTGAGGCTGTTCACAGCTTCTCCTCCCATCTCACAGGAAGGTCCATCAAGACACTTCTCTGCTCCTTTTGTGTGTGGCTGCCTGGAGGGAATACAAAAAACCCAGCTAGTTGTCACCCAACCCAGCCCGAACACAGACAGGCAGCATGTGCCAAATGGCTAAAGTAAGTAAATGCTAAGAGGGCACTGAGCTGTTCTTACCATCACTCTCTGGTCAATAGACCTTTGTAGTTGCCCAAGAGGTAAAAGTAAGTTAACACCAATTAAAATTTGGGTTTACAGTATAATCTTTTCATCTGCACATTGAGGGCTCAAACTGGTGAGTAAGATTAAAGGTCCTATTACAAATTCAAAGTCAGATTGCTATAACCGAGTCACATAAACATAATGAAGAAATACAGATTCACTAATGGAAATCCAAATTGTTGAATAAAGTTAAACATCAATAATACGAAGCATACAAGAAATTCAGTAGCTGCAATGCATAAGATGAGGAAGAAAATCTTATGATAAGATTGCAGATTTCAATCCTCCTGTCTATACAAGAGAATATTTAAATTCATCTAATTAATCCTACCCTAAGTTGAGGATCGTGGAAAACTAATTAAATAAGGAAAAAGCAAGACAGAGGTCAGTATATTGGAGACTTCAGTAAAAGTGATCCAAATCAAGTAAATGCATGGTATAAAGCAAAATAATGGCAAATATAGCAAGAGGTCTGTACCTCTCAGATTCCAAGAGGTATCTGCTGCCTAACTAACAAAGTGATCACCAATTAACACACAAAATCCACATCATTGCCTTAGGTACTATTCCATCTTCTCTCAGTAGAAATTGGTTCAATCTTTATTTCTCCCATCTTCCAGTTGGAATATCAGAGCGACTTTGAGCTTCATTTTCAGCCATGGGAGTCTCTCTCCTACTTCAGTAACATGTCTCCTTCTTACCAAAAGGTTCATTCCATACCACTCTATATCTACAACACACAATATTCCTTTCGATATCTAATGAAGCCTATAGAGGAGAGATTATGCAAAACATCATAACGTTCACATTGAAGGTAAAATATTGAAGTCCAAAAGCTTAAGGACTTTAGTCAAGCTAACTTAAGCAAAACAAAATGTGCACCCAACATTTAGAGAGATATGCACAAACAGTCATTACATCAATGCAATTATGTAAAAGGTAACTTAAGTAAAAAAGCGCGGTTTCATATGTAATGCAATTTCAAATAAATGTTTCACAACGTGAAATATATCTATAATTAGATATGAGAACTAAGATTTCCTTGTTAACCTAAACATTAGTGTGCCCCGTTTATACATTTTTAACACTCTACAATGAACAATTTCAGAAGTACTTATGAATACTCCTCTTTCATTATTAACATTAGGACACACTTAGCATAATGAATGATAAATGCCCATAAGTATATTATGTTTCTGTGATATGTAAGGATGAATCAAAAATTACATTGTTCCAGTCCTCCCTTTGACGGAAAAACCAAGTCATCACATTATGATAACGATCTCTTATCAAATGACCATGACAAAAATCGAGCGTCTCGTCATCCTTTTTTTTAGATTCCTCCAAGCTTTTCATGTCATCATTATTTTTACTCTGACTCTCCTCTAATTCTACATCTTCTCTCTTTCTTTTCAATCTCTCACTTGCCTTTAGCCTTCAGTACACTTTAAAGAACAAAACCATAGATATCACACAAAGATCAATCATCAAAAGAAGCTTCATGATAGCACGCACAATTCCACTTCCAAGTTTCCAAACCAAATGCCTACTGCACTGAATCCATAATCAATAGTTTCCCAAGCAATTGTCACTATAAAACCCTTCAAATCATTCTGTAAATAAGCAATATTCTTAATATATGTCTGAAAGTCCTTACTGTTATGTGGAATATAAGTGCACCACTGTTGAACCTTCAGCATTCAACATACTCCTTCCTCCTTTGGAGAAGGATGTCTAATGGAAGTCTATTCCGCACAACCAGGGACCTAATACCGATCATTTCTATATCTATAAGTACCAAAGCTCCTGAAGCACTAGTAGATAGCTTTTCAACAACAGTCAACAATTTTGAAATCTTAAATTAATTCAATATCGCTCCTGCCGATGGGATTAAAGCACACAAAAAATATCCCCCACAATTTCTCCAGCACTAGCTCCTCGTTTGGGCCTTGTCCTCTGTTCCCCACATAGGATCATCAAAGTTCTCCACATGATGCTCCAGCGAAGTTTGGCAGCTGTAGTGAGTGGGGGATGGGTTGTTTGGGTGGTGGTTGAATCACCCGGGTTGCAATGCTCTTTCTCCCTGTTGCTTTTCCCTCTCCCTCCCTTTCCTCCCACTCTCTGGCCTTAAAGCTACTGCTGCTGCTCTTTGCCCCCCTTCTGCGTGCCCAGGGATAAATGGAAGTGCAGGGATGGTTGAAAATCCTAACAGTGCACACATGCCAAAAGGAGTCACCTGGAATGTGCAGGGCTTGAACGATGGCAAAAAGGTGTGGCTGGTGGCAGCGCTGCTCAATAGACATGGGGCGAACATCTGAGTTTTACAGGAGGTGCACCTGATGAGGGACAACTGTCCTCACTTGCGAGCGGGGTGGATGGGTGAAAAATCTATAGCAGGGTACTCTAATTATGCATTTGGCACAGCCATTATTCTCTGATATGTAACCCCCAGGGCCGATATGTGATGGTGGTTGGGTTTCTTGGAGGCCGTCCAGTCAGACTCATTTTGGTATAAGGCCCCAACACAGATGATCCCCAGTTTATTAGTGAAGCATAGCGGCTGGCAGATTCCTTAGGACCCGGGCTGTATTATGGGGAGGGGACTTTAATGTGATCCTAAACCCTGACAATGATAGGTCAGGCGGTTCTGGCTGGCTTCACCCACGGGCAGCGCCGCACATTCAGGTGCATATAGAAGACCCCGGCTTGAAATACGTCTGGCCCCATCAATACCAGCATCGTGGAGAGGGGACTTGCATCGCTACTGTGGGTCCCACATGGTCCAGAATAGATTACTGGCTCATCCCAGACACTCGGGTTAGACATAACGCCCACCTTGTCTGAACCCTCTTGGACAGTGCCCCAGTACTAATGGAATTCACACTGCTGGATGCGCCAAATAGGACCTTCAGCTGGACACTTCCAGCTGGTGCCCTTTTTGACCAGGTATTCCTGGAGGAAATGTGATCCACCATAATAGAGTTCTTTGAGATAATCGTTGGCTCTGTGGACTCCCAATCCACATTATGGGAGGCATTTAAGACCGTAAGTATCAATGAGGACTAGCTGGATTAAGGGGGAGGGGGGATAAAGGGTGACTCAGGTACGTCAGACAGTGAAAGGAAAAAAGCAATGTTTTCCTTTGAAAGCCCTCACCCACCGATCTAGTCGGTGGCATGCTTCATCATCGGGCCCACCACAGTGGCACCGAATGTGCCCCGGGTGTGCTGCAACGCCAGGTGACTGCGGAGCTGGTATATTGCTGCGTGTGCAGTGAAGGAGTGAGAAGTGAAAGTTTAAAAAGCTATACAGGCGGTCCCAGCACCCGAGGGTTAACAAGTGTTTAATAAACTGGGCCTCCGTTAGCTGTTAAAAAGGCGAAAGGACAAAGTGGAGTGATTAATGATCTCCCATGTCCAGTGTGGTCTACATGTTTCTGCCAGTGCCTTTTCTATTATAAGCTGGCTTTCCTCAGGACCAATAGAGTAAAGTGAAAAAGTGCAGTTAAATAATAAACTAATAAACTATATTAAGTGTTTGTGTTCTTTCATTGGCTATGTGTCGCGCTCGCTAAGGCGCTGTAGCTGTTAGAGGGGGATTCCCTCAAGCTTTTCTACATAAAACACATAGGACAAAGACAAGACGTACAGGGGAGAGTCATGTTAGGATGGCATTTTTAGAACTCATGGTGGCCGGCTCATAGGGTGGTGTACGGCTTAAAACCGGCTAGGGTGAGCTCATAGCAATTGTATGAGGCTAGTGAGAGTATAAAAACAACCGTAAGTGGGTAGTGGTGGGCTAAAAAATGAAATTACAAGGTGAGGTACAGGAAAGTACTGGTACTGGGTCCTCACTCTGTTATTTCTTTGTAAAAAGCCTCATGGGTCGCCTGGCAGAGAAAGAGACCCTGTGGAGATAAATGACGTTCACAAGGCTGTCTAACCTGTAAGGAGAGAAGAGAAGAGTTTTTGGCTTACCCCATGTTGCTGGACAAGCGGTTTTACTCACGAGTAGTTCGGTCTGGTTCCTCCTTGGACCTATTCGTCCTTCTGCGGCGCCCGGTGTGAGGTGAGTGGGCCGCCTCGCATTGTATTTATATTGTTTGGTTGACTCGATTCACCTGTTCCGGTTAAAAAGAGGGAGGGGTGCGCGATAAACGCTATCTCATGTTGAGTCTCGCTGCGCATGTGCAGAGGAGTGGTGCGCGTTACCAGCGCATGCGCGGTTGGTTGCTGTAGCGGTCTTTGGCATGCGCAGTAGGAAAAGCGCGTTCGAACCGGATCTTAGGTTTGCCGGTACTCTCTAGTGTGGCAAGTTGCTTAGATCACGTGATATTATCAGCAAGAATACGTTGCTGCCGTTATGGACAGTCTTAGAAGGAGAAGAATGGGCTGGGAAGGGGGCGCTCATGCAGGAACATGATGGCACTGCTACCTGATGGGTTTTGCTACCTGATGGGTTTTGCAAAAGTGTCTATGTGGCCAGACTGTTCCATGGAATGGAATCGTTAAGGCCTTGATTATGGGTGGAAAGACGGTAAATCCAGCGTTGCTCTTTTTGTAATAGGAGTTTCTCATCCCTAAGGTTGTCAAATTTCTCAATGACGGTCCATGTGAAGTCATTGGGTGTGTGGTTGTGGGTCAGGAAGTGGTCTGTGAGCTTACTGATGTTTTTCCCACATCTTATGGTACTTCTGTGTTCTGTCATTCTTGTGCGTACTCTCCTGGTCGTCATGCCAACGTACCGGAGGCCACATCTGCAGGTGATCAAGTACACTAGATTGGAGGAGTTGCAGTTTGTGAACTGCCGTTGTGTCCAGGTCTTGCCTGGTTCCAAACTCAGTGTTTTTGACGGGGATGTCAGGTGGCATACACTGCAGTTGTTACAGGGTTGGTGGCCAGTGATCTTTGGCAGGCCCCATGCATTGGTGATGGTGTTGTCTTTGTCTTGATTTTTAAGACGTGGTCTGGTGTTCACAAGTTGATCTCTTAAGTTGGTGGCTCTTCTGTAGGCGAAGCGAGGCTTTTCCCACTGTCTGGTACCAGAGTTTATGATTTTCCAATTGCGGTTGATGATGTTAGACATTTGGTTGGATGCTGTATTGTACGTGGTTACGCAGGTTAGCACAGGATCTTCTTCTGGTTTTTGGACTGTTTCTAGGAGAGCGTCCCTGTTTTGATTCCTTGCTCTTTTACAGGTTTTGTTGATTATCCTAGAGGCATTTAAGACCGTCATTAGGGGCAAGTGCATCGCCAAACAGACTAGCATTTTGCGTTCGCTGAGAAATGACATGCAGCAGCTAGAAAAGGAGATATGCACACTTGAATCGGACTACTTCGAGACTAATCAGCTCTCCACTCTTGAGCAGATTAAGACAAAGATAGCTGAATTTGAGGAGGCTGCGCACAGAGACACACACTATCTGGGAAGGGAGGTGCATGCCCGTCAATAGGGCGAGGAACGAGCCAGTAAAAATGTTGTAGGTCTGCTAAAAAAAAGCTGTAAGCAAATGAATATATCAGTGAGTTGCACACGGGCATGGAAAAAGTTGCGGTTGGGCAGGAGGCGGTACAGGCCAAAATGATTGCATATTACTCTTTACTATATGCTGCATGTCAGTCGGAGGCACCTCCCGACCTACACCCCTTATTTTACTTGATTGAACTAATATGGCTTAGTGATGCACATCGCCAGTATCTGGACAAACCATTTTCAGTGGTGGAGGTGGTTGGAGTAATTCGAGCTTTGCCTGGTGACAAAGCACCAGGGCTGGACAGACTCTCTATCACCTTTTACTAGGAATTTGTGCCACTCCTCCCACCCCAGCTCCTCAATATGTATGTGGACTCGCTTGAATGGGTTGTTCTCCCGCTTCCCTTCGCTAGCCACTGATAGAGACCATTCTTAAGCCAGACATGAACCAACAACTGTGCAACTCATATCGGCCACTATTAAGGATTAAAATCGACAATAAAATCCTCATAAAACTGCTGGCCACTCAACTGCTCCCCGTGATAATCAGACTTCATCAATGTGGCTTCATCCCTGGCAGGAGCATGACCCACAGCCTCCGCACTCTCTTTGCAGTGATGCAGGATGTGGACCCCTCGCTCCCCGCCACCATTTTCCTTGACGCAACTAAAGCATTTCATACACTGGAAAGTCTTTACCCCTTTTTACTTCACGCCCTTGTTGGCATGAGCCCCCGCCTTTCTCACCCCAACAGCCAGATTCCGTATTATCAGAGTGGCCCCCCCAGTTGAGGTGGCGGGTGGCACGAGATAGGGGTGCCCGGTATGGCCCCTCCTCTTCTCTATTGATATGGAACCGCTGGTGGCCAGGCTGTGACTGCACCATGCACGGAGAGGTCTTGCTTTTTTTGCCCCAGGTGATTCTGGAGTTCATAGATGCAGACCTTACATGTCCAACACCCAAAGACTAATATAAACCCCCTCATATGGAAGATCATCAGATTTGGCATCCTCTCGGGCATCTCTATAAACTGGGTAAAGTCTATGATTTTACTGCTCCCAGCTGCAACAGACTCGTTCCAGTCAGAGTTTCCACTCAAATCGGCAGACTCCGTAGTGAAATACCTGGGCATCTGGCTCAGCAGGGATCTTGAGGAGCTGTGGCAATATAACTATGACAGGCTCATGGAGTGGCTGGAGAGTCGATTACCCCGCTGGAAAGCGCTTCCTCTGGCCGAATATCCATTGCCAAGATGGTGATACTGCCTGAGTTCCTTTATACGTTCATTAATCTCCAGCTTCCTCTCTCACTGAAATTCAAGTAGAGGCTTTGCTAACATTTGATATCTCTGGCTTGGTGGGATGGGCAGCCCTGTGTTGCCTGGGAGACCCTCAAGCTCCAGTTTGAACAAGGAGGCCTGGGTGCACCAGACATGGTATAGTACCACAGTTGTGCACAAGTCCCTATCAGGTTCCATTGGATATACCAGACTCCATTTATAGTACACATGTCCCCTGAGAGTGACCAAGCGGACCCAATTCCATTGCACATGACATTGTTTCGACCCCAGAACTGCCCATGGTCCTAAATTGACACAATGGGTTGCACAGTTTGGGCATGGCAGCTGCTCTGTTGCAGAGCATGCCTGAATACTCTATTTGCACCTTCGGTGTCTTTCAAAAGACACCCAGCATTGCCCTTTCCTGCCGAGGCAGGGCTCTGTCAGCGACTGCGCTAGCTCCAGTTGCATACGGTGGGATGAGCATTCCCAGAAGTGTATTCATTGGCCTGGGTGCCACACCAGGAGACAAACACACAGGCCTCCTGGACAGAATGACATACTTCCAGATATGGGCAGTGATGTGAGTGTGCTATGCTTTTTTCCCCATTGCCCCACCAACATTCCACATACCGTAAGCATTTCTAAACAACCCTTCACCCTGCAAACTTATAACACGCCTTTACTCTGTCATGCAGTGTGACTCCCCAATAATTGTACCCCCTGTCCAGTGTGAATGGGAATAAAGTCTGGGAGCCCTCATAGAAAACAGAGGTCCTCAACTTTGGTACCACCCCCTCAGTATGGGATTACCCCTGGTGGCCTCTCGCCCTCAAAAACCACCCATCCCGACAGACCATGCACACAACTTCAGCATCATACTGGACTCATCACTCACTATGAATTGCCAGATCAATGCTGTCTCCTCCGCATGCATCAAAATACTCCACATACTACGTAAAACATTCAAATGGATACCTGCCGGCAAGAGGATAAGAGTCACTTGTGCCCTCATTACTAGCAGATTGGACTAGGGCAAAGCCCTCTATTCCGGAATTAACAAGAAACTCCTCCACAAACTCCCAACCATCCAGAATGCCACAGCCAGGCTGATCCTTGACATCCCAAGGTACAACCACATTTCCCAACACCTCCACGACCACCACTGGCTCCCCGTCAAAAAATTATAACTTTCAAGTTGCTCACATACACATACAAGGTCCTCCACAACATTGAACCTCAATACCTCAAAAACTGCATCTCCTCCCACACTCCCAAGAGAAACCTACGATCAGTCAATCTCTCCCTACCCACTGTCCCAAACTTCTACAGGAACAGATCAGGTGTTTGGAAGGTCCTTGTCCTACCTTGCAGCCAAGACATGGAACGAGCTTCGGCTCCACCTCTAGTGAAGCCCCACACTGGACCAATTCAGGAAAAACCTCAAGACCTGGCTCTTCGAATGACCCCAATGTAGCTGCACCCCCCCAGAGTCTTGAGACCCTAATGGGTGAGTAGCACGCTTTACAAAACCATGATTGATTGATTGACTGATTGAAACACAATAAATAACTAATATTCACCGAGCACTGGAATCTCAAAGCCTAGCAGGTTAAGCAGGTCCTGCTCCTGGTCGAGGATGTCAGCCCAGTGGTGCCTCAGCTGCTGGGCGGTGCACCATCTCCCAGTTCCGCCAATCCTCCCACAAGTTGTAGCCACTACCGGGCCTGCTGCCTGCTGCCACCATAGAGGGGAGGTGGCACTGCACAAAAAACCTAGTGCTGCCACCTCCTCCTCTGCAAAGATCACCCCGGGCTGCACACCTGGGAGGAGGCACCTCCCGCATGTAAGATGCCCCTTCGCCATGGTGATGGATTGGGAAACAAAGTAAGAAGGGTTAGGAAGGGAAAGTAAAGAAGAAAGAAAGAAGGAAAGAAGGTGAAATAAACCAAATCTAAATGTCACAAAAACATGAAAACATTTAAACAAAAATGTAAAATGCACAAACACAAAGACGCACACTATTGTAAAAAGTAAAATACTTCAGGACCGCGTATTGCAGTTCCTGGGTGATTTTGGAGTGCACAGACACTCTCCGCATTCCCAACGCACCACAAACAGGCATGCCAGCAACCGCTGCCTGAACGCAGAACTCAGCATAGCACTGAGGAGCTTTATTGCGACTCTGCAAAGTTCTGCATAGTGGGACTCAGCGTACTCTGCCCATCCCAAGTCATTAGTTCAGTAGCATTGAGGCAGACATGCTTCACCTCACCATCATCAGTATCATTATCAGGAAGGGACAACAGGGTAGCAGGGCTTAGAACAGCACAGCACTTCAATGTTACACTTTCAGCCATGCATGACCAGCTCATACTTCATGAGGCAACGGTTTGTAAGATGCTGTGTATGTATCCTGATCATCAAAATGTTAACTGAAAGAGGAACATAGACAGTTATGGGTGATTCATCCGGTCAGTGTACACGGCTCTGTTCCATGTCCTCGTGAGAAAAAGTTTTGGTAGATATTCGGTACCTGGAACACGGCAACCGGGAAATCTAAAAGAGGGAGATCGACAACTATAAGGTTAGTTGCCTACGTTGACAAGACGGCGTACCCGCCCACAGATAACGTAGTTCTCCTCCCGGTCAATTCTTCTCATGGGGAGTAATAAGATGTCTTACAACCCGCTAATCTAATTGGATTTCCAAACCAGGATTCCACGTCACGCCCGGACTGGGCGGGTTTTCGACCGAATATCTACCAAAACTTTTTCTCACGAGGACATGGAACAGAGCCGTGTACACTGACCGGCCATTTCCTTCAGAATTCACTTACTCAACAACGACAGAAGACTAGACATCCGCACGGATTGTTTCTAGTCCTAAAGGCTTTCCTAATCTAGCCCTGAAGATTCGCAGCTTGTTCCCTGCGATGAAACACGTGTTGGCTGTTGAAACGGAACAATAAAACAGAAGTGCCCACACTAAGAATAGACTGTGTTTCTATCTATGTATTTCCATGCATATAAGTTTATTCTCGGAGATTGACTACATGTTTAGATTTGTCCAATGTATTATTTACGAAGTGAAAGAAACTAACACTACAGTTACAATCTGATTTCACTAAATTGTTTGAGTGCAGGGTCAAAGTCGTTTTTCAACAGGCAAGATTTTGCCCAATTAACTTTGAGCCCAGTGATGGTGCTAAGGTCGTGAAGTAAACTCTTTGCTCAAATGATGGCATCCTCGGTATTAGCGAGAAAAATGAGCAGGTCGTCGGCATACAGCACAGTATAGTGTGACTGACTGTGCACACATGGCTCAGGATATCGTAGACCCGTTCTGGCCTGAGCCACAAGCGACTCCATGGCCAGGGCAAATAATAGAGGCGAGAGCGGGCAGCCCTGCCTCATCACACAGCTTACGATGCATGCATCTAAAATCAATCCACCCATTTTAACCCTAGCCAAAGACTGATTGTGCAAGAGCGCTATTTTTAATCCAGTCACCATTTTGGTAAGTGATTGGGCATGTAAAAGAGATGTAATTGATGTGATAGAACTGATATGTTCTCTATGAATTGTTTTATATATACTTCACTTGGGTGTTTGGTGATGGTTGGCAAAACACAGAGTTTGTACCAAGCTCATTTCGCCCTGAGTAAGTAAAGGGAAAAAAGAGTGCTATTATGTAATATGTTGCTTTGCTTCTTGGGTTGCACATATCATTTTCTTTCTTTTCTTTATAGGTCAAAGCAAAGGTAAATGGTGTTCTTTCGATGGTCCACAGATATGCAAATATGAGATGACTTAGTTTTGAAATTTCAGTGGGCATCCTTTAAAGTGTATTTTTATATACATATTTTTAGGTGGTTATTTTTCCCGGGTTGAATAGACACGTTCTTGTGTTCTCTGGCTTGTCCTGAACAAGGCGGCATGTCATCCTTTTTGAGCCACCGAAACACGTCGACTAGAGCCTGACCAAGATCCTGCCTTGTGCAGTTGTTGGACATAGTTTATGGAAACTATTTTGTTACTCTGTAGCAGATCCGTCCAGATGGATTGAGTGTGTGTTTGGGGAAAGTGGTTATATGGTATGAAAGTGTTTGTGTGAGCTTGTTGCGTGTCGTCTTTCTCGGAGGTAATATGTGTTGTGTATATTATCTCATTTAACTTTTTGTTTATGTACATTTTGATTTTGAATAATTTATGTATTGTTTATAATTGTAAAAACGAGAAAAATAATTCATACATGTTTAAAAAAGAGAATAAGATGACAAAAAATATTTTCGATAAAAGGAATTAAAGACATAGTTTTATAAATGTTCTTGTGTCTTGAATAGTTTTTGGATGTCTCATATACAAAAAACGAAAATAATACTGATGTAAAATAACTTTGGGTCAGAGGGAGTAAGAGCGCCGTCCAAGCCACAAATGTGTCAACCAAGCCAAAGCTTTGCATGGCCGGAACAAATATGGCCATTCCAAATTGTCAAATGCCTTCTCTATATCCACTGCCAGTATAGGAGTGGTTTCTTTTGGGTAAGTGTCGGCATCTAAGATACGAAGCAGGCGCCTCATGTTTTTGGCCATATTCCTGGTGGGAATGAATCCCGCTTGGTCCCTACATATTAAGTGTACCATGTGCGAGAGCAATGAAGTTTGCCAGGATCCGATTTGAACCTTGTAATCTGTGGTGAGCATAGACAGCAGACGATAGACCTTCCAATCTGAGGGCGATTTCCCTGGCTTCAGTATTGGAATAATGATCGATTTGCGAGTGGTGGCGTGAAGCTGTCCCACTCGCTTTGCTTATATGTAAAGTGTCACTAACTGAGGTGCCAGAATATCTGTGTATGTAAGGTAACATTCAATTGGCAAGCCGTCCACCCCAGGGTTTTTTTTCTGCGCCATATGCTTAATTGCCCCTCGTACCTCCCCAATGGTAATATCTTCACCCAACAGCTCTGTTTGCTCCCTGTCTGCAGCAAGAAGATCTGCTGTGGCTATAAACTCCTCAAAGACCTCATCATTCATTGTTACCCTACTCCAATAAAGGTCTGTATAGTTGGAAATGAACTGATCATTAATCCCTTGCTGGGTGTAACAAACCGTCCTAGTTGGGCTACATAATTCCAGTATGATCGTCCAATGCCGAGCTGGATTAGCCTGCTAAGCCAGTAACACCCCGGTTTTGTCTCGCTCTGCATGAGCGTGGGCTAGACATTTTTTATGGCCAAAACAGCGCAGCCTTTCGACCTGCGCGGTGACTTCCTCTTTCGCTTCCACTAGATCGTGCTGTTGATCAGGCCATCTAGGCCTTTCACACTCCATTGCGCGCAGGCACTGGTTTGCTGTCTCTATGTCTTGCAAAAGCACCCTACGCATCCCCATCTTATTATTAATGCAATGACCTTGTATTACCACATTTAAGGCATTCCATTCCACAGCAGTCGACGATGCAGTGCCAGTGTATTCCTGAAAGTAGTGAGTGATACTATTGCCCACCACTTCGCGAAAGACCTGATCTTCTAGCAATTCTGGGTTGAGGGGCCACTTCTGGATTTGTGAGCACACTGGAGCCCAGTGTATACGCAGTAATAGCAGGTTATGATCTGAAAGTTTCCTAGTGAGGTATTCACTATGTCTGACTTCTGCGTGAATGTCTGGGTCGCACTGCCTTGGGGTGGACATGAAGGTCATGCAATGCAGAGAGAATGGAATAATCACGAACGCCCGGGTGGTGAGCTCTCTAGGTGTCAACAAGCCCCCATCTATGTTTCCAATCCCTTACAGCTGCAGAGATCTTGTGAATTGGTGCATCAAGGAGAGGTGGATGGGACCGATCTAACGTTACATCAGCATGACCAACCAAGTCAACGCAGTCTCCTCCTCCTGCTTCCACACCCTCACCCACGCCCTCGTCAACAGTCGACTCAACTACGGAAACTCCCTCTACGCCGGAGCCCCGTCCAAACTCATCAACAGACTCCAAAGAATCCAGAATGCCTCCGCACGCCTGATCCTACATGTCCCACGCCGAGACCACATCACCCCGCACCTGAGAAACCTGCACTGGCTCTCTGTCGACAAAAGAATCACATTCAAACTCATGATCCACGCACACAAGGCACTCCACAAGACCGGCCCAGCCTATCTCAACATCTGACTCTCCTTCTACGCACCCAACAGGAAACTCCGCTCCGCCGACCTGTCCCTGGCCGCCGTCCCGCGCTTCCACAGAACCACTTCTGGGGGCAGATCCTTCTCCCACCGCGTCGCCAAGACCTGGAACACCCTCCCCCTCCACCTACGACAGACAACAGACCACCCGGCCTTCAGAAGACTGCTCAAGACCTGGCTCTTCGACCACTAGCTGCAGCTCCTCCCCCCGCAGCGCCTTGAGACCCCAGCGGGTAAGTAGTGCGCTTTACAAATCCCCTGATTGATTGATTGATAGAGTTAAAACCCCCGCCCATAATCAATGGTCCAGTCAAGTATGGAGCCAGTTTCCTTGATTGCTGTGCAAAAAAGGCAGGCTGTTCTGTGTTGGGTACATAAATATAACTCAACACTACATCCCTGCCATTTAATCATCCTGCTACCACCACATATCTCCCCTCTGGATCTATTAACTGTTGTGTGGGTTGAAAAGAAACTCCCGCCCTGACCCAAATCAACACACCCCTCGCAAAGGATGAATAAGTCATACGCTCACGACTCTCCACATCGGCCCCTCGTCCAGTTTTGTAGGTCTCAATCCAGTCCAACACCTCTTTGGGGATCCTCACAAAAGTGCGTCTTACTATCCAATATAATGCGGAGTTGGCTGGAAACATTAAAGAGTACTGGAGCCCCTCGTTCCAGAAAGCCTTCTTAACAGTTAGAAAGGACGTGTGGCGTCAATGGACCTCCAGTGTATAATCAGGGAAGATTGTAACCCTGCTGTTGTCCACTGTATATGGCCCAGCTGTGCGCACTGTCTGCTGCAGGAGATCCCTGTCCTTGTAATGTAGGGGCCTGGCTACAACTGGGTGGGGAGGCCTACCAGGAGCGTGAGAACAGGCAGGGACCATATGCGCACTCTCCAGGGTAAAGAACTGAGTCAATCTCACTGGGGCCACTACATCAGGAAGCCTGCCCTCCAGGTACATGATCATTCTGGAGCCTTCTGACCCCTCCAGAAGGTCCAGCACTCTAATGGTATTTCTTTGACTGAGCCCTTCTCCATCTTGAGCTCTCGTTTCCAGTGCTTGCACACTGTGGGAGAGATCCCCCAGATGATTAGAGAGGGTCAGCTGCGCTGGCTCCAAGTCCGCCAGAGATACCTCAGTCTGTTTCACCTGTTCGGCCAGTTTGGAGTGTTCTGACCGTAGAAGGCCCAGGCCCACCGCCACATTAGAAATGTGCTGATGCAGGGTGTCTCTCGTGTCCGTTATGGCCTGAAGGATCTGTGCCAGCTGCTGTTGGACTCCAGTGTCAGCGGGGGCCTCAGGTGAGTCCTGTCGCCTGCCTTCTTGAGCCAGGTCATTGGGATCTTGGGGAACCCACACTTGCTTGCCCCTAGGCTTCCTCATGCTCTGGTGAGGAGATTACCAGCTTCCAAGCGCAGTTCAGCAACCCTCTGCACCAGCGCTGTCTCCGGGTCAAGTGGTGACGAGGGGCATGTTTAAGAGTGCGGCAGTGCTATTCCTGAGTAGTTCCCACTGAGTACTAGCAGTGGCCTGAAATCCCCAGCTACCAAAGTCTACCCACCTCATTCCACAGCAGAGCCAGGGGTACTGTGCGCCCCACTTGTATCGCTCCTATCACTCCTCAGGAGGGGTAGCAGCACTGCTATCGGTAGGTCTCAGCCACTACGCCAGTAGAATCAGGGCTCCAATAGCGCCGGGGCCACACAGTGGCAGTCAGGCAATATCTGCCTTCTCCACTAGATCCCGGTGTTACAAGGATAAGCACCCCGGGGGCAATCGCCAGGACCCACACCTCATAGTCCCAGACAGCAAGTGATGATGTTCAATGCGCAGGGGGGCACCCTCACCTATGACCTGACCCAGGACACCCCCCAGGCCGCACGGCTCGCCAGCTGCAGGCGCATCTCTGCCCCAGTGCCTCAGGTCATCCCTGGCCTCTGTGCCCCCTCGTTGCTGCTCGCTTTTGTGATTCCTCCTCGCTGTTGCCCTCATTTTTGTAAATTTGTGACTGTTATTATCTTTTTCTTCTGCTAGTGATTCCTCCTCGCTGTTGCCCTCATTTTTGTAAATTTGTGACTGTTATTATCTTTTTCTTCTGTTAGTGATTCAAATTCGTGACTGTTATTATCTTTTTCTTCTGTTAGTGATTCCTCCTCGCTGTTGCCCTCATTGTTGTAAATTCGTGACTGTTGTTAGTATTTTTTTTTCCTTCTGTTGTAGTTCTCCCATTGCCGTCTTCACTGTACTCCTGGTGTGGCCCCCGCTCCCTGCTTCCCGCCGCTGCTCCCTCATGGCCCCGCCCCCTTTTTGTTTTCTGTACCCCATTGGCCGCCCCACTCCCGCCTCCCAGCTGCTCCTCCCTCCCACTTGGCCTCATATGTAGCCCGCACGGCGCAGGCGAGTGTGACCTGACCCAGGACACCCCCCACGCCGCATGGCTCACCAGCTGCAGGCGCATCTCTGCCCCAGCGCCTCAGGTCATCCCTGGCCTCGGTGCCCCCTCGCTGCTGCTCGCTTTTGTGATTCCTCCTCGCTGTTGCCCTCATTTTGTAAATTTGTGACTGTTATTATCTTTTTCTTCTGTTAGTGATTCCTCCTCGTAAATTCGTGACTGTTATTAGTATTTTTTTCCTTCTGTTGTAGTTCTCTCATTGCCGTCTTCACTGTACCCCTGGTGTGGCCCCCCTCTCCCTGCTTCCCGCCGCTGCTCCCTCGTGGCCCCGCCCCCTTTTCGATTACTGTACCCCATTGGCCGCCCCACTACTGCCTCCCAGCTGCTCCTCCCTCCCACTTCGCCTCATATGGAGCCCGCGCGTATGCGCAGCGGGCACACCGATTGTGCGCCGAAGGCGTGCCAAAGGGAAGCCCGTCTGTGCCCGTCCGTGCCTGGACCGCACCCAACGCCAGGACCCCTGGCCCCCGACGACACCAGACCACATGACAGACCTACGACGCCGCCACCCTCCACGCACTCAACGCCGGCCGGAAACCCGCCTGCTACCGAGCTGCCCCGAAACGCACCCACGGACCCTTCACCTGCCAAGCCTGCAAGTTCACCTGCCCCCGGACCTGCACCGCACCCGACAAGCCGAGCACCAACAACAACCACCTCAAGTGCATCCTGCTCAACACCCGCTCCATCCACAGACACGCCGTCGAACTCTGGAACCTGCTCGACACAACATCACCAGACGTCGCCTTCCTCACAGAAACCTGGATGAACACCTCCTCAGCACCTGACATCGCCATAGCCATCCCGGACGGATACAAGATCACCCGGAAGGACCGCGTCAACCAGACTGGAGGAGGCATCGCCATGGTACACAAGAACACCATCTGCATCACGACCAACCCCGACGACACCTTCACCGCCGCCGAAACCTCCACTTCCAGATACACACCGACCCCAAGACCACCCTCAGAAGCACCCTCATCTAGAGACCCCCGGGACCACGCACCCAATTCAGCGAAGACATCGCCAACTTCATCAGCCCGCACGCCCTACCCTCCGCTGACTACATCCTCTTAGGGGACCTCAACTTCCACCTGGAGAACAACAAGGACCGCAACACCACCAACCTCCTGGACAACCTCGCTAACCTCGGACTCAAGCAACTGGTGAACACCCCCACCCACTACGCCGGCCACACGCTTGATCCCATCTTCTCCAGCAAGCACATCTCCTTCAGCCACTCCACCGGACTCCATTGGACTGACCACAGCTGCATCCACTTCAGCTTCAGAAGAACCACGACCCACCACCACCCGCAACAGGGTCATCGCAGGAGCTGGAGCAAGATCATTGCCGAGCAGCTCACCACCTCCTTTCGCCAGAACCCTCCCGCCAGCACAACGGACCCCAACGAAGCAGCCAGCAACCTCACACAGTGGCTCACCAACTCCGCAGATGACCTTGCACCACTGAAGGACCCTCCCAGCAGACCAGGCAGCAAGAAAGCCCGCTGGTTCACCGACGAACTCAAGATCTCCAAGAAGAACTGCCGCACCCTCGAGAAAGCCTGGCGCCACGACCAGGCCCTCATGCACGCCACCCGCAAACACCAACAGCTGATCCGCACCACCAAGAAGACAGCATTCAAAGAACGACTGAACAACAACGCCCACAACAGCAAGCAACTCTTCAGCATCGTCAAAGAGTTCTCCAACCCCAGCGCCGGAAACAACAATATCACTCCCTCGCAAGACCTCTGCGACTCACTCGCCTCGTTCTTCCACCGATATACACAACAGCTTCGGCGCACCAAGCACGCACCCAACCACCGAACCAACGCCTCCCACCACCACCCTCTGCACCTGGACCCCGATCAGCACCGAAGAAACCACCTGCTTAATGAACACCATCCACTCCGGATCACCAACCGACCCCTGCCCCCACCACGTCTTCAACAAGGCCGACTCCATCATCGCACCGCAACTCCGGGACATCATCAACACCTCCTTCAACACCGCCACCTTCCCGGAGACCTGGAAGCACGCCGAGCTCAGGTCAGAGCCCTCCTGAAGAAACCAACAGCGGACCCCACCGACCTCAAGAACTACCGCCCCATCTCGCTCCTCCCTTTTCCTGCCAAAGTCATCGAAAAGACCGTCAACAGACAGCTTGCCGCCTTCCTCGAGACGAACGGATCCCTCGACCCTTCGCAGTCCGGTTTCCGAGCCAACCAAAGCACCGAGACCGCCCTCATCGCAGCCACTGACGACATCAGATCCCTGCTCGACAACGGGGAAACAGCGGCCCTCATCCTCCTGGACCTCTCTGCAGCGTTCAACACTGTCTGCCTCCGCACCCTAGTACAGCGCCTCAGCAACACCGGAATCCGAGAAAAGGAACTGGAGTGGATCATCTCGTTCCTCGCCGGAAGAACCCAGAGAGTCCGCTTCCCCCCGTTCAGATCCGAGGCCACCGAAGTCATCTTTGGCGTACTACAAGGGTCATCACTCAGCCCAACCCTCTTCAACGTCTACATGAGCCCCCTCGCAGCCATCGCACGCAAGCACAGCCTCAACATCATCTCCTACACCGACGACACCCAGCTAATCCTCTCCCTCACCAACGATCCCGCCGCCGCCAGAACCAGCCTACACGAAGGGATGAAAGACGTCGCCGAATGGATGAAGAACAGCCGCCTGAAACTGAACTCAGACAAGACGGAAGTCCTCATCCTGGGATCATCGCCCTCTGCCTGGGATGACTCCTGGTGGCCCCCTGCCCTGGGCACCACCCCTAAACCAACGGACCATGCACGCAACCTGGGCTTCGTCCTGGACTCCTCCCTCTCAATGACCAGACAAGTCAACGCCGTCTCGTCATCATGCTTCAACACCTTGCGCATGCTCCGTAAGATCTTCCGATGGATCCCCACCGAAACCAGGAAGACGGTCACCCAGGCACTCGTCACCCGCCGACTGGACTACGGAAACACCCTCTACGCCGGAACCACAGCCAAACTTCAGAAAAGACTCCAGCGCATCCAGAACGCCTCCGCACGACTCGTCCTGGACATCCCCCGACACAGCTACATCTCCGGCCACCTGAGAGACCTGCATTGGCTCCCCGTCAGCAAGAGGATCACGTTCAGGCTCCTCACCCACGCACACAAGGCCCTCCACGTCCTGGATCCCAAGTACCTCAACAACCGCCTGACCTTCTACACACCCACCCGCCAGCTACGATCGACCAGCCTCTACCCCGCCGCAGTACCACGCATCCGCAAAGCCACCGCCGGGGGAAGATCCTTCTCCTACCTGGCAGCCAAGACCTGGAACTCCCTCCCGATCCACCTCCGGCTGACCCAGGATCATCTCTCCTTCAGAAAGCTCCTCAAGACCTGGCTCTTCGAGCAGTAACTGACCCCTACCCCCCCCCAGTGCCTTGAGACCCTTCCGGGTGAGTAGCTCGCTATACAAATGACCATAAAAGAAAAAGCTCCGGCACAGGCAGCAGCACTCCCAGCAGCAAGAACCCCTTAGTGCACACAGTACAGCATCTCGTCATCGTTCACAGCAGGGCCTCCTCCATCCCAGTGGACCGATAGTGTGTAGTATGCTACTGGGCACAGCAGCGGAGAATCAGAAATTGTCAGCTACCTAGGCCAGGGAATGGTGAGTCGTCTTCGGCCGGCGCTCATGCCAGGATGGCGGCACCACCCCCGGCAGTCCCCCCGCAGTCTCTGAACCGGCCTCAATGCCGCAACAGGCATCTTCAATCAGGTATGCAAGGGCTCCATGAGAGCGCGCAAGGTACCCCCCCAGGGGAGCGCCGCACCATCTCGGTCACAGCATAGGGAAGGTCACCAAGACCCCTGATCAGCCCGCGAAGTAGGGAGCCTCAAGGCGTCGAACAGGCCAGCTCCGCCGCCGCCACATCTCATGCTGCAATTTTGTCATCTCTGGGCCGCAGCCCCACACTCCACTTCAGCGGGCTCCCGCATCGTACCATGCCGTTCCTAGAAGTATCCATGAGACAGTTACATATGTTAATCGCTGCACATTGGACTTTATTAGAATGTTTGATGCTTTCTGCAACACACACCCAAATCTAATCAAACTTCTACATTTTATTTGGGTGCATGAAGGAGTCCCTCTCTGGGCACAGACAATCCAGGTCATTATACAGGTACACTTGCTCCATGGAGTATATAAGACAGACATAGCTACACGGCCACATGAGAAGCAGCACTCACAGATACCATATATAGTTCCCTAACTGTACATCAATGTGTTTCATGTTATGATTCCTAAACACGACTCCACAGAGATACTGACCATAATGCATTCATTTCTGTTTGAGTGCATCAATTTGGAGATTTAATGAGTGTGTAGTATGTCACAATAGCATCATGCTCCCCATCATGATACAATGTTGGTAAACAGTAGATAATGCCCACCGCATTTCTAAATATGCCTAGCCTCACTAGGTCTGCACCATGGACCCCTGTGTCTCCAGTGCTGACATTAAGTTCAAAATGTAATTCACAGTACGTAGTTTGTTGCATGTTGATCCTTAGTTGTCCAACAATGTACAGGAAGTGGACCAAGAAGTGCCTGTCACCCACAGGTAACACATGTTGGTAAAGCCCATTGTAAATGTACAGTGTGCCACACAACGTGGCACATATAAATCATGGTGAAGGCATGATTGTTTTTAGAATGCGCAACCAAAATGTCTAAAGATTAAACCTCTCATCAATATTTATAATCTCCTCTATTTAACATTTACCTGTAGCTTTCCATCTTGTACACGATGCATTCCTCAATCTCTCTATGCTTAGACAAGACTCATTGTGGCACTTGGTGCAGGCAAATTTTTGGATGTCCATTTTCCATGGAGATTTCAAGGATACGTTGACATTTACTACCCTAGGGCAATCGCGTCCTTTGAGACTTTGCCCCAACTAATTACTATCATATGCAAGAAATGTGTTGCAGGGCCTATCTTTTAACTCTTGACAACAGCTGTTGTTTTCAAACATTATGTATGGCTTAAAGACTAGTCTCAGGGTGGAATTTCTGTCAACAGACTGTAAAACCACAGAAAGTTCATAACACAACTAGTGGCTCAAAAGAAAAAAGTGTCAACCAGCTAGTCACGTATCTGCATATCCTATCCTCTGTTTGGGACAATGCCCCAGTTCTCGGAATTCATGCCTTGGTGAGGGTTCAGAGGTGTGTGCAAGCCTTTAGGTACTGCAATGTTGTACAAGACACAACAGGCTACTATTTTCTTGCACACAACTTCACCGGAGACCTGCAGCATCCCCCCATCAGATTCTTGACTTTAGGAGACCAAATTGCACTCTATGATGTCTCATGTACGAATGTGTTCCCTATTGCACCTATACTGAGCTTCTGCATGGTGAGAGGAGATGAGGAAAAAGTGCATATGCAGCATCCCCTCAGGAGGAAAATGAGGAAATATTTGTACACGTCTCTCTTGCATCAGTTCAGAATGTATGGAATGGCATAGGCAGTGTCTGTAGGGGTTCTTTATGTGTTATGAGAATTAGTCATTTGTAGTGGTTATGTATATTCAAACAACATTTATACATATCAACCTCGTATGGTGCTAGAGTACTTATACAGAAACCATATGTTGCCAGATTCTGCCATTTCCAGCCTCCGGGAAAGAGGTGACCTGCAGAATATGAAGCTGTCATGTATACTGATTAGGAATACTGCATACTCATCTATAAAGAAGCCACTGGCATCACACACACCATACATGTTAATGGAGTGCTAGTAGTATGTGTTGCAGAAGAAATTGGTAATTGTGGCAAGGTTGCTGAAGTGCCGTATGAATGCAATCAATTGCACCTACTACACGTGGAAAGCAGCAAAAGAAGATGAAATCCCTGGCAACCTTTTGCCTTCCTGCCAGTCTCTGTGGCATCTTCTATTTATCCAGATAAGGATTTATTGCAAACATTGGGACTGGCTTGCCTGGGAAATGCCCATAGTGTCACTGGACACCTTCTGCAATGACCCAATAGCAAACAAATGTAGAGCATCTAGGATAGCACCAAGACAGCCATGATTTCCCAATCAATAAAGCTCAGTTTAAACAGGCGAAAAAAGCAAGCAATGTGCAGTTTGTATGCATAAGCTCTAGACTCTAGACAGAGTGCACCAGTGTCTATTTAGATGTGCTGCCAGAAAGACAGAGCGGTTGAGTAAGAAACTATGAATGCTGTTGGTGAGCGAACAAAAGGTGCAAGGTGCTTAAACTGAAACGCATCAGATGAAATCTGTGTTTGAAACCCACATAAGAAATTATTCCACTCCACTACTTGCTCTTAGTCTAAATATCAAGGGATCGTGGCCATGGCTTGCTGTATTGCAAATTTAGCTTGGTTTCTATAAAGAAGAAAAAGGGACATTGCCATATCTTTTGAAGCGCTAGAGATTTTGCTTGGAGAATAAAAAAGGTTTGGCCAACCACAATCAGAAAAGATCTTTTTGACATAAGCTATCCACAGAATAGAGACCATATAATATTGTCTTAAACAGATTTTAACTTTCGTTTATGTGAATGAGGTGTGAGGCGAAGACCAAATCTTGAGTCAAAGTAACAATGGGACGACCAGAACTTTGTCCTCCAAAGAAATGGAGACCAGCTCTCTAATAGACAATAAGGCTTGACGTGCTCCTATGTATAGCTAACAACATACACAAAAATTAGCTTTCTGTTGTTTGAAGACAGCCAGGTGAAGTATAACCCCATGTACTGGCCCCATATTTACTCTTATAGATAGTGATTAATGCAGTGATTGGCTTATGCCCAAGTTTCTTAGCGAACCTGAAGATTGTTTTTATGGTCCCTTTTGTCTATGGCTCTCTGGGTCAAGACATGGCACCACCTTCTGGAACATCTTACACCCCTCTAATCTTTCCAAAAACGCTAAGAAAAACTTCAAACACAATGTATTGATTCGTCAACCCGAAACTCTAATTTATTATACCTACCATAGTCTCTCTTCCCCTATAAAAAACAAACGTTATCTTACACTCCAAATGCCCCTCCAAATGGATAAGTATTTTCCTTCTCCATCTTACAGACCGTAAATCAATCAAAATCCTATATGGATTCAAATTATCTACATCTCCATCCGCAGCTTTCCCCGGTGAAATTGACATTGCTATATTTAAAACCGGTAACATCCTCATTCAAGCAACTGAATACCACCTCAATATCTTTGACCACCATTTTAGTACCCTGACAGACCATCTATCCAAACCAGTCCCCAACCCTTCTTTATCTCAATTGTCTGCCATCCTTCGGGTGTCCCCCAGTTCTATCCCCCCTTGACATCCAAACCGCTCACACTGTCATCCAAACTAACTCTTTATCTAACGACCGACATCTTCAAACCTCTCTTACTACCCCATCCTCTTCCCTTCTTCCCGATCCCCTCACCCAGTACCTTTGACTTTACTCACCCACTATAATATCTCCCTCTCTGAACTGCACTCTCTCCCCGCAAACTGATATTATTACTTCCCTGCCCCCTGACCTAGAACTTCCAACTCTACCCCCCTTCGCCAATATCCCCTTCTCGAAACTCCACGTTCCCCCCTTATACTGATGTAACTTCCCCCTACATCCCTCACTCTTTCATTTCAGCTCCGACCATATGGCCTGACTATAGGATTGACCCATCTTTTTCCACGTCCAGCAAGCCGAACACTCCTCTGACCTCCCCTCCTGGTCTCTTCCCCCTCGACACTTCAGAATCTCTTCCCTGACCAACATGGAACCCTCCCTTACCCCCTCCTTTTCAACTGAGCTCCCCCTCAATGGTATTGCTCCGACACTGTCTAACATCAAACGTCATCTCTCAACTGTGAAGATGGAACTAACGCGACTCAGGGAGGATTTCAATGTCCTTAACGCCAGGACCTTCCTCAATCATAGTGATCCCGCTTGTTCTGGCTCCCCTAACATCTCCCAACATAACCGTTGGAAAACCACACTCCTTTCCAGACCAACACATATGCCTCCCCATGCTGAAGTACCTCTCCGCTTTTGACCTTATTGACCTTTGCAACTCCTACCTACCTAAACCCTAACATTTTTCTGCTTTCCCACCAAAGTCAACCCTAACCCCTCTCTCCTGCATGCTTGTTAACAGCCACTCAGCTGTCAGACATGCTACTGAAATATCTGAAACCATCCTCGGTGAAACTATTGACATTGCCTTCCTTACAGAAACCTGGCTTAATGACCACTCAACGGCCATCCTTGACTTACTCACCCCCCCGTTACACTTTCATTAGGAAAGACAGACCTGAAAGAAATGGGGGTGGTCTAGCTATCATCCATGAAAATTAACTTTAACTCTCCCTTGTTAAGAACACAGTCCACTTAACCTTTGAATACCTTGGCACTGAACTCATGGTGCAGGGCTCGTCCCCAATTTGGTACATAACATCTACCACCCTCCAGGCGATCCTCTTCCTTTTGCTAAGAAACTATCCAACCTACTTACACAATCCTCACTTTCCAACTTTAAAAATCTCTTCTTAGGAGTTTTAACATCAGCTGGAACAATGTTGATGATCCCACAGTCAGCAACCTCACTAATCTTCTAGAGATCAATGACCTTATTCAACTATGCCATACTCCCACTCATACCAAAGGAGCCACTGTTGATGCCATCATTTCCAACTATGACTTGGCCTCCCTTCCCAACATCGTCCCCATCGACTGGCCTGACCATCAACTCATTTTGTTCAAGATCGCAACCACTCCCCTCCTCCCCCCTCTAAAAATTCCAGACCCATGAAATAGAGCAGAAATCTTAATCAAATCTCCCCTGGAGACCTTGAGTCTAAACTCCAAGGACAACTCCTTCTCACCCCTCTCTCCCCAGATGCCAACAAGCTCACTGAGCATTTTAACAAGACTGTCAATGATATCATAGTCCTATTGGCCCCTCCCAAACTACAAAAACAAAGAAATATTCCATCCGAATCTTGGTTTAACTCTCATCTCAATAACGAAAGATGCTCACTTAGAATGACGGAAAGAACATGGAGACAACACCCCTCCACCTCCCACCTCGCCCTGCTCCGATTCGCTAGAACCACTTATAAGAAACACATTTTCAATCAAAGAGCAACCTTCTTCCGCAAGCAACTCAAACTGCCAAAAATAGACCCAGGGAACTCTTTAACATAATTTAAAGTCAAACATCTTTAGCCCCCCTTAAGCTGAAGGCCTCAACTGACAGATGTGAGGAAATTGCTAACTTCTTCATGGATAAAATCACCAAAACAGACCAATCTTTCCATCTTACTCAAGTTCCACCTAACCTCCCATTTACCACAGACATTACCTTAGATGTTCCTCCCCTGTTGACTCTACCTCCTGATACTTCCTCTCTCTGACATGTTACAACCCCTCCTAAATCCAAACCTTCCCAACCTACAGCTGGAAAAACAATGCTTCCTGGTTTTATTTCCACCCCGTGACTGAGCTCAAAGTCTTTAACATCATTGCCCAACAAAAGCCGACCTCTCACACCAAAAACCCTCTCCCCTCTAACCTTGCCCAAGATATAAACCACATTATTGCCCCTTAGTGGACTACTATCATCAACACCTCCCACTCAACAGGATGTGTCCCTTACTCTCTCCAACTCGGACAAATCACTCCTGTTCTTAAAAACCTCTCTCCTAACCCTAATGACCCTAACAATCTCTGCCCTATCTCTAACCTCCCACTTCTTTCCAAAGCTCTGGAAAAATGTGCTTTGCTCGAACTGGAAAAACACATTAAATAATTCAATTGACTTGACTCATTTTAATCAAGCTTCCGAAAAGGCTTCAGCACCTAAACGAACATGCTTAATATAGTTGATGACATCCATTGTTCCCTTGACAATGGTGACTCCTGCCTACTCATTCTCCTCGACCTCTCTGCTGCCTTTGATACTGTCAAACACAATTCCCTACTGAAGTTGCTCAAAACTCGCTTTGGCCTTAACGGTCTTGTCTTCAAACGGTTTGCCTCCTATCTCCAAACCAGAACACAACAAATCAAAATTAATGTTTGCCTCCCAAACCCTTCACCAGTCATCCTTGGCATCCCTCAAGGCTCTTTTCTCTCCCCCTCTCCCTTTAAACTCTTTATGCAACCCCTTACCCTCATTCTGAAACAAGCTGGAATCAATTATCACCTCTAGGCTGATGACACCCAAATTATTATTATATTATTGGATTTCTTGCCGCCATTTCCGAACGAGCACAGGCCACGCCCATGGATGTTGGCCACGCCCCCTCCCGATCCTACTAAAGCGAGCTGAATACAAGCCCGCACTAGAGATCTGTCACTCCTGAGGCGAGATCAACGGGAGCCTGTTTTAGAGATTTTAACCATTTTTAAACAATACTGCTTTTAAACATTGATTGTATTTTGACTGTTGCACTTTACCCAGGAGCACGCCCCCCCACCTCACCTAATTAGAACTCCCCGCGCTGCCGATTCAAGGGCTGCCGCGGGTCGGAGTTCTTGCCGCCATTTCCGCCCGAGCACAGGCCACGCCCACGGACGTTGGCCACGCCCCCTCCCAATCCTACTAAAGCGAGCTGAATACAAGCCCGCACTAGAGATCTGTCACTCCTGAGGTGAGATAGCCGGGAGCCTGTTTTAAAGATTTTAACCATTTTTAAACAATACTGCTTTTAAACATTGATTGTATTTTGACTGTTGCACTTTACCCAGGAGCACGCCCCCCCACCTCACCTAATTAGAACTCCCCGCGCTGCCGATTCAAGGGCTGCCGCGGGTCGGAGTGCATACCGCCATTTCCGCCCGAGCACAGGCCAGGCCCACGGACGTTGGCCACGCCCTCCTCCCGATCCTACTAAAGCGAGCTGAATAAAAGCCTGCACTAGAGATCTGTCACTCCTGAGGCGAGATAGCCGGGAGCCTGTTTTAGAGATTTTAACCATTTTTAAACAATACTGCTTTTAAACATTGATTGTATTTTGACTGTTGCACTTTACCCAGGAGCACGCCCCCCCACCTCACCTAATTAGAACTCCCCGCGCTGCCGATTCAAGGGCTGCCGCGGGTCGGAGTTCTTGCCGCCATTTCCGCCCGAGCACAGGCCACACCCACGGATGTTGGCCACGCCCCCCTCCCGATCCTACTAAAGCGAGCTGAATACAAGCCCGCACTAGAGATCTGTCACTCCTGAGGCGAGATAGCCGGGAGCCTTTTTTAGAGATTTTAACCATTTTTAAACAATACTGCTTTTAAACATTGATTGTATTTTGACTGTTGCACTTTACCCAGGAGCACGCCCCCCCACCTCACGTAATTAGAACTCCCCGCGCTGCCGATTCAAGGGCTGCCGCGGGTCGGAGTTCTTGCCGCCATTTCCGCCCGAGCACAGGCCACGCCCACGGACGTTGGCCACGCCCCCCTCCCGATCCTACTAAAGCGAGCTGAATACGCACTAGAGATCTGTCACTCCTGAGGCGAGATAGCCGGGAGCCTTTTTTAGAGATTTTAACCATTTTTAAACAATACTGCTTTTAAACATTGATTGTATTTTGACTGTTGCACTTTACCCAGGAGCACGCCTCCCCACCTCACGTAATTAGAACTCCCCGCGCTGCCGATTCAAGGGCTGCCGCGGGTCGGAGTTCTTGCCGCCATTTCCGCCCGAGCACAGGCCACGCCCACGGACGTTGGCCACGCCCCCCTCCCGATCCTACTAAAGCGAGCTGAATACAAGCCCGCACTAGAGATCTGTCACTCCTGAGGCGAGATAGCCGGGAGCCTTTTTTAGAGATTTTAACCATTTTTAAACAATACTGCTTTTAAACATTGATTGTATTTTGACTGTTGCACTTTACCCAGGAGCACGCCCCCCCACCTCACGTAATTAGAACTCCCCGCGCTGACGATTCAAGGACTGCCGCGGGTCGGAGTTCTTGCCGCCATTTCCGCCCGAGCACAGGCCACGCCCACGGACGTTGGCCACGCCCCCCTCCCGATCCTACTAAAGCGAGCTGAATACAAGCCCGCACTAGAGATCTGTCACTCCTGAGGCGAGATAGCCGGGAGCCTTTTTTAGAGATTTTAACCATTTTTAAACAATACTGCTTTTAAACATTGATTGTATTTTGACTGTTGCACTTTACCCAGGAGCACGCCTCCCCACCTCACGTAATTAGAACTCCCCGCGCTGCCGATTCAAGGGCTGCCGCGGGTCGGAGTTCTTGCCGCCATTTCCGCCCGAGCACAGGCCACGCCCACGGACGTTGGCCACGCCCCCCTCCCGATCCTACTAAAGCGAGCTGAATACAAGCCCGCACTAGAGATCTGTCACTCCTGAGGCGAGATAGCCGGGAGCCTTTTTTAGAGATTTTAACCATTTTTAAACAATACTGCTTTTAAACATTGATTGTATTTTGACTGTTGCACTTTACCCAGGAGCACGCCCCCCCACCTCACGTAATTAGAACTCCCCGCGCTGCCGATTCAAGGGCTGCCGCGGGTCGGAGTTCTTGCCGCCATTTCCGCCCGAGCACAGGCCACACCCACGGACGTTGGCCACGCCCCCCTCCCGATCCTACTAAAGCGAGCTGAATACAAGCCCGCAGTAGAGATCTGTCACTCCTTAGGCGAGATAGCCGGCAGCCTGTTTTAGAGATTTTAACCATTTTTAAACAATACTGCTTTTAAACATTGATTATATTTTGACTGTTGCACTTTACCCAGGAGCACGCCCCCCCACCTCACCTAATTAGAACTCCCCGCGCTGCCGATTCAAGGGCTGCCACGGGTCGGAGTTCTTGCCGCCATTTCCGCCCGAGCACAGGCCACGTCCACGGACGTTGGCCACGCCCCCCTCCCGATCCTACTAAAGCAAGCTGAATACGCACTAGAGATCTGTCACTCCTGAGGTGAGATAGCCCGGAACCAGTTTTAGAGATTTTAACCATTTTTAAACAATACTGCTTTTATACATTGATTGTATTTTGACTGTTGCACTTTACCCAGGAGCACGCCCCCCCACCTCACCTAATTAGAACTCCCCGCACTGCCGATTCAAGGGCTGCTGCGGGTCGGAGTTCTTGCCGCCATTTCTGCCCGAGCACAGGCCACGCCCACGGATGTTGGCCACGCCCCTTTTACCCCCACCTAAAATGTGCCCTCCTCAAACGCGCAGCGGATGCGCGCTGCGGGCGCGCCGCCTGCGCGCCGAAGGCGCGCCTAAGGCAAGCCTGTCTGCGCCCGTCCGCGCCTCGCCCGTGCCTAGTGCCATTCCCCTTGGCCAAAAAACTAGCTATACAAGAGAAGCTATATTAAAACTAAAACCAGATCCACCATCCCTCACCCAATCATTAGACATGACGACCTGGATAGGATCTTGGAGCTGTAGATTCTGCAAACACAGCTTTAGCCCCAACAACCAAATGAGAAACCTGCCACCTATTCAGGTAAGGATTCTACAGTGTGGACTGATTAACGTCATGTCTATGGGAAAACACACCGCGCATATCTTCGACCTATTAACAGAAAAAAAGCTAGACTGTCTTTTTATGACGGAAACTTGGTTGACACCAAATAGCAACCCCGATATTACTAACTCCCTCCCCCCAGGATACTTAATCACTAGAGAGGACAGACCTACTCAGAGGGGTGGAGGTATTGCCATTGCCTACCGTGACACCCTGGACTGCCAAACCTTCCATATACCAGGCCTTAAGGGGGCAGAAAATGTTGGCTTCGCGCTAAAAATTCATGACTCTTTCACCTTCTCAGGGGCTCTGATCTACCGACCACCTGGCACACATACTGAGTTTACGAACAGTATTGGTGAAGCTATAGGCAACTTAGCCCTTAAATCAGCCAATTTTACCATCCTGGGAGATATCAATTTACATCTTGATGTCCACTCAGACCAGGCCACAATCTGCTTCAATGACACTATGAACGTACTTGGCCTAAAAACCCTTACCACCTCTGCCACACACAAAGCGGGACATACACTTGACTGTATTTGCTCCAATATTGAAGGACTCAAGGTAGACACTCCACAAATATTAACCTGGACAGACCATAGCTACATCCCGTTCGATTTCCCCGTAATATTCCACTCTTTGACTAAAAAAGCCAATATCCCATCAGGGCCTGCTATGGTAGTACCCTGCTGGAAAGACCTGATTGGGCAATCAGACTTCCTAACAAGAGCAGACAAATCCAGACCGACTCCGTCAGGAGTTCCAGACAAGGACAGCCAGGCCTTTAGGGAATGGATCAACACCCTCATAAAAGGCCAGGAGTCTATTCCTCCCTGTCTAAGGGTCAGGAAGAAACATAGACCCACTGCCCCGTGGTTCTCTCCCACCCTAAAAGAGGAACAAAGAAAGGTTAGGGCACTCAAACGAAAGTGGAGGCTTAACTACACAGACGCTGATCAAGATATGTATAAAATTGCCCGTCGTCAATATCACGGCCTGATCAAAACGACCAAAAAAGACTACTATACGGAACCCATTAATAAAAGCAATAACAAGCAAAAGGACATTTTTAACATTGTAAATACCTTCACCAATCCTAAAACCCTGCAGAAGGAAATCCCCCCCTCACAGACTCTCTGCAACACCATTGCAGACTTCTTTGAGGGTAAAATATTAACGCTGATCAAAGATTTCCCGCAACCGCTTAACCATGAGGAGAGCAAGGCAAGTAATTCCAGCATAATAACCCATACCCTGACCTCCTTTCAACCTATAAGCCTAGAAGAATCTCAAATTGAGATCCTCAAAACTAAATCAGGTTCCCCCTTTGACCCCTGTCCCCCGCAGGTGCTCCACTCACTAATAGAGATCGCCAACCCACTCATCACCAGCATCATAAATTCCTCACTCAGTCACGGTTTGGTCCCTGAGGAATGGAAACTCGCAGCGGTAAAACCCTTGCCAAAAAAACCACTTCCAGACCATTCCACCCTCACAAATCTTTGCCCCATTTCCCTACTCCCAGCTCTTTGCAAATTTACTGAGAAAGCAGTCAACAAACAACTTACTGCATTCTTGGAAGCCAATAACATCTGGCATCCCAACCAAGCTGGCTTCAGAGCTCAGCATTCTACAGAATCAGCCCTAATCTTTTCCTCCGAAACCCTCCGGGCAGCACTAGATCAGGGAAAGAAAGCAGTCCTGGTTCTGCTAGACCTGTCCACGGCTTTTGATACGGTGTCCCATACCGTTCTCTTGGACCGTCTAGCCGCGGCAGGAATGACCAGAACTGCACTGTGTTGGATTAAAAGTTTCCTTGCAAATAGAAGACAAGTGGTGGTCCTAGGACAGTATAGGTCCGAAGAAAAGTTAGTAGGCTCAGGAGTCCCCCAGGGCTCCTGCCTGAGCCCTACACTTTTCAATCTATATATGGCCCCACTCATCACCCTCATCTCTTCCTTTTGCATAGATACCATCGCATACGCTGACGACACGCAGCTCATTTTGGTGCTAGAGAATGACACCCGTGAAGCCGAGACAAAGCTCCAAAATTGCCTTACTGCCACGTTTAAATGGATGCATTTTAATCATTTTAAGTGCAATACTGAGAAAACAGAAATCCTATCCTTCGGCAAAAGGTTTGATCCTACATCCTGGTGGCCCGAGGATGCCATTGCTCCCTCCAGTACCGCCTCCTCAGTCCGTAATCTAGGTATTAGATTTGACCCCTCCCTGAGTTTCAAACAACAAGCCATTGCCGTAGCAGGGACCTGTTTCGGAATTATTAAAGGGGTCAGGAAATTCTTCGACCTCATTCCCATCTCCGCAAGGAAAACGGTCGCTGTAGCCCTCATTACCTCCTGCATCGACTACTGTAATAGTCTTTACGCAGGGACAAACAAAGAAGTCTGCCAAAAATTACAAATTGTACAACATGCTGCAGCCAGACTAGTGTTAGGATGGAAAAGGAGAACCTCAGCCACAGCAGCAATGAACATTCTGCACTGGCTGCCCATCCACAAAAGGGTGCTCTTTAAAGTATTATTGATCACTTTCAGGGCTTTCAATGGAAATGGACCAAGCTACATAATGAAAATGCTCAAGCACTATAGCCCCACACGTTGCCTCAGGTCCCAAGGGTCTAACTTTCTCACTATTCCAAAATTTAGACTCAAAACGAAAGGAGGAAAATCCCTGGCGGTACTAGGCTCCAAGGCCTGGAACCTCCTCCCCTCTCATCTCCGCCAAATCCCCACAGAAACAATTTTCAGAAAGACTCTCAAAACCTGGATTTCTACTCTCTCTGAACAGCAATGTAAAAGCCTAGTCTAGATACCCCTCTATCTCCCCAATCACCAGGGCTACCAAATCTCTTCTACAGCGCAAAGATGCTCCTTGGAGTGGAATCTGCGCTTTATAAAAAACGCATCACATCACATCACATCACTTCTGTTGTGCGTTTATAGGGGAATAGTGTTGGAAGTAATTGAAATCTAATTAAGTAATTGTTAAATGCATTGTTGGGTATTGATAATTATTTATTGGACATTATTTATTAATTGGTACATATTTTATAATATATTTTTTTGGTTATGAAAATTAATGTATTGTTGATTAATCATGAATTGGTAATTAAATATTATTAAATATTATGTATTGATATTTTTAATTAGTATTTTAAAAGTAATTGTTAATTCGTACTAAGGGGCCGATTATGATGGCGGACGGACCTGAGTCCGTCCGACACCATAGAGCAGGAGGGAACCTCCGCATTGCCTGCGAAGTTCCTTCCTGTACAATTAGGATGTGACCGCCACCCTGGCGGTCACATCCTCTATTTTTACCATTGCTGCGGGTGTGGCTTCAAGCTGCATCCGCCACAATGGTAAAAATGCACACATTGCATTTGTATGCAGAAAGCGGCAGGCACCCTGCGGTGCCTGCCGATTTCTGCATACAAATGCAGGGGGGTACCATAGGTACCCCCCATGTGCACCCCCCACCCCCCCTTCACCTAGGGGGCCCGCAACGGGCCCCCGCAGTGAAGTTACACATGCTTTTCCACGGTGGAAAACCCGCCGCGGAAAAGCATGTTTTAAAGCCCTTCCTAATATGGCGGACGGTGTCTGAGAGACACCACCACCATATTAGAGCTTTTCCGCTGCGGTTGTAAGCCAACCGCAGCGGAAAAGCTGCGGACGGAAACCAGGACCCACCAGCCATCCTAATGTGGCGGTGGGTCTTTGGTGGGTCCGCTGCGGTTTTTCTGCATCCTCCGGGCCGGCGGTGGCCTCCGCCGGCCCGGAGGATGCGGATAAACCGCAATCATAATAAGCCCCTTAATGTTTAATATTTTTTTGGGTATAAAAATAATTTTATTGTTCAATATGTTTAATGGTTAATCAATTTTTAATAATTAATATGTTTTCTGCTAGGCAATACTTTTATTGTTCAATATTTATTCGTTGGTAATTAATATGTATTAATTAATATTTACTGGTATTTATTATTAATTTATTGTTAATTAATTATTCAATTATAATTATGATTTTATTAATTATCAACGGGTGTTTGTAAATGATGTAGAATTATTTAAATATTAAATTAATAATTATTTTAAATACAAAAATTATTTATATGTATGTTATTTTTAACTTCTACGCTATCCAACACTTTCCCTAATGTTCCACTGTCTGGAGTTGGAATATTAATTTTTACCCCTACTCTATCCAACGCTTTCCCTACTGTTGCCCTCTCTGGAGTTGGAATAGTAATTTTTATAGCAATTTGCAGTTTTTGCTATTATTGACCGTTTTTCAATGTTTTATTCTTACATGCTATGACTCAGCATTATGTTATCCCTTTTTGGTAATAATTTTTGCTATTATTTTTTGACAATTTAGTATTTATACTAGAAACTAATTAATGTGAGAGTATCTGTATTTCAGTGATTGGTGCATTATAGTGTGCCATTTAAAAGTGCACACATTAATTTACAACAGAATCCACTTCCTTTCTTCATTGGATACGAGGCCGGTAGTACAAAAGCATCCAGCTAAACTGCAAAATAGTTCTAAGCTGACTTCGTTCATGATACAGTGTTGACATGTCACTCTGCATAATATCAAACACAGATAACACAATGGTGTTTAAATTGTAAATAGAGGATGACAACATATTAATACTATTTTCTAAAATCAGCAAGCACTTTATCCAAATTATCTTGATCAGTTTGTCTTAAACATGCAGCAGCTTCCATCTGGGATTATTTCCAATGTCATTACATGTAGCATATATAAATCTTTTAGAATGTGTTGAATTTGGACCTTAAAGAAAATGTATGTCTTCAGACAACAGAGAAAAATGTTGCTTCACTGCAGACAATGAGGAATGTTCCAGCAATTGTTGACTTAACCTTCTCACTGAATAGGTGTAGACTGACTATATCGAGAATCAGGACTGGTTGATCTGAATCTGGGTTTGGAATTAAGAAAATAAGTGTGGCAACCATTAGTGTTTACAAGCTACAACAACCACCCATCATGAATCAAAAATAAAGAATGAAATGTACCAGTCTGTACCATGCTATTTAACTGTTCTTATGTGTAATTTGTGAAACTCTGCCAGTTATCAAAGTGGGCAATAGAGGGAATTGCCAGGGCGTTCATTTCTTTACTTTTACCAATCCCAGACATGTAGTCTGCTGGATCATTTATTTTCAAGAAAATCATTTGGGTGGGGATTAAACATGCCCAGAATAATGTTCCCATTCCCTGAACCTGCCAAGATTTAGTTCTGCAAATCAACTTTAAATCATTGGTGTCCTCCCTGTAATCATTGCCATTAAGGGCTAACTAGATGTCAAAATATGCTGTATAAATTAGCTTAGTCTGGGTAAAATTCGTATATATGAAGCAGGATTTGAAGTGTAATTTCCTTTAAAACATGTAATTTTGTCTTACTGCCTTTTAGAACAAGGCTCCAATTGTGTGTAATTCGAATATGGATGCTGACCCCTGGCTCTGTGCAGAAAATGATGTCCATAATGATGATAACAGAACATATCAACATATTTAGCAGAATCATGATATAAGTCCTCTGATTCGAAAACAGTATAATACTCTAGTTACGAAAGTATAGAATATAGTGTATCAACAACTCAATCATCCGAATCTAACCAAGACAGTATTACACCCCCCATAGATCTTTGAACATATATAATGGTATCTGCAGGATTTCCATAGGAACGAATATGTCAAAAGGACCTTTATCCTAAACAATTCCATTAGTCACTGGAACAACTGAAATGTTGATGAGGGACAAGTTGCTTTTCAGTTTTTGAGATGAAGAATGGGGCGGGCAACACCCATTGACTAGTTCCATAGCAGAATGTTCTAGGTAAAGGCCATTGATTAACAGGAAGAAACCTGTCACAAATCCATTCCACATGAACATAAAAACCAAGGAGAGTATGATCCAGACATATATCCATGGCAGGACTAGATAAGTGCATCTTAACTATGAAAAAAAACACAAAACTGTGAGGGAGGTGGATGTAAAACGGAAGAACTATATGAAGAAAAATGATCTTGAGCCATATAGTACCCAGAGGTACTCTACTGGAAAACTTAAGGCTGTGAATCAGCCGTAGTATCCCAAAAATCCAGTTTGGAAGAACTAACCAAGGGTGGATCCATATAAATAACATCTGTTGTAGAAGACATTATTGTAGAAACCGGCGCTAACAAGCCCCACCCCTCAGCTGGAGAGAGTCAGAATTGGTGGTGAATGCCAGCTGTAAAGGAAAGTCTTGCAGTCTTGTGGAAGTTTATGAACACTTCATGGCTTCCTATTGAGAATAGGCCACATGGTGTAGTTTGGCATATTCAATGAAGAAAAAGTGCATGTCTTTTTAGCGCCTGATAGTAGTGGCAAGGTCACAGATTGCGTACCTTGTATGCAAAGGACTGGAACGGGAGCATGGTGCATGGGCCAATGTCCTCTTATATCGCACCTTCGCCCAAACTAGATCTCCATCTTTAGGAAGCCAGGTGGAAACCGGATTATGGTCGTCATTACTCGAAGAGAGAGATGTAGCATGTGTTTGTGAGACTGAGCATTGTGGAACTGTTGAAAGTCCTGTATGACAGCACAATGGTTATCGATGTCAAAAATTGCGCCAGCCGCCACAATGTCTGGACCGTTGAGGTCTCGAACATATATCGTGATGCCAAAAAGCCTTCTATATGGGGTCCGCCCTCCCAGAGACACATTGGAGAGATTTAAGTGCACATAAAGCCCCATAAAGATGGTTTAAGCATTTAGGACTGTTTAAAGTATTGGTTCATCTTTTCCACAACAAAATCTCTTTTGGGCCTATATGGAAAAGAGTAATGCTCCTGTACATCAATAGACATAATTGGATCACTGTACACTTTAGAGGTGAAGGCTAAAACCTGGTCCGAATAGAAAGTACTGCACACATAGGTCCCGATGAAGACTTGCAATTCTTTAATAACAGTTTGAGCCTCTGCCAAGCATTGTGGCCAAACCCAGAGGAACCTAGAGCAAGAATTAATAACAACCAAGATTTAAATGCAGTATCTGAAATCAGTGGCCCACAATTATCAAAATAAACAAAGCTAAATGACTTTTTAGAAATGAAGAGATATGCCTGTGATAGACAAGACACATTGAGCTTTTAATTTGCTGACAGATTTCACCACACAGGACATATTTGTTGGTCTCTGGGTATAAGCTGTACCACCCGTAGAGTTGCAGTACGAGCGAAATAGTGGCTCCCACTCCCACATGAGCCTAAAGTACACCTTCATGTGCGGTAACAATCAAAGCCTGACTGCGGAGGTTCTTAATCTCACGCTCACCAACTGCAAGAATAGTTACAAAAGGAAAATTCTGGTCATTTAAGTAATAAAAGCATTTAGAAGGAAAACCCTTAGCTAAAGGGATGCTATTTTTAAATGTATTCAAGACAGCCATGATATCATTAGCAATATGATTTTAAGAGCATGTAACTGCTTCTATTTTAGATTTGCCTATTTCAGATTTGGCTGCTTCATCAGCCAGAGAATTCCCTATGGGGTGTGTTCCCACCCGTTGATGACTCAATGTATGTATTACAAGAGCTAGTGGCAATCTATCCTTAAGATCTGACACTTTAACCCAAAGCAGTTTGTGCTTGATTGTGTTACCCTTTGAATCTCTGAACTCATTTTATCACCCAAAATGCAAATTGTCTGTAGGAGAGGGTTGGACCTTTATATGGCAGCAGAGCGGGTGACGTATAAAGCGAGAGTTTGTCCAAATAAGTTTAAAAAGGTCTGGTCGAAATCGAGACACTATCACGGGTTGGATGGAGGGCTGGGAGTGGGAGGCCCATGATCACGACTGATGCTGAGGGGGGGGTCGAGAGGGAGCTGCGGTGCCCGTCATAAGTTGAACCTGATGGAACAGACACACATGGATGGACAAACATTATTTATACTAATTGTCTAACGGGCGGGGTAGGGGATGGGGACTGAAGGATTTATATGGTGCCACTGATATGACTGCGCAGTTAAGTTCTGAACAAGAGTTGTTACGCCGATTTTCATGCATACTATGCTGTTTGTTCTGGGGGAGGGGGGGGAGATAACAGAAAATGCAGATGCCTAGACGGTTTACATGAGTGCCTCCTCTGTTATGTTGCTGGTGTGTGGAGGAAGGACTACTAATTCTGTCAGATTGATTTTTTGTTTTTTGTTTTTTTGTTATACGTCCTGGAGAGACTCGGAGGGCACCATGGTTCTACTTTGAAATGTACTACTGTTTTATTTTGAAATGTGTATGATAATGCGGATCTGATCCCATCTGAGCATCTGCAATAAAAAATTTATTAAAAAAAAAATGCAAATTGTCATTAAAAGACTGTACACAGTAATACACTTCACACACAATAAGTGTGGGGAGTTTAGGGTCCGTATTATCAAGTGCAAGAAACAAAGCCATCAGTTCAGCTAACTGTACAGTGTAGTCACCTAAAGACTGTGTGTGAGTTGTTTGGGATGAAGAATGCCATCCAACATAATACTAATAACGATGGTGCCTGCGGCAGTGTACGGCTGCTTAGAACATATCGCAGGTTGAGATGAACCATCAGTGTAAATAACATGTTTATACTGATGCAGAGGCAAACCAAAAGAGGGCAATGGATAAAAATGCTCATACTTTAAAAATTGTAGTGATTGTAAAGTAGGGTGGAAGATAAAGTCTATATCTATGGCTTTGAAGGACGGAGTATACTATATCCATCAAGTATGGAGGGCTTTAGCATTTGGTATGCTAGCTTTTGTGACATCCTCAAAGGCTGGCTGAGGAGTATGAGGAATATGAATGTGATTTGGATGCTATAGGAACTGTTTCACCCTCATTAAAGGTGGGATATATGTAATTCCAATTGTACCCTTTAAAACTCGAATGACGAGGTTTGTGGTGTTTACACATGTATGTGAGTGCAATGTTTCAAGCAAGTTGGATTGTAAAGATCTATGTGTTTCTCTGCATTCTGATGTCCAAGATGAAATGGAACAATCAGGATTATATTAATGCATAAAGTGGTTTTATACGTTGAGCATAATCAGGTATGTCCTTCCTGCCAAAATTAAAAATTCCCAGCAGGGACCGCAACATTTTAATTGTGTTTGGACGTTGCAATTGTGAACATTTCTCCCAAAAATGAGGGGCAAGACTCTTTCTCTGTTTGGAAAGTGCATATCTTAAGAAAAGAACACTAAGAAGAGCCATGTTATATTTTATTATGTTGAACCTATAGCCAAGTTCAGCAAATCCAAATGTTATGCAATCCACTCTCACCAATTAGGTGTTTCATTCATCTTCTGTCAGGTAAATATAATCCACAAAGGACAGAGCATCATGGTCTGTTTCAATGACAAAGTGACTCACTTTTTTGCTGCGCAATTCCTATAGCCCTTAGTAAGTCGAGCATAAAGCATTTGAATGCTTAAGATGCTAAAGGATAACCAGTCATGGCTATTAGGAGTCCAATTGTCACCGAAAAGCAATTGGAAATATCCAAAGTGGTTTTGTATTTTTTTATGGACTTCATTATTAAAGAGTTGTGCAATGTGTATTTTGTACTGCTAATGCCTGTAGTGTAAGACAATGCAATAGGAAAGATCATGTTTCAGAACAGGAAAAAGGGGATTATTCATTTTAGTTACACAGGGTTCAATTACTCCCTGGTACTCTAGTTAGAAAGAATTTCCTTAACGGCTACTTTAGCATCCTGTTTAATAGAATATTGTGGTTGTACTTGAGGTGTGGACTGTATAGGAATTACAAGGTAAGGCAAATCTTTATCCCAACCAGTATCGCTACGATAAAGTACATGGATCAATACAAAGGCCCATTCAGATAAATAAGCTTGTTTGACTTCTTTTGGGACAGGGTGTAAAAAAGAAGGAAAAATTAAATCCTCACCTTGAGGGGATGCAAGAACAAATGTGGGGCCAGTATCTGTATTTCAGTGATTGGTGCATTATAGTGTGCCATTTAAAAGTGCACACATTAATTTACAACAGAATCCACTTCCTTTCTTCATTGGATACGAGGCCGGTATTACAAAAGCATCCAGCTAAACTGCAAAATAGTTCTAAGCTGACTTCGTTCATGATACAGTGTTGACATGTCACTCTGCATAATATCAAACACAGATAACACAATGGTGTTTAAATTGTAAATAGAGGATGACAACATATTAATACTATTTTCTAAAATCAGCAAGCACTTTATCCAAATTATCTTGATCAGTTTGTCTTAAACATGCAGCAGCTTCCATCTGGGATTATTTCCAATGTCATTACATGTAGCATATATAAATCTTTTAGAATGTGTTGAATTTGGACCTTAAAGAAAATGTATGTCTTCAGACAACAGAGAAAAATGTTGCTTCACTGCAGACAATGAGGAATGTTCCAGCAATTGTTGACTTAACCTTCTCACTGAATAGGTGTAGACTGACTATATCGGGAATCAGGACTGGTTGATCTGAATCTGGGTTTGGAATTAAGAAAATAAGTGTGGCAACCATTAGTGTCTACAAGCTACAACAACCACCCATCATGAATCAAAAATAAAGAATTAAATGTACCAGTCTGTACCATGCTATTTAACTGTTCTTATGTGTAATTTGTGAAACTCTGCCAGTTATCAAAGTGGGCAATAGAGGGAATTGCCAGGGCGTTCATTTCTTTACTTTTACCAATCCCAGACATGTAGTCTGCTGGATCATTTATTTTCAAGAAAATCATTTGGGTGGGGATTAAACATGCCCAGAATAATGTTCCCATTCCCTGAACCTGCCAAGATTTAGTTCTGCAAATCAACTTTAAATCATTGGTGTCCTCCCTGTAATCATTACCATTAAGGGCTAACTAGATGTCAAAATATGCTGTATAAATTAGCTTAGTCTGGGTAAAATTCGTATATATGAAGCAGGATTTGAAGTGTAATTTCCTTTAAAACATGTGATTTTGTCTTACTGCCTTTTAGAACAAGGCTCCAATTGTGTGTAATTCGAATATGGATGCTGACCACTGGCTCTGTGCAGAAAATGGTGTCCATAATGATGATAACAGAACATATCAACATATTTAGCAGAATCATGATATAAGTCCTCTGATTCGAAAACAGTATAATACTCTAGTTACGAAAGTATAGAATATAGTGTATCAACAACTCAATCATCCGAATCTAACCAAGACAGTATTACACCCCCCATAGATCTTTGAACATATATAATGGTATCTGCAGGATTTCCATAGGAACGAATATGTCAAAAGGACCTTTATCCTAAACAATTCCATTAGTCACTGGAACAACTGAAATGTTGATGAGGGACAAGTTGCTTTTCAGTTTTTGAGATGAAGAATGGGGCGGGCAACACCCATTGACTAGTTCCATAGCAGAATGTTCTAGGAGGTAAAGGCCATTGATTAACAGGAAGAAACCTGTCACAAATCCATTCCACATGAACATAAAAACCAAGGAGAGTATGATCCAGACATATATCCATGGCAGGACTAGATAAGTGCATCTTAACTATGAAAAAAAACACAAAACTGTGAGGGAGGTGGATGTAAAACGGAAGAACTATATGAAGAAAAATGATCTTGAGCCATATAGTACCCAGAGGTACTCTACTGGAACACTTAAGGCTGTGAATCAGCCGTAGTATCCCAAAAATCCAGTTTGGAAGAACTAACCAAGGGTGGATCCATATAAATAACATCTGTTGTAGAAGACATTATTGTAGAAACCGGCGCTAACAAGCCCCACTTCTCAGCTGGAGAGAGTCAGAATTGGTGGTGAATACCAGCTGTAAAGGAAAGTGTTGCAGTCTTGTGGAAGCTTATGAACACTTCATGGCTTCCTATTGAGAATAGGCCACATGGTGTAGTTTGGCATTATCAATGAAGAAAAAGTGCATGTCTTTTTAGCGCCTGATAGTAGTGGCAAGGTCACAGATTGAGTACCTTGTATGCAAAGGACTGGAACGGGAGCATGGTGCATTGGGCCAATGTCCTCTAATATCGCACCTTCGCCCAAACTAGATCTCCATCTTTAGGAAGCCAGGTGGAAACCGGATTATGGTCCTCATTACTCGAAGAGAGAGATGTAGCAAGTGTTTGTGAGACTGAGCATTGTGGAACTGTTGAAAGTCCTGTATGACAGCACAATGGTTATCGATGTCAAAAATTGCGCCAGCCGCCACAATGTCTGGACCGTTGAGGTCTCGAACATATATCGTGATGCCAAAAAGCCTTCTATATGGGGTCCGCCCTCCCAGAGACACATTGGAGAGATTTAAGTGCACATAAAGCCCCATAAAGATGGTTTAAGCATTTAGGACTGTTTAAAGTATTGGTTCATCTTTTCCACAACAAAATCTCTTTTGGGCCTATATGGAAAAGAGTAATGCTCCTGTACATCAATAGACATAATTGGATCACTGTACACTTTAGAGGTGAAGGCTAAAACCTGGTCTGAATAGAAAGTACTGCACACATAGGTCCCGATGAAGACTTGCAATTCTTTAATAACAGTTTGAGCCTCTGCCAAGCATTGTGGCCAAACCCAGAGGAACCTAGAGCAAGAATTAATAACAACCAAGATTTGAATGCAGTATCTGAAATCAGTGGACCACAATTATCAAAATAAACAAAGCTAAATGACTTTTTAGAAATGAAGAGATATGCCTGTGATAGACGAGACACATTGAGCTTTTAATTTGCTGACAGATTTCACAACACAGGACATATTTGTTGGTCTCTGGGTATAAGCTGTACCACCCGTAGAGTTGCAGTACGAGCGAAATAGTGGCTCCCACTCCCACATGAGCCTAAAGTACACCTTCATGTGCGGTAACAATCAAAGCCTGACTGCGGAGGTTCTTAAGAATCTCACGCTCACCAACTGCAAGAATAGTTACAAAAGGAAAATTCTGGTCATTTAAGTAATAAAAGCATTTAGAAGGAAAACCCTTAGCTAAAGGGATGCTATTTTTAAATGTATTCAAGACAGCCATGATATCATTAGCAATATGATTTTTAGAGCATGTAACTGCTTCTATTTTAGATTTGCCTATTTCAGATTTGGCAGCTTCATCAGCCAGAGAATTCCCTATGGGGTGTGTTCCCACCCGTTGATGACTCAATGTATGTATTACAAGAGCTAGTGGCAATCTATCCTTAAGATCTGACACTTTAACCCAAAGCAGTTTGTGCTTGATTGTGTTACCCTTTGAATCTCTGAACTCATTTTATCACCAAAAATGCAAATTGTCTGTAGGAGAGGGTTGGACCTTTATATGGCAGCAGAGCGGGTGACGTATAAAGCGAGAGTTTGTCCGAATAAGTTTAAAAAGGTCTGGCCGAAATCGAGACACTATCACGGGTTGGATGGAGGGCTGGGAGTGGGAGGCCCATGATCACGACTGATGCTGAGGGGGGGGTCGAGAGGGAGCTGCGGTGCCCGTCATAAGTTGAACCTGATGGAACAGACACACATGGATGGACAAACATTATTTATACTAATTGTCTAACGGGCGGGGTAGGGGATGGGGACTGAAGGATTTATATGGTGCCACTGATATGACTGCGCAGTTAAGTTCTGAATAAGAGTTGTTACGCCGATTTTCATGCATACTATGCTGTTTGTTCTGGGGGAGGGGGGGGGAGATAACAGAAAATGCAGATGCCTAGACGGTTTACATGAGTGCCTCCTCTGTTATGTTGCTGGTGTGTGGAGGAAGGACTACTAATTCTGTCAGATTGATTTTTTTTTGTTTATTTTTTTTTTTGTTATACGTCCTGGAGAGACTCGGAGGGCACCATGGTTCTACTTTGAAATGTACTACTGTTTTATTTTGAAATGTGTATGATAATGCGGATCTGATCCCATCTGAGCATCTGCAATAAAAAAATTATAAAAAAAAAAAATGCAAATTGTCATTAAAAGACTGTACACAGTAATACACTTCACACACAATAAGTGTGGGGAGTTTAGGATCCGTATTATCAAGTGCAAGAAACAAAGCCATCAGTTCAGCTAACTGTACAGTGTAGTCACCTAAAGACTGTGTGTGAGTTGTTTGGGATGAAGAATGCCATCCAACATAATACTAATAACGATGGTGCCTGCGGCAGTGTACGGCTGCTTAGAACATATCGCAGGTTGAGATGAACCATCAGTGTAAATAACATGTTTATACTGATGCAGAGGCAAACCAAAAGAGGGCAATGGATAAAAATGCTCATACTTTAAAAATTGTAGTGATTGTAAAGTAGGGTGGAAGATAAAGTCTATATCTATGGCTTTGAAGGACGGAGTATACTATATCCATCAAGTATGGAGGGCTTTAGCATTTGGTATGCTAGCTTTTGTGACATCCTCAAAGGCTGGCTGAGGAGTATGAGGAATATGAATGTGATTTGGATGCTATAGGAACTGTTTCACCCTCATTAAAGGTGGGATATATGTAATTCCAATTGTACCCTTTAAAACTCGAATGACGAGGTTTGTGGTGTTTACACATGTATGTGAGTGCAATGTTTCAAGCAAGTTGGATTGTAAAGATCTATGTGTTTCTCTGCATTCTGATGTCCAAGATGAAATGGAACAATCAGGATTATATTAATGCATAAAGTGGTTTTATACGTTGAGCATAATCAGGTATGTCCTTCCTGCCAAAATTAAAAATTCCCAGCAGGGACCGCAACATTGTAATTGTGTTTGGAGGTTGCAATTGTGAACATTTCTCCCAAAAATGAGGGGCAAGACTCTTTCTCTGTTTGGAAAGTGCATATCTTAAGAAAAGAACACTAAGAAGAGCCATGTTAGATTTTATTATGTTGAACCTATAGCCAAGTTCAGCAAATCCAAATGTTATGCAATCCACTCTCACCAATTAGGTGTTTCATTCATCTTCTGTCAGGTAAATATAATCCACAAAGGACAGAGCATCATGGTCTGTTTCAATGACAAAGTGACTCACTTTTTTGCTGCGCAATTCCTATAGCCCTTAGTAAGTCGAGCATAAAGCATTTGAATGCCTAAGATGCTAAAGGACAACCAGTCAATGCTATTAGGAGTCCAATTGTCACCGAAAAGCAATTGGAAATATCCAAAGTGGTTTTGTATTTTTTTATGGACTTCATTATTAAAGAGTTGTGCAATGTGTATTTTGTACTGCTAATGCCTGTAGTGTAAGACAATGCAATAGGAAAGATCATGTTTCAGAACAGGAAAAAGGGGATTATTCATTTTAGTTACACAGGGTTCAATTACTCCCTGGTACTCTAGTTAGAAAGAATTTCCTTAACGGCTACTTTAGCATCCTGTTTAATAGAATATTGTGGTTGTACTTGAGGTGTGGACTGTATAGGAATTACAAGGTAAGGCAAATCTTTATCCCAACCAGTATCGCTACGATAAAGTACATGGATCAATACAAAGGCCCATTCAGTTAAATAAGCTTGTTTGACTTCTTCTGGGACAGGGTGTAAAAAAGAAGGAAAAATTAAATCCTCACCTTGAGGGGATGCAAGATAAAATGTGGGGCCAATCGACCTCTGCCAAAAGTATGTCATAAGACATAGTTAAGTTGCCCAAAATATTGCTTTAATGGTGTGTTTATTAGAATAGCTAAGTGATATAGCCTGTCTGGAGGGGCCATGCTGGTGACCACAGCTTCAACCATACGAAATATGTCAGTTGCTTTCGCTTCCAGAAAATGGTGGAGAGTTCAGCTTACTCTGGTGACTTCTGATGCGCTGTCGAGGAGAGTCACCACCCAACTCCTGTTTAGGAGGAGTATCCTCACTGTGTGTGGTATATTTAGCAGTTAAAGCTGCAACTTTCTTTTTTGGAAATGAGGTTTATGTGAAGGAGGCCTAACCTTCTTTATCTTCACATCAGTCTAGTGTTGTGTATTCTTTTTTGGTTTCACATACTCTTCTTGTCTATGGTCATCTCACCCTCCTCTGTCATATTTTTGATCAGATGATTCCTGAATGGAATGAGGAGAATGTGCATCAGATGCCTGATACCTGTCTAGAGTCTTTATTTCAGTGTGATCACGAAAATTGTATCATATTTCAGAAGACTCCAGGGGCTGAGAGCCTCCATGTGGTCTACCTTTTTGTTGTTGTTGTTTAGATTTATTCCATGTTTTTTTAGCAAACTCACAGGCTGGTCTGGCAACATTGTCGCAGCTAGGGTTGCCAAGTGGTGGTACTGACGGTCTGGTTCCCAAACTATTGCGTCCCAGAGACATATATATATATAAGCAAACATGATTGTCAACTCACATTCGTAGTCGGCTATTGTAGAAAGTCGCTGGTGTATAGCCAAAGATGCTTCTTCACCTTTAACATTAGAAAGAATCATTTCAGAGACAACAGTATAATAACCTATAATTTTCATCCCCAAATCGAGCGCAGGACCTTACCCATACTCATTCTGTATTTGTTTGCAGACATTCGGTCGAATGGCCCCCAAGGGAGTAAAATGACAAAGAATGTAGACTGCGGCAAAAATAGTCCCCAGGTGTTACAGTCAGCTAGAGTGAGAACCAGTCCAGTAGGTAAGCACATAGTTAAAATATTGTGCTTGTATTGTGGTTCCGTAAGGGGAAACATATCTTCATGGGCAATCAAAAAGTGTATTTCCTCACAAATAGTGGGCCTTTTGCCCATAACTGAATGAACAATTACGGGAATTATTGCAGGCGCTACAGGCAATGGCCTTGTGCTTGCAGGCCAAGTTAAGCTGGACCAGCCAGTAATGTGTGTGAAATAAATTGAATTAGGCATTGCTATAAGATGACAAAGACATTATACAAAGCACAGGTTTGTACTAGATTCAAACTAGCTAAATCTGGATATGGTGTATATTCAGCCAATCCTAGCCATGTGGCCCCATTGTTAAAACTGGCCCAGGCATATGGGTAAGGGCGCCATCAAACCAAGTCTGGGGTTGCCAGGCTGTAAGAGGAATTTCAACAAGAGCATCAGGTTGACATGCTGCAGGTGCCTGGGTTGTAATGTATTCATGAAAAGTATTAGTGTTAGAGTCCACAGCTGGAAATGTGAACAAAGAATAAAAAACTTCAAAGCGGAATGCAGCATTCACTTCAACTGCAAAAATTATAGAAGGTACCACACTAGGGACTTTATATTATTGTAAATGGGTATATACTGCTGGTAGGCAGTTGGACGCAATCACAATAGGTTGTACCATAGGTAATGTTATAATGGATTCAAAGCATAGCACAAACAGGAAATAAAACTGTTTAATATTCGGCTTGGACGTCTCCGATATAAAGGTACAAGGGTATTGTGGATCAGCACAAGCACTACTCCGGGTTACTGTCAGTAAGTGCCTGACTAAAACATTGGTGGAGCCATGTCACAAAGATTCTGCTCAGGAATTGAACTATGCTTGGGACCATAGAGCATCAGCATGTAGGGACTGATTCACCATACTGCCTCAGTATCTATGAGCCCGAGTTGGACTAGCTTTAGTCCCTCAGTTGCCTCCTGACCTTTCCAGAGTATCAAGTGAGTTGGCACCCCAGAACACAACACTTTCAATCCTCTCAAGTATCGTAGTAACATAACACACTGTTTCACTCGCTTACTCGAACCTGTCCACAATTAGATAAACAAAAGACAGGCAGGTAGAATTGAATAATTATTTAAACTTTTGTACTCTAAGATGCAGTGTTTATACCATGATTAGAAACAAATGGATAGCAAAAATATCGCTAGCATGTTTAACAAAACATATACCATTAAAGTAATACAAAAAAAAGAGCTGGAAGTGCTTATTTATCTCAGAAACAATTAGATATTTTAATTTTCAAATGAAACACAAATAGATCAATGGTCCAAAAGTATAAATTGCAACCATATATACAATCAAAATTCTTGTTTTTCTTGATGTGTAGCAGCCGACGCGTTTCGTCCTAGAAGCAGGACGTCATCAGGGCTGAAAGTGCAAACACACAATACAAACACATCAGTACATATATACAATCTCAATCAGTGATAACCTGTAAAAAAAGAGAACCCAAATCTTTTTATAACTATTGAATACAATACAGCTCACTGTGCCGAGTAGTACTCACAAGGAATTCAATGACTTTACACTACACATTACCAAAAATTCATAAAAACAGAGTGAACCCACCAGGTAGGCCCATAGTCTCCAGCATCGGTAGCGTCACAGAACATCTGTCAGAGTTTGTAGATGGTTTTATTAAGCCGTTAGTGGTGAACTTACCTTCATATGTAAAGGACACCACTGACAATCTGAACAAATTGCACGACTTCAAGTGGGAAGATGGGATGATTCTGGCAACGCTAGACGTGGTGGGTCTTTATACTTGCATTGAGATGGAGAAGGGTATACAAGCGCTAGAACACTTTCTTGGCAGCAGAAGTGAAAGTTTAAGACACCATTCCAAAATGATAATTCAAATGAGCCAGTTGATTCTCAAAAACAATTATTTCCTATTTGAGGATGAATGGTTCCATCAGATCAGGGGTACGGCGATGGGATCCAGGTTTGCTCCCTCTTATGCCAACCTATTTATGGGTTGGTACGAGAGGGAGCACGCCTGGAGCCGCAGAGCTGGGGAATGGATGGATCTGGTGGTATTTTGGGCCAGATTCATCGACGACATTCTAATAATATGGAGAGGCACCCCGGAGGATTTAAATAATTATCTGCATTACTTGAACCATAATGAGTTCAATGTAAGATTGACGATGAATCAAAGCACATCTAGCATTGAATACTTAGACGTGACGCTGATGGTGGCTGGGGACAAAATTAACAGTAAACTGTTCAGGAAAGAAACCGCCACCAACTCCATCTTGAGGGCAGACAGTTTTCACCCGGGATCTGTAATTGGGGGGATCCCATATGGAGAAATGATTAGAACTCGAAGAAATTGCAGTCGGGATGAAGACTATATTCAAGAATTAAATCAACTAAAACAAAGACTAGGTAAAAGAGGCTATGCCAAAAAAGATCTAGCAAGGGCTAGTGAGAAAGTGTCAAAAATTGACAGAGTAACTACTTTGCTTCCGAAAAAGAAAGAACTAGTCAGATACAAACCTTCCTTTGTTACAGCATATTGCGTGCAAAAAGACAAAATCAGGCAGGCACTAAGTAGGAATTGGACTCTGTTAAAAGGTGTCCCGGGTTTGTCTACGATATTGGATGACAGACCTTTGATAACGTTTAAAAAATGTCCAACAATCAGGGACAAAGTTTCAACAAATTATATTCGTCCAGCAGTGAAACAAACCAAAGACTGGCTTCCCACTCAGCCTAAAGGCTTTTATATCTGTGGAACATGCGTGATATGCCCGCATGGCATGAACAAAACAAAAATTTTCAGATTTAATGGCACTAGGCAATTCCATATTAATGAATTTATCAATTGCAACAGTGTAGGAATAGTCTATGCCATTATTTGCAGCTGTAACAAAGTGTATATAGGGAGCACGAAAATACCTCTTAAAATAAGAATACAAGAGCACAGACGAGCGATCATGAATCGAGACACAAGATCCCCACTCTATGTACATATGGAAAAGGAACATGGTGCCAACATGGATTTTAAATTTCATGGCATAGAAAAAGTGTCCCAACATGTGAGGGGGGGAAATTGGGAATTACGAATCCGTCAAACTGAAGCACGTTGGATAATTAAATGTCGTACAATGATATATGGTTTAAACATTGATTCTGAACTACACCATTTTTTGGCATAAGTATAATGATGACACAAAATGGACGTATGTGACTAGAATTAGTCGGTCTAAAAACATATGTTTTGTGAGGCACTTTAATTGTTTACTGTACACATTCTGGGATATCGAGCAGGCAAACTGTTGTTTCCTTTGCGGATGCTTTCTTTCCGCACGACACGAACGCCTCCCTGGCCCATATTCAGGCATTATAGCTAATATATGTGCAATTAAATACTCGCATTCGTAGATGATCCCTTGGTCTATTTTTCTAAATTATATTTAAATAAGGGCTTGAAAATGGATGCACCCTTTAATTATCAAAGATAAGAATGAAACACAGTACGAATATGCTACTAGTTTCGAAATGCAAATATACAGTTACACGCATAAGCAAGGGATAAATAATATGGAGGTAGGCAGACGCAGCAATAATAAAATAGAGCGTGTAGTTCCTTAAATTCAAGTAGGTCGTTAAGAAAGGAAGGTGGCCTCATTTAGTCAGGGAGAGGTGAGAAATGATAATATTTGGTGTAAGAAATTAAATCAACACTACTCCGGTACTTTCATATGTGCTTGTAAACCGTGATGTTGGATGAGAAATAAACCCTGTAGATGACGAATCCGAAAGGAAATTCGTCACCCTAGATACACGCACGGGTGCGCATGATCGGAAGCGAGGTGAGGATAGGATTATCAACGCTAGGAAATAACTCCTTTGCTCGAATAGAAACAGTCGCGTACATGGCGGACCTAAATGGAAACTCGCTACCATGATCTGCGCATGACCGGAAATATTATGGTTAGCAGATCTGACGGCATAAAGCTCAGTGCGCATGAGCGGAAATGTTTAGCAGTAAGAGAAAATAGGGGTAGCGGACCCCATTGGAAACGCTCTCTGTTACACAGATGAGCGGAATTAGAATACGCGCGGGATTTTAGTGTGATTTGATTGGCTATTGGGCCCTTTTTAAACGTGAGGAGTACAGGGCACCTCACCTTCGGGATTTATCGTACCCGGATGGTGTGGAGAGGAACAGGAGGCCACTTTGTGAAAGGTAAGCGAAGAAGGTTAGGCAGAGCTGTGGGGAACAGTTAACTTAGAAGGAAAGAAGCGCCAAGACTACTTAATCTGTTCATTTTATGTATTTTTAGAATGGACTGTTTCAGAACGAATTGAGAGGATCACTGCATAATAGATGTTATCTCTCCGCTTGGCTACATTATATTGGAATGCGGTGAGTGAACAGGGAGGCGTAATTTTTCACCTTTTAGGAGGGCTAATAGAGCAATTTAATATTTGAAGGTGTTTTGACTTTTTGTAGGTATGAGATGTCACTGGCAAATCAGTTTTTAAAGGACTCTCGGTTTAAAGAAAGGATAAATCGATTTGAGAGAAGCATTGACTTATAATCTTAAAAGGTATGAATTTTTACAGATGTAACATGTTATTGTGACAGACTGGGTCAGTGCTAGACAAGAGAGAACTAGAACAGTGAAGGCTACAACTGGGTAGATATATAGTATTAGTTTGAAAATTGATCGGTTTTCCTTTTTTCTGCCCTACCCCAGTTCATGATTATCACTGGTACATAGATGAAGAAGCGGGCCTCTTGTAGCAAAACTGCCTAGACCAAAGGTTCAAAATTCAAAGACACAAAATAAATAGAGGAGCCTCATTATAAGAGCACGAGGTGAGCTGTTCACTAATAATTTTTTCAAACCAACTATGCAACAGTTTGCTAGCATTTTATCCCAGGATGTAGGTAGAATTTTTGTGTTTAAATAAGGAGCAGCAGACATGATTTTATGTGAGAATTCCAGGCAAATAGTTCCCGCTTGTTTTCAGTAGTGTAAAGTCATTGAATTCCTTGTGAGTACTACTCGGCACAGTGAGCTGTATTGTATTCAATAGTTATAAAAAGATTTGGGTTCTCTTTTTTTACAGGTTATCACTGATTGAGATTGTATATATGTACTGATGTGTTTGTATTGTGTGTTTGCACTTTCAGCCCTGATGACGTCCTGCTTCTAGGACGAAACGCGTCGGCTGCTACACATCAAGAAAAACAAGAATTTTGATTGTATATATGGTTGCAATTTATACTTTTGGACCATTGATCTATTTGTGTTTCATTTGAAAATTAAAATATCTAATTGTTTCTGAGATAAATAAGCTCTTCCAGCTCTTTTTTTTGTATTAGTTTAGTCTAACTTGGGGTTGGGACGATGCCCCAGTAGTTGGTGGAGTGCTAAACAACGCTATTTTCAGTGTACTATCCCTAGTGCACCATACTATACCCTACGTCGTCCAAAAATCTTTGTTGTGTAAACCATATACCATTAAAGCCCTGCCTGTTATAACACAGACTAGCCTAAGCCCCCTCTTCCCCCTGAAACTAAATGATTATAAATCAAAGATCTCTGGGATGAGTGGCAGACCCCGGACCTTAGCATACGTAGATGGACTTTCCACATCCCAGCTAATGTGGTGATCTTGCTCTAGGACCTTCAGTCAGTGTGTGTTTTTAGAATTCAGGACCTTGGTTATATGACAATACATGCATACTCACAAATAGCAGCTGCATTCTCATGTTATGTCTAGGTGCTAGTGTCCGACCAGAGAGAACAACAAGAGGTATTGTTATTTGACCTTGTCTATGGTGTTCAGACTAAATTCCACTAAAAGAATAGAACACAAAAACATATGGCGGTTTTGTGTTAAAATACAATGTGGTACAACATCAAACAGTCTTCTATACTAAGGTGTGCAACAGACATGCAGCCTAGAACATGCACAACTAGGCAAACATAAGGAAAATCACAATGGCCATGTAAGAAACACACAGCAGGGGAAGGTGGCTGTGATGATAGAGTAGTTGAAGAGGGTACTGAGCTCAATGCTCTTACTCTTGCTCTTGAGGTTGAAAATGTAGGGAGGACAAGGGTCTAAGGGGCCTCCAGAGTGGACAGAGTTCATGATTGCTGTGGTGTTCTGAGTTGTCATCTGGTCCCAGGGGGTGAGTAGGCATTCAGGGCTTGCTTCTGTGGGAGCAAGGTGGCCGAAGAGTTTGGAGGGGTGCAATGGTGTTCAAAGTAGTTATAGATGGTGGAGATCTTATCCTGGAAGAAATCCTCCAGTAAGATTAGATAATGGGAGATGAATGCCACTGAATGGCATGTGATGTACCGATTTCCCAGACTATATCAAAGCAAAGAAATACAATTAAAGCTTTGATTAATAATTATGAATGCTTGACCACATCAAAATTGCACCTATTTATTGTCCTATGAAAAAAGATGGAAGCTAATGAAGAGTGAAACTATTGATGAAGTTCTTGGGAGACAGATCCTTACAGTTTATAGACATTTTAGAATTTGTATTTCAACAATGCTGGATGTAGTACATTAGGGATACAAGGTATGTTCCTTTTAAATGTTATAATTGATAAAAAGGTAACTGTTAGATGGAAATGTCCTTGAAAGTGTATGTTAGAGACTCAAAATGAATTAGAAACACTTCAAAGAAACAGATGCATTTGTATATTTATTCATTTTAATTTGGTGTATTTTAAACTTATGAGTGGTGAAATTAACCTGAGCTATTGTGCCGCAAATATTTGTCTTGAACCCAGTTTCTTAAAATGAACAAATAGAACAAGCATTGCACACAAATGAATGGGATGGCAGTGATGGAAACCTTGTTAAAACTAATATTGAACATAGCGTAACCAGAGATTATGCTCTTTGTGATGAAACTATGAAGTAATCCAATACATTTTCAATAATTAAATTAGACATTGAAATTAGCTGTGCATTTATTATGAATATTTGCTTAATAAACGGATGCAATATATGAAATGGGTAAGTATTAAAGTTTACCTACATGTAGAATTGGTTTTGAACTCTTTAAACATGTTGCCTAATTTTATATATACTTGATTTTAATTGTCTGCATGTATGTATTTCTACAGTTCTGAAGTTCCTGCCTGAAACAAAATATGTGGGCTGGGCTGGCCTGTTTTCATGGCCTTTTTGATAAGAAATATTTAAACAATTGGAAACTCGAACTTTGACGTTGTTGGTGTGAATCTTTTCAGTGAATTTGAGATAACATATTTAATAAACTGATATTAGACCCTTAACATCTGAGTCCTTCACCAATGAAGCACTATTTCAGATTAAATTTAGCAGGTCAAGTATTAGACTGGTAGCATGGGTTACAAACAGCCCAAAAAAAGAGATGTGGCCATAAGTATGGGACAAGGCCAGCCTCTTCTGGACTATCATGGGCCAGTCCTTTGCCCAGGCTTTGCCTAGGTGTGACCCGAGCACCTCCCATGCAGCAGGAATATATGTCTGCTTACACAGGTGTTCAGAAGGTTGTAGTGTTGCAGGAAGTGACAAAGGAGTCAAAAGTCATATTTGATAACCCACATAGTGAGAATAGATGTCTACCTAAATAGGTGTTCTGTACAGCGTAGCACAATAGAATTAAATAACTCTGAGCAAGGATCTTTTGTTGATTCCCCCAACTTTCTTACCCTGAATGAAAGTGAACAAATTTGACAAGTCGGATCTTAGCTTTGCTAAATATTTGATAAATTTAGTGCAGATCTGCCAGGTGTAAGTCCACTCAGTTGTTTTCAAGTATTTAGCAGTATAAGTATAAAAAAAAATATTTGATGGGCTTAAATGTGTCAAAATGTTAGAGATAATTACACTGCTAGTCTTCAACTGTCCAGAAATCTGAGTTAAAATAAATGGCTAGATGAGGGAGTTCCATCCTATAGTCCAAAAGTTCTGATTTGTTGGTTTCATGAGAAAACACTTGTTTTCTGCCTTGTTAATTCAATGTTTTTGCAAATTAATACCTTAATAACTTCGGATTGTAATGTTTTTTATACTACATTGGTTTGACACTTTAGTAATTTCATATTTAATATTTAATGGTGACGGTCTTAATTCTACTTACTATATAGTATGTTTTACCCCTAATCATCCCTCATTTATACTGTTCTATGAATTTTGATGTATTTGTTTTCACATATATAATTGCATTTATCCATATTTCTTTATTGCAAAATGCTCTAGAACCTGCTACTTCATTATATTCTTTCTGTACTGTATTTATGAAATGCTGATTAAAAATGTCAACACAAAAAAAAAGGACACTGGGAAAGGACCTCATGTTCTGAAAAAATTAGAAAGGCCATAGAGGTAAGTGTGAAAACATCCTCAGGTCCACCTAAGTTAGGAAAAAATTGGTTTTGATATAGGTCTAAGAACACCAATCTGTGCATCTTCACTGTATTTCGCAAAATAATCTGTGGTCTTTAAACTAAGGGGCCGATTCAACTTGTACATTTTTGTAAGTGCACTACTTTTTGGTATTCACAAAGGAAAAGTTAGACCAAAAGTCTAACTTTACTACTTTTCAGTATTCAGAAAGGTAAGTTACTACTTGTAAAGTTAGACTTTTGGTTTAAGTTTAGCTTTGTGGGGGGCGTAGGTAAGGTGCCAACTGCAATGGATGCTTGTTAAAGAATCTCTAGCCGCGATCTCAATTCTAGCTAAAATGTCCGAATACTGAAATCCTACTAAAAGAACATATTGAGTGGAATGTAGAGGAGGTATGCATGTCCCGCCGCCTACCTACCTACGTCTGGCAGCGGGCCATGGGGGACGGCAGGATGGAGGGCAGAGAGGCCTAATGTGCAGTTGCTGGGGTGCGGATCGAGCCACATGTCAGCGGTTCCTGGTATCCAGACCGTGGCCGGGAGTGGCAATTGAGCAACAAAATACCAGCAAGTCCATTGGCGGCCAAAGAAACGAAGAGGTGAGGGTGATGGTCCTGCCCGGAGAAGGGGGTGACGGGGACTGTGGCTGGTGTGGGGCCAGGACTGAGACTTGCGGGAGATGCCGAGGGGCCTACAATGCCCGGTGAGAGAGTGCACCTGACATGGACTCCTCCAGAGCAGAGTCCGACATTCCACCTCTGGAGATGGGAACAATTGCAGATCGGGTGATCAAGGCAGGGCGGCCGGCAGCACAGGAAGGGGATGACAGGAGGCAGTGAGAGGCATGCTCCCTTGCAGTTGTTGCCAGGCTGGGGCTCCTGGTTCCTGGACTTGCCCCGGCCATTAAGGGAGAATGACGAGGTGTGCAGCCACAATAGAAAGTGAAATTGCTCAAGACATCCACAAAGAAAGACAAGAAGGCCTGGCGGCAATGAGCATGTTTGGCTGGGTAGCAGGAGGTAAGGAGAGGCTGCAGAGATGATAGGAGGGAGCTAGCCTCGCAATTTGCAACCCCATTGGGAATGGCTGGCCCTCCCAGGTATGGTGGCCTCCTGGCATCAGCAGAACCTCCATTTCTGGAACTGCTTTTAAATAAAGCAGTTTTCTTCTTAAATGCAGCCCGTTTTCCTTAAAGGAATACGAGATGCATTTAAAAAAATAAAAATTAACTAGTAGGGAACAACACCTACAAGCACAAAATCAATGGAAAACAACACATGAATATACTATAATCATTGTTGTCCCAGTGGTAATTTAAGGGTAATTTGATAAGTAATCTGGCCACTAACATTGGATATATTATTTGTATTTGCAACTGCCACACCAAAGGTGGGTCATGACCATATCATTTGTTTTTTTCCCTGCAGTCTTTCAACCTAACATTGTTTTTTAGGAAGACTGTCTAGGGTATTGAAGTAATATTGACGCCTTTGTAGAAAGTGATGACAACTGTGGAGTACTTCAGCCCTGAAGAAGTCTGGGGGTACTTCCCCAGACGAAACACGTATTGGCTGGGCAACTTTTCAGGATTAAAGAAGAACAAACAACACTGGCATTGTTCATCTTGATTTTCAATATATTTCTGTAACATTGAATTTTCTCTTGAGAAATCTTATGACACAGGGCAATTGCTCCACAGATGATGTTGACGTGTGCACAAGCCTGCAGTAATTTTGTGTGACCTTCGGTCTTTGATTCAGGGGGTTCAGGGTTAACCCCCTCCTGTTGGCACCAACCCACACGCACTATAGCCAGATAACACGCACACTTGTAGCAGGCGCCAATTCCTACCACATACATTTAAACACTGTCCTTTGTTCTGTATTTGAAAATGGGTGTCTACACAAATGTTGAACACTCACCAATGTATCAGGACACACTCTAGATTCCATACAGTGGAAAGTTACCTACATAAGCTTTAGCCGTGGAATCTTTACCCCTAAAATTCTACAGGCTACTTAATATCCCAGCCTACGTAAAGGCCAAGCATAGCAAAGTCACTAAAAACATTCACTAAAACTCTCTGGGGGTATTTACAAGCCCCTTGTGCCACTGGTATGTCACTTTTTCCCATGTTAAAAGTGACGCACAAGCGGCGCAAGGGGCTTGTAGATAATCCCCTCTGTATTTTTCCAGTTTTTCTCACCACCATCTACAACAATTTTAACCCGTGAACATCCCTGCAGCCATTCTTGAGCTCAACCACCAAAAGGACTTGCGATGACATCCAATCTCTTTGACCCGCCTTTGCTCCCACCATCTTCCCTGAGATGAACATAGTAAACAAATACAAGTGGAGGGTGTAATATGTGCATTAAACTCAGCCAATTTTGATATACTCATGGTCACATTTCAGTTCACTGATTTTTTCTCAATGTGCCTTTATAACCAATGACCCGTTACTGATCAGTCTATGTGGAAATGAGCCATGATCCTGTCCTAATAGGTATAGTATATTCCAAACTGATTCCCCTGGTACCATCCCGAAGATGGCTTGTTCTACTCAGTTCTCCAGCCCAAATAAATCACAGAAATTCTCCAAATTGTAAAAGATCGCTTGCTGTATTATGTTTTTCAACTATTTTGAAATCTCTCGTTCCTGAGCGTTTCCACTTGAGGGCCTTTTATTGGGTGGTGATTTCATTGACAGAGTTTCATATGATATTGAACGCATTACGTAGCCTTAGGCGTCTCGCTCCAGGACCAAGGCTTAGACTGTTCCATTCATTCATCTATTGGGTGCATCAGAATTCCTGGCATGTACATTTTTCTAAAGATGTTCAATACTCAAAAAAAGAAAAAGCTGAGTAATCACTGAAACAAGAACAGGGCACACGTGCATACTGCATTAGCATCTGTGTGTAGTGACAGAATGCTGTGTCGCAGGTCGTAATTATATACTGCATGGAAACGGTTCTAGGCTTGTATTGGTATATGACATGTAAGTGAGTTCACGTACAAACACACATAAACACAAACGTTTGATCATTCATCCATTCTTTCATTCATTCAATCAGTCATATATAGGTGAACCCTTGCTCTACATTGGAACGCAGCCATTGTCTTGGTAGTACTGAACAGGTGCCAGCTCATTCAAATTACTGATAGACCGTTTACACCACATTAGGGCAGGTGAGTCTTGAGTGGCTCAGTGTATCTAGTGGCAGCTGACAACCCGCAAGGCGTGATTGAACTTCATATTTGAAGAAAGCTCTTTACAATTCATGCTCAGTTATTGGTATACGGCTGCAGAAAATGACAGACAATGCAAAATTACCAGGACGTTATTTGAATGTAGATTTGTAGTTTTCTTGAAAAATGATATATTTCACAGCTTTCATTATATCCATGACATCTGTAACAGCATTTCGACTCTCATATTAGTGTACATTATTTGTAATTATAACTGCCTTCAGGTTTCGAATTTGCATAATGTTTAATGCAGCCTGGATGTAATTTGGTTGCTTAAAATATGATACATTAACATTTTCTACTTGATTTCTCACTCATCAGTAAAGAGCAAGAGTGCCACAATTAGCTGCTTGCTGACTTTGAACTCTTGGACTAATATGGAAATGAAGTCAAGCTAACAGCAATAAAAATGTGAGTGGATTATCAATGAGAAGGAATAAAGAATGTTTTTGCATGCTCGACAAGGAAATGAGAAATTGAGAGCTTGCATTTTAAAAGTAAATTCCTTCTAAATGTCTGCAGGTTAAAACTCAATATTGTAATTTTAAACTTAGATGTCTTAAAAACATCTGTCATTATTTCAAATATACGATTATCATGTTTAAGTGTGCCTCAGAAGACAGGTATTTCACTGCCATTAAAAAAAATAAAAAACAACCAATTGGAAGTATTAGAAATGTCCATGCTTGGCCTGGAATTCCCCCATATTGTTGAACCCATAAACTGAACCCGTTTTTGTTGGCCAAAGGACTCTTCACACGTTACCCCAGCTACAGCAAAATGCTTGTGTTCTCCCTGGTAAAATTGACATATACCTAATGGGCATAGTTAATTCACTTGTAAGTATAGCGTATATAGTACTACGTGTACCCAGGGCCTGCACATTAAATACTACCAGAGGGCTGCAGTAATAATTGCGCCACCCACTAAAGTAGAATCGTAATGCATGTCTGCAGGTCAGCCCCTATAGTCGGGTTATGCGGTTTTAAACTCCTATTTCAAACTAGCCAAAAACATTTTGCCAGGTCTAAAACTTGCTTTTCACTATCTATAGTTCACCCCTAATGTCGGCCCTAAATGCTCATTAGGCAGGGTGCATAGTATGTAAAAAGTAGGACATGTGTATTTAATGCTTTAAATGTCCTGGCAGTGGAAAAGCCCTGAAGCTGTATTTCACTAGGGAAAAGCTGGCTTTCTCATAGGAAAACACTGGTTTGCACTATAATGTAAATGTAAATGTAAATGTAGTTGAGCTTATATAGCGCACAGCTACCCGCAGTGGGTTTCCCGGCGCTTGCTTAGGGAACCCTTCCTGGTATTCCCCTGTGAGATAGCAGGGTATCCACAAGGTGAAAGTCAGGCATCCCGCCGCGAGGGGCCGTTGTGGAGATTAAGCAAGCTATTGCCCAGAGTCGCAGAGTGTGAACCCGTGAGTCAAGGAGGCACCAGGGCGAGAATTATCGAGTCCGTGGAATTTTTTTTTAGCCCAAGACCCGCCGAGGCGGGGATTTGAACCGTGGTCCAGGACCGATCTCAGCTTCCGGGTCTGCCGCCTCTAACCCCTGAGCCACACTTCTCCACTTCTCCTTCTATAACAACTTATAGTAATTAATTTCAGTTTGGAAGCAGCTAGAAAAATGGTTCATGAACTCATTTTAATAGTAAATTAAAAATCCAGCTTAATGGAGAGGAGTTGGCCTAACGGCTAACGCCATCAACCTCAAATCTCGGGAACATGGTTCAAGTCTCGTCAAGGACGCCAACATCCTGTAATTCTGGCCAAATCACTAGGGGCTAGATGTAGGTAATAGCAAATTACCGAATGGTAAATACCGAATTTTACCGATTCGGTATTTACTAATCAGTAATTGCCATGTAGGAAAAAAAATCGGTACAAATACCGAAGCGGTAAGATTCGGTAATTACCGATTCGGTAATTACCGATTCGGTAATTACCGAATCAGTATTTGCCATTGATTCCTATGGGCCTTGAAGCCCATAGGAATCAACAGCAAATACAGATTCGGTAATTACCGAATCGGTAAAAATACCGAATTTCCAAGGGGGACAGGGTGTCACTTTGACACCCTGTTGCACCCCTGTTTCTGGCTTGTGTGCCATGTGGCACACATACTTGCCCTAAGGGCATGTATGTGTGTCACATGGCACAGGTGTATATGCACATATGTGCATGTACACAGAAATTCGTAATTTACCACCCAATAGTTTTGGGTGGTAAATAACAAATTCTAAAGGCCCTGTAGCACTGTTTAAAGTGCTACCTACATAATAAATTACAGATTCAGGAATTTTACCGATCGGTAATTTTACCGATTCTGTAAAATTACCGATTCGGTAAATTTACCGAATCTGTATGTTTTTGCTACCCCTACATACCAATGTCCAAATACCGGTCGGAAACGGCCGAAAATCGGTATTTTCGGCCGTTTCCGACCTGTATTTTGACACCTAAATCTGGCCCTTAATCTCCCCATGCCTAACAAAAAAAATGAATGTGCCCTCATGTAAATGCAACTGGTGCTTGTGTAAAGCTCTCTGATACCCGATACCTTTGGGTCAAGTTCGCAATATATACAACTCAGTAAAATGGTCTGGTTGTATTTTATATCACTATTTTGAGATGACACTTTTAGAAAGTAGTCATTGTTCTGCCTAAGTCAAAGAGGGCCTTTCCACCAATGTCCAGTGTCCCCTCACTGGTGATGGCTCCACAGTGCCGAGATGTGGATTGCTCCCAGCAGCAAATGCTTCCCTATCAATTGCACTTCACCTCTTAGCATCTTGCTAATGAAGGCACCATTGTGGTGAGACGTGGATTGCTACCAGACAGTGGACACAAGTCTTGGGTGTGGAGAGATGTTTTTCTTCCTTGAACAGTATTGACTGTAGTCGGTGGCCAGCCCTTTCTGATCTTTAGAGGATGTCTTCCCTGTCATTAGCAGGTGTAGCTCACACCTAGGCCTGCCTACCTTTTGTTTTGCTAGTCAGCTTTGATCAAAGCAAAGTGGAAGAAGGGGTTGCCTGAGAGCTGGTTTGGAGAGACCACCAGAGAGGATTTGCCTATTAGGCACAGGGAACTCTGACCAGGGAAAGAAAGGCTCTACCATGTTGGATTTAAATAGAGAGAGGCACTATGGTATGGTTTTCAATAGAACACACTAAAAGTGCTGCAAGAGTTAGTTGGGTGATGCCTAGGAACCTTTACCTCATTAGTTAGGGACTAGGCAGGACTTTCCCACATCCATAGTCTGGCACTAAGCACAAGTGTGGTATCTCCAGTACTAGGCCCTCACTGGGCATAAATGTGGCATCCCCACTACCATTCTCAGAACACTCCTGGACCTGTGAATAATCTAAAGAAAGACTACCCTGCTGTCTGAAGAACCTAAAGGAAGACTGGATCTGCTTGCCTTGAATCCAGGACCCTCGAAGTGACTCCACTGGTCAGTTGGCTGACTTCCTGCTTGTGATACAGGGACACAACAAGCTTCTGGAGGCCCATTCCCCACAACTTCCAAGCTGACCCATACCAACAAGGTGTGCCTTGAACCCTGCTGCTTGTCTCTGTTGGAGTGAGTACTAAACCCCCTTTGGTTCCCCTCAGGCCCAGGACTCTTGGCTGGTATTAAAGTGTACTGCTCTTGTTCCTCAAACTGCAAGAAGTGGGTCATAGAAATGTTTTGCCAATTTTCTGACTGGAGAACTGCCACAGCCTTCGACGTCAAATCACCAGTCGGCCCCAGGTTTCTGTTTTGCCCTGCATAAAGAGATCTGACTCCAGAAGAGTTTCTATGTTATCACATAGAAGACTTTACCAAGATCGATGCAGAGCCAAATCCCATTGACCTCAAGAAATTCCCGGGCACAGACTTCGGATTTCACACACTTGGAGCTCTCCTGCCTTTGTCGACGACCGCCTCTGAACCCCAGCGCTTCAGCAACATGGTTTTGCAGGGGCCCACTTCGGATCAATCAATCAATCAATCAATCATTTGTAAAGGGCACTACATACCAGCAAGGGTCTCAAGGTGTTGAGGGTGTGCTACTGATCGAACAGCCAGGTCTTGAGTATCCTCCTGAAAGTCAGCAGGTCTTGGGTCTGTCGTAGGCTCAGTGGGAGGGTGTTCCATGTCTTGGCGGTTAGGTGGGAGAAGGATCTCCCACCGGTGGCTGTTCTTTGGATGTGCAAGACGGTTGGGGATGTAGAAGGAGAGCCTTCTGTTGAGGTAGGCTGGGCCGGTCTTGTGGAGTGCCTTGCGTGCGTGGGTGAGGAGCTTGAAGGATATCCTCTTGTTGACGGGGAGTGTCAGGAACCAGGCTAGTCAGGCACAGCGGCGACGTTTCCAAGTCCGTTTTTGTCCCCGAGTGCAATCCGCCAGACAAGAACAGGCCAGTGTCAAGGCCAATATGGCCACCACGCTGGCCCAAGAAGAACGCCAGGTCAGCATTCTAGGCATTCCATAAATTCCAGAATGTATCGGAGAGATGCGCTGTGAAGTGCGCACTTCACCGATATCGTCAGCGGAGCAGGAAGCAGGAGTCTCGTTGGAGCGTGTAGCGTTCAGGCGAAGGAGAGAGCAGAATTTGTGAAGAGTCCATTTCCGAAATTAAACTAGCAAGTTTAATTAGTCGGAATTTCAGAGTTCAGGAGTTCGAGGAAAAAACTACAAGTGGAGACAGCGAGAAGACATTTCTACAGTGAGGAGTAAATGGTGGGAGGTTGAATCATAGTTTTGGAACAGATAGTAAGTGCCACGATATCAGAAATTTTGGAAAAGTCTCCAGTGAGAAAGTTTAGTAAATGTTAGAGCGAGCAAATACTAGAACAGTCATTAGTTTTCAGTGAGGTAAAAGAATAGACTTACCTGAGGCAAAACTACACTGGCCAGGAGTCGGGTAGTTTAGTTCAGTCCTGTAAAATTGTGAACCTTTTCTAAGAGGAAGAAAAGGAGGCAAAGACTACAGTGAGGAAAGAGTTTACACAGCACATAACGGACATTCAAGAAAAGATATACTTACCAGAAAATAAACAGAACCCCCTGCAAAACGAAGCTTCAGTAAAACAGGCAGGTGAGAGGTCACTGAAAAGAGAAGATTAAATACATTAATAGAGATAGAAGATAGGAAGGTAAAATAACCGAGTATAGTATATTCTTTACAGAAAAGAAGTTGCCTTTAAAATATAAAAGAAAAGAATAGCTGAAGCAATAGAAGAGGAGCACAGGCACTCGCAGAATCGGGTAGGTTACAGTGAACTGAGGAAAGTTATAGAAAGAGATAAGGAGGGATCTTAGTGTAAATTGTAATAACCCATTTAATTGCAGCTACTCTGAGATGAATCAGAAGAAGACCCAAGAGTTAGAAGAAAGAAGACACCGAGGGGTTCCAAGTAGCCGAAGAAGACGGGCGCAGTCTCTTCTCTGTCCAATTCCCCTTTCCCCATGGCTGTCCACTTGGCCACGCGCTTAGTGAATAACGTGGGCTGGGGGTATGTCGCAGGGAATTGGATAAATAGGCAACATTCTGCTCCTGCGCAAGAAGACTGGAATTGTGAAGCTTCTCTGACAGGGAGCCAGTGCAGGTTTCTCAGGTAGGGGGTGATGTGGCCATGGCGTGGTACGTCAAGGATCAGTCGTGCCGAGGCGTTTTGGATGCGTTGTAATCATTTGATGAGCTTGGTCGGGGCTCCGGCATAGAGGGTGTTTCCGTAGTCAAGTCTGCTGCTGACAAGGGCCTGGGTGACTGTCTTTCTTGTATTTGTCGGATCCATCTGTAGATCTTGCGGAGCATGCGGAGGGTGCTGAAGCAGGAGGAAGAGATGGCGTTGACTTGTGTGGTCATTGAGAGCGCTGATTCGAGGATGATTCCCAGGTTGCGTGCGTGGTCGGTGGGTGTCGGGGCTGCCCTCAGTGCCGTCGGCCACCAGGAGTCATCCCAGGCTGAGGGGTTGGAGCCGAGGATGAGGACCTCCGTGTTGTCCGAGTTCAGCTTTAGATGGCTAGTCTTCATCCAGTCGACGAAGGCCTATATTCCTTCGTGGAGGTTGGCTTTGGCGGTGATGGGGTCCTTGGTAAGGGAGAGGATCACCTGAGTGTCGTCGGCGTAGGAGATTATGTTGAGGTCGTGCTGTCGAGCTACGTGTGCGAGCTGGGCCATGTAAATGTTGAACAGCGTCGGGCTGAAGGAGGATCCCTGGGGTACGCCACAGATGATCTCGGAGGCTTTGGAACAGAATGGGGGGGAGGCAGACGCTCTGGGTTCTGCCGGAGAGGAAAGAGGTGGTCCAATCCAGAGCCTTGTCTTGGATCCCTGCGGCGTGGAGGCGTACGCGTAGTGTGCGGTTGCAGACAGTGTCCAAGGCGGCAGAGAGGTCTAGGAGGATGAGTGCTGCGGTCTCGCTGTTGTCCAGTAGGGTCCTGATGTCATTGGTGGCGGCGATGAGGGCAGTCTCGGTGCTGTGGTTGTTGCGGAACACTGACTGGGAAGGGTCCAGGATTCTGTTTTCTTTGAGGTATCGGGTTTGCTGTCTGTTGACAGTTTTCTCAATGACCTTGGCCTTGAAGGGGAGCAGAGAGATGGGCCGGAAGTTCTTGTGGCCTCTTGGGTCTGCCTTAGGTTTTTTGATCAGGGCGTTGATCTTGGTGTGTTTCTAGATCTCTGGGAAGGTCACGGTCTCGAGGGAGAGATTGATGATGTTGCGCAGGTGGGTTGCGATGGAGCTGCTTGCTCTGTTCAAGACGTGGTGCGGGAATGTGTCTGACGGACAGCCGGAGTGGATTGTGCGCATGGTCTTGATGGTGTCATCGATGCTCACTTTGGCCCAGGGTAGCAGGGGGCCGTGGTCGATGGTGTGCGGAGGGTCTGTTGTGTTGCTGTCAGTTGGGGCTGTCTGGGTGTTGAAGCTGTCGTGAATGTCAGGTATCTTGCGGTGGAAGAAGGTGGCAAGGAAGTCGTACAGGGCTTGCGACGGCGGGATGTCGTTGGTGTTGTAGCTGGGGTTGGAGAGTTCCTTCGCACTGTTGAAGAGCACCTTGCTATTGTGTGCATTGTTGTCGAGGTGGTCTTTGAAGGAGGTCCTCTTGGCCGCCCTAATGAGGTGGTGGTGGTTGCGGATGGCGTCCTTGTGTGCTACGTGGCTGTTCGGAGTTTGTTCACTGTGCCATTTCTTCTCTAGTTTCCGGGCAGGCTTGCTTGGAGGCTCGGAGTTCTGGGGTGAACCAGCTGGCCCTCTTGATGGTGTCTCTGTGGGGGAGGTTCTTCAGCAGGGTGAGGGTGTTGGCACAGTACTCGATCCAGCCTCTGAGGCTGTGGGCAGCGTCGTCGGTGTTAGTGGGTTCGGAGGGTGGGCTGAGAGCGAGGTATGCATGTAGTTGGTCTTCGGTGATTTTGCTCCAGAAGCGGTGGGGGATCTGTTGGGTACGGTGGTGTGTGGTGGGCGTCTGGATGGTGAAGTGGATGCAGCGGTGGTCAGTCCAGAGGAGTTCAGTGGTGTGGCTTATTGAGACGTGCAGGCTTGAGGAGAAGACGAGGTCGAGCGTGTGGCCGGTGGAGTGGGTGGGCGTTGTGACGAGTTGATTCAGTCCGAGGTTGGCGAGGTTATCGATCAGGGTTGTGGAGTTGTTGTTGTTGTTGTTCTCAAGGTGAAAGTTCAGGTCTCTGAGGAGGATGTAGTCAGTGAAGGACAGGGCGTGTGTGCTGATCAAGTCAGCGATGGAGTCGCTGAACTGGGGGCAGGGTCCAGGGGGGCAGTGGACAAGGGTGCCTCTGAGGGTGAAGTTAGTGTCTGTGTGGATCTCGAAATGCATGTGTTTGGCGGTGCTGAGCGCATTGTCGGTGCTAGTCCAGACCCTGATGCTGTTCTTGTGGACGATAGCGATGGGATCCAGCTTCCCTTGGCCTGCTGACCACTCATTGACAACCCCCTTTTCTCCATAAAAGTTTCTAAGTCTGTAGGCAAACTTTCCACCAGGACGAACATGGTCCCCTGTATCTGACACTCATACTATCAATTTCAACCTTAAACTTTGACCCGGTCTAATGTAGTCAGGTAAAAACAGTTGGCGTTTTGTGATTTTGGAACTTTTTTAATTCAAACTTTAAAAGTGTAAAATTGCAGTTCTCCTTATTTGATTTTGTCATTTTATTTTTTGAAATTTGTTTGGGATTTGTACTGTCTTGTCTGTTCACTTTATTACTGTTTGATGCTGAATAAATACTTTACATTTTGCCTCTAAATTAAGCCTGACTGCTTTGTGCCAAGCTAACAGAGGGTTGAGCATAGGTTTATTTACTGACTTCGATGGCAAGAGTTGTGATTATCATTTGAAGTGCATTATGATTAGTGGGAGGTGAAAGATTATGCTTTGCCAGTGGAGTTCGGAGTGTTTTGCCTACTACACTTTCTGCTTGGAAAGCAGAGTGCCGGCAAAACTCTCCCAATTGCTGAGTGGCAGAGTTTTTTCTTGCACGCAGCTTGTCAATGTTCAGTTGGTGAGTGTGACAAAGAATTTGCGTCCTTTAGCATGTTTTTTGGTGCTAATTGGTTCTCAATGTGGGTGATCATTTCAGGTTGTGACCGTTTGTTTTGGGAAATCTGCCACTCGAGTAGAAAATCAACTTGAGAGCCAGAAAGGAGCAGCGGTCTCTAGCTTGCCCCATGGTGCTGTTTGCACTGATTTTACAGAGATGAACAAGCTCCCAGTACTAAAAATCACGGTGAGCGGGGCAACTTGCCAAATGCCACCAGCTTGTGGAACTCCATGGAATTTGGCTGAGATTTTATGAAACTCTGGATCATTCTGGGTAGTACATCTCTGGGAATTCTACTCACCCCTAGTTCTCACCACCTTCAACTAATACTCCAATTACTTACAGGAAGGCTACATAAATCATACATTTGGATATGATGTGTAAATAATGTACCCACAGAACCCAGAAGAGATGTTTTATGGATTTAATTTTTAATGGCACGTTTGTACTTGTGGGAGTGGACCAAAATAAAAGTCATTATTTTTTTACAGGAAATGTTGATCTCTCCATTTTACATTTTGAGTCCTTTCATGGTGCTGGCGGTACACTCTTCCACACAAGTCAAGTACCATTTTGGTGAATATTATGTGGTAAGAAATCTGTGGCTTCCTGCTGATTCCAGAAATTTCCCTCACAGAAATGCAAGCAAAACGTATTTTAGTCACATTTTGAGGTTTTCTGAGAATTTAAGGTAAGAAAATATCTTTGGATCCCACTGAGACACATCACTCTGAACTTCCATGGTATTTATTTCTTATAAATGAGCAGGTTTGATAGGGTTCTCTTGGTTCTGAATGAGCTAAGGCCCAATATCCACAACTAGCCCATTTTCAGAACAAGGTTGGTTTTGAGTGGAAAAAAACGACCTTTCAATGTTCCATTTTATGCCCTGTCCTGTTAAGGTTGTTATGCTAACCCACACAAGTCAGGTACCATTTTTATCAGGAAACTTGAAAACATGCTGGGTTGTAGGAAATATGTAGCTCAATGCAGAGTCCAGAACTTTACCTCATAGCAATGTGATGAAAATGTGTGTTTTTATAATAAATATGAGCTTTGCATGGCACTGTGTGTAGGAAAATGACATGGGATCCAAGCAAGGTATTCAACTGTGGATTTCCCCAGGTGTCTAGTTTTCATAAATGTATGGGTGTGGTAGGTTTTGTGCTAGGTGCCATATTCAGCAGTCCCTATCATTTCAAAAAAGGGTTCTTTTTGGGTGGAAAATGTTGATCTGTCCATGTAGTATTTTGGGACTTTTGCTGTTACGGGTGTAAGGCCCACTCACACAAGTTGAGTTACCATTCTTATCGGGAGATGAGGGGGAACACTTGGTGGTATTTATTATGTGAATCCAGACAGATTGCCCTACTTTTCTTCACAGAAATATGAAGAACATATGTATTCTTAGATGCAGTTTGAGGTTTGCATACTCTTCCATGTAAAAAGACATTGTTAGAACTGCACATGTCATACCATGATGGGCAGCTCTTCCAGAAATGTCCGGGTATGGTAGGGTTTCCCAGGTGGCAACTGAGCTACGGGCAAATACCTAAAGCTACCATCATTGTAAAAAGCATACATTCTGATGGTTGAAATATGATGTCTACAGATCATGTTTTGGGGTGTTTTGTGTAACAAACGCTGGCCCCAACCCTCAGGTAGGGAGGAATATGTATTAGTAGATCATTTGGTTTTACAAAACAGATTTCCCTGTATGTGTGCCTTTCAAATGTGAGACAGTGTGCAAGTAAGAAGACATTTTACAAAATGCTCTCTGAGTCTCATGCTAGTATCAGGGCCCACAAATTCAGAGCTGTCTAAAAAAGACTGATTAGTATCTGGTGAATATTTAAGAAACATATACCTTTTATTCACACCCATTTTTCACTCTTTATATTTTACCCATACTCAGTACACAATGAAAAACCATTGTAAAGGAGCAGCTCAGTTATTGGCTCTGGGTATATTGAGTGATTGGAGATCCAACAAACTCTATATATTGGTTGACCATCAATATCTAGCAGATGTATTGGTACACTGCTTTTGTAAATCGTCCATCATGAGAAGAGGATACACATGAAAATGTCACAAATGGCTGTTTTTTCATAATCATTTTCAATATATTGGGCCCAATTCACAGAACTAACTTAAGACAAAATCCTAAACTTACTACCATTTTGGTATTCACAGGAGGCACTTACTCTTGGTATTCACAGAAGGCACTTACTAATGTTGGTGTTCACAGAAGGCACTCAGGGGCATATCAAGAAACAGAGTTAAAATAATCGCCGCTTTAGCGGCAGGAAACTGCAGCTTAAGCGGTGATAATGGGTTTGATAATATGCCCTTGTGAATTCCCATAGAAGCCCATGTTCTGGTGTGAACAAGGGAATCTATTGGAATTCTCTACGGCATATTATCAAGCCCATTATTGCCGCTTTAGCAGCAGTTTCCTGATGCTAAAGCGGCGATAATCTTAACTCCGTTCTTGATAATATGCCCCTTACTCATTTCGGTATTCACAGAAGTTAGGAGTCCTAACTTTAGGACTCCTAAATGCCTTCTGTGAATACCGAAAGTCTTAAAGTTAGGATTTTTCTAAGTTTAGGAGTAGTAAAGTTAGAAGTCCTAACTTTACTACTCCTAAACTGAGAAAAATTCTAACTTTAAGACTTTCGGTATTCACAAAAGGCATTTAGGATTCCTAAAGTTAGGACTCCTAACTTCTGTGAATACCGAAATGAGTAAATGCCTTCTGTAAATACCAAAATGGTAGTAAGTTTAGAATTTTGTCTTAAGTTAGTTCTGTGAATCGGGCTCATTATCTTAATTTTAACACCTTAGCCGCGGTAGGATTTACCGCGGTGCGCTGAGTTTTTTTAAAACCCGCGGTTCATGACCAGCTCAGCTCGTCATGAGTGTACGAGAGGTGTACCTCATGACGAGCTGAGCTCGTCATGAGCGTCGAAGGGGTTAATAGTTAGTTTCTTTGGAAAAACCATGAGGGATCTACACAAATTTCATCCTTACCGAATTCAGAATATTGTCTACTTTTCAGAATGTATAGCTTTCAGGCACCACCCATAGATTTCACATCTGTCCCTAACATGAACCTGAACTATGTTGAAACCACAAAACTTACAAAAATGGACAACTTCTTTGAAAAATTCCAAACCTGTGGTAATGTTTGTTCCTGAAACTGTGAAGATGGTGATTTTAGCATATGAAACCTTTGCTGATGCCATTTCTATGGGGAAAACAGGCACTTTCTTGCACAGCACTGTTTTGCCATTTTCCTCCTAAAAATCCAACATCTAACTATATTTTGCTATTCTTTCTGTCCCCTCCAGGGAATCCACAAACCGTGGGCACATTTACAATGCCCATAATGTTGGATAAAAGTCCCACAGTTGGTGTGTATACCTTATGTGGACAAAAAGTTATGGAGGCATAAGTATGAACTACCCCAATTAACAAAAAAGGCCAATTACCTGGGGTGGAAAAGTCTCAGCATTTAAGGGGTTAAGGAAGTTTTCCTTGAGAATACATTGTCTGATAGATTCAAGGTAGGGTAATTACTTATCATCAGAAGTTTTTCAGCAATATTTTTTGTATTTGATTACTGCATTTTCAATCCAATATCAATGAAATCCACCCATAAAAAAAGCAATTTCACATACATAAAAAAAACATCGTGCAAACTAGGCAGGTTGCGACAACCGTAAAATATGTATGTACTCTGACATAGTGGGTATCAAAGAGTGGGTAACAGCAATCATCTATCTAAGGCTAAACAAAGATCCAGCAAGGTAATCAGGAGAAAGGGATCTGCAGTACCCCCCAGGTGGTAGATGTGGGGCCAATCCTCTCATTCAAAGCATGTCTCATACTGTACACCCGCATTCGCACCCTACGCAGCCTAATTATATAACTAGGGGACAGCAGGGGATCCAATCACATCAGAAACAGAAGGTAGTTGAATGGAAGGGGAAGCTGTTGGGGATAGACCCTTGTCCCTGATTGTGCCTTGACTGCCCAACCTCGGCCAAGCTGCCAGTATATCATCCAGGCAGGGAGCATGGGAACTCTCCACAACCCTCCTTTTCTTAACACCTACCTCTTACACTCGACCCACTTAGTCAGTTACCTACCCCAGCAGACCAAATCGGGGCCAGAAGCTGACTTCCCACTGATCATCAGTTGTTTCCTGGTCAATATCAGAGCCAAATGCATAAACTGGTCAGTTGTCTTCTGGCTGTGCTGATAGCATGTAGGCACATCAAGCAGTGGCCTCTATATCACCTGTATGATAGGAGCCCAATACGCAGTCAAAACTGAGCAGGAACTTGCCATATGGAAAAATCCGTCCTCTAGGGCACAACAACGACGTCAGTCCATTGACATCCCAGGGAACATACCATGCAATGGCCTTGGTGTAAGATATGACCGGTGAAGCTGGATCAGTTTGAACTGAGAGACCTTGGCGGTGGTTGTCAGCAGGGACCTCCAAGTGGAGTCGGAGAGCACTGAGCCCAAATCAGCCTCCCATCGACACTGTAGAGGCAAGATATCCATCTTTGCACCCTGCAACAGCGTGCAATACAGTAGGGTAACTGCCTTGGTCCATCCCAAGATGAGAAACAGGTATCAGAGACATTTGTGTTCCAGGGGTTCCTTGGAATTATGCCAGTACAGATCCAACCTGTTAAAGCCCCAAGAAACAGAAATGTCCAGCTGGGACGTCATTTGACCCTCTAATGTCTAAAAAAGTGCTAAACTCGCCCCTTGTGAACAAATCCACCAGAATATTGACCACTGCATCAGGCCAAACCTCCATCCCAGCCACCGGGGAGCTGCCAATAACAGGCCATCAGAAATCGGAGCTCACAAGAGCAAGGAGTCCCAGAATGTGCCCTCTTTAGTGCTCAAACCAACAAATAGCGCACAATGTGAATTAGGACATTCACCCCACGGGTCAATGAAACAGGAGTAGGGCGCATCAATATATGAGATAGGAGAGTTCTAATAGGCATCCTACGCTCTCAAGTGTCTGCTTCTTCCCTGAGCACTGTCTTCCAGCGAGTGATTGAGAAGATAAGTAGTACAGTTCAAAATCAGGTGTTGTTTTCCACCTCTCTCCCACTGGCAGTCGCATTGGCAAGGGCAAATCTGTGCCATGATGTGTCCCAGTATAGTTTGGTGAACATGCTATCCAGTTCCAAGAAATAGGCCCTGTGGTGCTCAATGGGAGTGAAGCGAAAATGTATAAGAGGTGTGGCAATAGAACCATGCCGGAGATGGCAATCTGCCCAAGAAGCTAAAGAGGTTGGGTGCTCTAGAAGGATATTGATTCCTGCACCGACAGGACTCTGGTAAAGTTGGCCTTCCAAAGTAGCCCTGACATTCTATACATGTCTATCCCTATATAAAGCAAGAAGTGGCTCGCCAAATGCAACTCCAGGATGGCAGAAGTGGGTCAGGTCTCCTCCTCACCGGACCAAAGGGGGGAAGGCACACGTCTTGTGCCAGTTCACTTCCAGTCATGATAGTCACCCAAAACTCGACAATGACATTGCAGCGCCCTCCAAATCAACTGCTGACCTGCATATATGCAAGAGTACATCATCTGTATAAAGAGAGATATACCTGCGGTACCCCAACAGCTACAAACCCCGGTAGTGCCTCCCACACCAGCAACACAAACGGGTCCAGCACCAACATGAAGAGTAGCGGGGAAAGGGACAGTCTTGCTGAGTATCACACTCCACCTTACACACCTCAGAAATTACTGAACCTGTCCTAACCCTAGCCAGCAGCAGGGATTACAAGATTTTAGTCCAGAAGACAAATGTCACTCCAAACCCCATCCCCAAAAGAACAGTATATAATAAGTCCCACCTTAAGGAGTCAAATACTTTCTGTATATCTACTAGCACGACCAGAGCATCCGGCAGTAAAGTCACCTAGCCGTTGATGACCTGTACAAGCTGACAAATGTGCAGAAGAATGCTGTCGGTAGAGAAAAAGATGGTTTGGTCAGGATGCACCACTATAGTCATGTGCGGCAACATCCTGTTGACCAATATTTTGCAAAGGATTTTGTAAAACGTGTTGAGCATGGATACCTGCTGATAAGTGTGCACAAATAACTGATACTTGCCTTTCTTAGTAAGTGATACAGTTGTATTAACATATGAATAAATTGCTTTATAATAATTTCATGCATTCCTTTTATTAATTGTGAATATGCAATAAAAGATCAAATGTAGTTCTCCAGCAGGATCTCTTTTCAAATGTAAACCTTAGAAAAATAATTTCATTGATGTAATAGATTTCAAATTAAAATGAAGTTAAAGTGCTGCAGAATTCTTATTTTATGTTACATTAAAAATATATATGAAAATGTGTCATTTCGTTTTTAATTTAAAAATTAGCATTACACAATTCTAAATATGTTAGACCTTTTAACAATAAATTAATATTATACATATATTTAAAAGTTTAAATGAATGTATTTAATTTAACATTATTTCCTATGCATTTTTTTGTAAGTACCTTCCCATTAACAGTTGTTGGAAATATAGGTGCTGAACTAATGAGTGCTCTTTTTGGTGAATGTAGCTTACACTCATAAAAATGGCATGTTACTGTGCACTTTTAGTACATTTATGTACGGAAAAGGTAAAGAGCCACAAATAGTGAAGTTATACATAAGTGTAAGAGTACATTTTAAACTGTAACTTACTCGCTAAAATAGGTTACTTGTGTGAATTGCCCAATACAGGTATATTATGCTGTGGGATCCTTCTAAATTAGTAGTGTCCAAAATTCATATATTTTGCTTTGCATAGTTGGGTGAAATTGCAGAAAAAGTATGCATGATAACTGAATTTAGGGCCATATGTATCAACAAACTATTTTGCGATTCCTAAATAGCGATTTTCAAGGAATCGCTATTTAGGAATTGCAAAATGGTATGTATGAAGAAAATCGCTATATTTTAGCGATTCCTTAATCTTTCTTATTTGCGAATTTGCATTTTGCGAATTCGCAATTAAGGAATAATTTCCAATGCATTCCTATGGGCCAGGAGGCCCATAGGAATGATTGGAAAATAATTTTCAAATTGCGAATTCGCAATTTGCTAATCGCAATTTGAGAATTATTTCGAGGGTGCAGGGGTGTCTCAAAGACACCCTGCTGCACCCCTCAAATGTACATGTGTGTGCATATGGTGCACATACATGCCCTATGGGCATGTGTGTGCATCACATGCCACATTCAAAAATGCCACATTGTGCATTTTTTTGAAGAATTCGCAAGTTACCATCAACTACAAGTTGGTGGTAATTTGCGAATTCCTAAACATAATTCGCTACCCAAAAATGGTACATACATAGCATTTAAGGAATCGCAAAATTGCGATTCCTTAAATGCTATTGCAAAATAAGTAATCGCAAATATTTGCTATTCCTTATTTTGCGGATATTACATACATACCAAAACATGCAAAAAGGCTGTTTGCGATTCGCAAAGGCCGAAATTCTGCGAATTTCGGCCTTTGCGATTCAAAAAAGGCTTGATACATATGGCCCTTAGATCTTTGAATGGCAAGTAAATATGCAAAGTGGCATGATTTTGGGAATTTTGCGTAACAATTGTAATGTGAAATTCATTAAATTTAGTGAGTCTTGGCAGCATAATTCAAATATTATCGAGGAATCATTACGTATTTCATACAGTTTTATTTACTACTTATATTTTTATGGTTTTTTGATTAACTAAATAAAGCTTGTATTGATTGGGTCGTTCTTCAAGGGGAAATCATGATGTTTCCATGTTGAGTTTTGAAGCCTTACCTATCACAGATAATAAAACCAGCCTCACAAGTGGGGCACCATTTTTATCAGAAGTGTGGGAACACAAAATATTAGAACATTTATCATTACCCAATGCATTTCTCTCCATTGCTTCCTTCCAAGTGTAAAACAGTGTGCAACGAAACACGTTTTTCAAAATGCCCTCTTAATAACATGATGGTATGGGGAAACCCAAATTCAGAGCTGTATAAGCACAATCTCTAGACTCATTAAAAAAGCATAGGTTACATTGATACTTACTTTTTTTTCATTCGATTTTATCATATAAGTTGATGCCTGGTCTATATGTAATGACATCTCATATAACTTGTAGATAGTTGTGAGCTGTAGGTATCACATTGTTTTGGACAACCGAAAACCACTATATATCACCTCATATCCCTGCGATGTGACCATAAATGTATAACATACAGGACGCTATATTACTATTGTAAATTGGTTATCAGGGCAAGACATTACAGATTAAAACTTTGTCACCTAGTTCTATTTTTTTCTGACTTATATTCATTATTTTGTATTTTGATGGTTAATTTATGTGGGAAAATCAATGAGTTATGTACAAAAAGGACCACTTGCTGAATTTCAAATTGTGTTTAGTGTTCATAGATATTTAGTTTTATGGGTTCATCCATGGGTTTCACATATGTTTCCACCACAATCTACAAGTAGGCAGAAAATGCAAAATAGAAAGATAAACTATCACTCAGAACAGTGCAAACATTGTAGTAAAAAATAATTTTTTTTACAACCCTGTTCCTGAAAGCTGGAAACACGGTGTTCTTAGTATAGCAAATCTTTTTTTGTTCCCTTTTTTAGGAAAAGACATAAGGTCTGATTACGAGTTTGGCGGCCTTCATGAGGGTCGCCATGCCCGTTCCCCACAGGTAGACAGCCAAACTCATAGTCAGACTGCCCGCCAAATTTTGAGTTGAATCATGGTGGGCGGTGTGTGCTGTGATGATCTCATGGCAGTGCCTTTCTAAGGCTCAAAGGAGGGCCTTATGAAGGCACAGAGCCTTAGGTAGGCACAGCTGTAGTACTTTCCTGTATTGGTATAAATGCACCATGTCATGCATTTCCTTCCATGCAGGAACATGGGGTGCAGAAATACAGGGGAGCACACCATGTGCCCACTGCATGCACCCCTCATGCACAAGAGGTGACAGGGGGCTCTGCTAGGGCCCCCTTAGTTTCCTCATTGCCACCCTTTTCATAGGGGACTCACCACCATAAAAAAGATGGAAGTAAGGAAACTCATAATATGCTCTGCAGTGCCGCAGGAGCACCACAAGCATATTACTTCATCACACCATTGAGCTACCTCCTCGAGTTTGCAGTTCCCCGGTGGTAGCAGCAGTCCACTGGCGGTCCAACCTCCAAAGTTCTAATACGGCCGGTAGAACACCAGTTTGGTGGTTCACAGACTGCCACTGCGACTAGGACAATGGACCACATTGTTGTAATTAGGCCCATAGACTTTCAGGTACAGCATTTCCTGCAATTTTTCACAAAAATCTAAAGAATTGATGTATTTTGCCGTTTTCTTTTAGAATTAAGGAGATGACACTAATCTTGTGTCACCTCAGTGATGAGCAGGTGTCACCCCACTGATGAGCAGGTGGTAACTGAGAATGTGAGATTTAGTGAGTAATTTGAGGTCTTTGGAGATGAACTTTGCTATATTCTCAAGCATCACACAATGCACCCAAAAGTTGCTACTTTTGTGGTCATAGTCTTAAATATTGATAAAAAAAACAACCTGGAGGAGCCACGCTAGTGATCAAGATGGCTGCTTAGGCTCCCGGCTCCGCTGACCTCATTCTCCTGCCAGATGATCCTGTCATTAATCCTGTGTTTACGCCCTTCCTCCTTGTGGATGAACCCGAGAGCTGTCTGACGGTGCAATCCCGAAAACGTTACCGGCTTGGCAGATGGAGTTACGTAGAGTTTAAGTTTGAGGCCTTAACCGGCTTGGGAGCCGGGGCCTCGACTACTGGCCTAACCGGGTTCCAGTTGAACAACATTGGCCGTGGGAGTTCGGCAGGGTCCGGTCTATTGTTGTGGAGGTTGTTTTTGCCCGATTTTGACGGCGGTCCTCTGGGTTTGCAACATCAAAGGAGTGGCGACGAGGCACAACTGAGGCTGTGGGCGGAGGCCCCTTACCCGAGGACACTGTCTGTCCCCCTCCAGTGTTCGTTGGGTCGGGGTCTTCGCTCGCGGCAGCAGAGTACAGATTGCTGCAGTGGTACACGATAAGTCGCCCTCCACAGATGTCCATTCCGCTCTTTCCTACTCCCCCGGAGAGACCGGGCTCTCTGGGGGAAGGAAAAGTGGTCGAAACCGAGCGAGGAGAGATGGGACGGGCCGAGGGTGAACCGTCGCTGGGAACTGTACTGGCGGCCATCGAGGCACTCCATTTGTATGTGGAGGCCCTCGTGCATACAATGATTGCTGGTACGACAGGGCGAGTTAGACCGGACTCTGCTCCATTGAAAGAACTAATGCGAGCTACGACACCCGCAATGGCCATTTTATCGAAGGATGAAGGTCCCGTGCAGCGAGAGGTGCCGCAGCCACTAGGCAGTGTGGTGGCCGATAACCGCGAACTAGGTGCTTCGACCGGATCGTTGTACCTATCATCGCCTCTGAGTGTGCAAGACCGGTCGGTGCTCCCTCTCCGGAGACTCCTGTTGGGAACTGTTTTGGGCTCGAAACAGCATCTCTCCCCTCCCCGGCAGCTTTATTACGACTGCGATGGAAACAACGTTGGGAGTTAATGTCGGTGAGGGGGGCCCTTAGTGGTGATGGGGTTCTCAATGGCCTAACATCTTTGATTCGCCTCCGGACGTACTTTGCTGAACTCTTTATGCACTTCGACTCTCCTGTGGAGGCGGCAGTTCGACCGGAAGGGATTCGCACGACTGATCAAAAGGGCCAAGGCTGAGACTGATGGACTGGGTTTGGAATTTTGGCCCCGGTGGATGAGGGATTTGCTATCGTTGTGCCAACGGGAGGGTGGGCGGTGTTTAAAGCTTCCTCTGTGTTGTTATGTACGAGTTTTTACATAAAAGAAGGGTCCGTTATAGGAGTCGCTTGGTTCTGGTGGGGGGGAGGGGGGACCGGGGGCCGACATGAAGACGGCCCTCCTCCATTTTCTACCTTTAGTAATTAATTAGTTGGGGCGACAGGCACACTGCTAGTTGGGGTTCGGCGAAAGCTACATGCAAGGGTGCAGGGTGGGGGGAAGGGGTTTTTGTATTGTTTGTGTTTTTGTTTATTCTTAAAATCCTACCCGAATCCAGATATTGGGTGCCCTACCGACGAGTAACCCTGTTTTGTGGGTGGACGGGTTCTGAGGGCGGTAATGTTTGAGCTGACTTTAGCAATGTGTTTAGTTTCTTATTGTTGCATGCTGGTTTCGGTCGATGCCTCGGTCCATTGAATTGTTGTGCTCCATTTCTCCTGCCACTTGAAAATTGCTTGTCAATGACAATCCTGTTTCCCTTGGGTGGAGGGGTTTGTGGGCTTTATTGGTTGGACTGGGCTTTAAATATTTATCGTAAATGATACGACAGCATGCTTGCTACTGTTTTTGGCAGTTCTTGTCTTGGTGATCATCCGTCTATTCTGCACTACATGTTTGTATATTCTCCTTTTGTTTCATAATGTAAGGCACCTGCTGTTGATTTTTTATGTTCAATTAATAAAAATATATTAAAAAAAAATTAAAAATAAACCTACAAAAATACTGAGGTCACAACTTCTGTGACCAAAATATTAAGGGCCTGTCAGTCTTCCGACTGACATCCAAGATTTCAAATGCGACGGCCATATTACAATGAGGGCAGTCAGATTTGAAATTGGCTGGCCAATCCAACTGGCTTCCTAGGTGGAACCGCAACATAATCTTGTAGGGACAGCATTTCTGCTGTTGGGATTATGATGTTGATTTCTAACAGGCTTTCCATGTTGGAGCCCGCTGCTTCCATGGCCTCCAGTTGGAGGAAGAGGGGGAACCCATGGTGCCCCCCTGTAAATACCTGCACCAGGTGCCTGCCACACGATACAGGGATTTACACAGACCCCTAGCTCCCTATGGGAGCCTATTTACCTATCTCCCTATGGGAGCTTGTGCTGCAGGCGGTTTCTGCATGCACCACAAGCTCCCATAGAGAAATTGCAGTTTCAAATCACCGACCCAAGGTTGGTTGGTCAGTTCCAAAATTGCAGTGATGTTGATCAGAGGCAACAGAATGATTGCAGTGTCTACTACAAAATAACTTACATGAAAATATTACCTGAAAAGAATATTATGTTAAAAAATAATAGAATATCTACTTTATAAAATATAGCATTTCAATATTACTATAAAGCAATTTAAAGTATATCTAAATATTTAGAAATACATTTAATTATTAGCAATTATGAAAAATGCACTACATAAAATCACCTTGCCAAACGCAGAAAAATAATAAGTCTATAAGTGTATCTATATTTGTTTAAAAACATTAAAAATAACAATAAGTTCATATATCAGAGAAAAATGCATTACAACATAATTCACAAAAAGGCTGCTATTTTTAAAGACAAAAATTGACTTGTGCATATATATCTATATTCATGTGACCAAGCTCCGCCTGTGGAGCGAAACGCGTCGAGGAGAGCACGCGCTCTGTGATTGCTGATATTAGAATCACCACTGCTAACACGACTGACGGTGTGATGGCGCTTTATTAAAAAGCTTTAATTTATTACAAGGAGAAGAGGTCTGCGCCTGTTTTAGCCCGCGCTGACAGCGGCCAGGATTGTTTTGATATATAAATATGGGGGCCTGCTTCTCCCCAAGTTATGCCTGCTTACATATGGGGTATTGGGAGGAGCAGGTCCTGGCCATAGACTACAGTCCCATTGTTAACACCAAAATAAAGAGTTGGTTAAGATATATTGACGGCCTCCTCTTTATTTGGGACGGGTCCATCAGCGAGGTTGCTGAATTCATTGAACAACTTAATGTAAACAATCTGAACTTACAGTTCACCAGCAGCATCAGCGCAGAGTCAGTTAGTTTCCTGGACGTTGAGATAGGTGTAGTCGATGGCAGGTTGGAAACCAAACTCTTCAGGAAACCTACAGCTGGTAATTCCGTGTTACATGCTGCCAGTCAGCATCCAGCCCACCTAATACGGAGCATACCCTATGGGGAGATGCTCCGTGTTAGGAGAATATGCAGCAGCGACACGGAATGTCAAAAGGCCCAAAGAGAATGTCAGATTAGGTTTCTAAGCAGAGGGTATGATAATGACACTTTGACCAGAGCCATCAACAGAGCTAACTCCAAAAATAGGCATCAGCTACTATTTCCTACAGTGGATAATACCCCAATCCCAGTATCCAACAATGAGACACGTATCATCTTTGGCTTCAGTAACCAACACAAGGCCATTCACAGGATTGTGAAAAACAACTGGTCACTCGTAACTAGTGATCCGGTTGTTGGCCACTTAATGAAAAATACCCCTAGCATCACCTATAGGAAAGCCAGATCCATGCAGGATAGCCTTGTCTCCAGTAGCCCGGAAATTAGAATTAAAACACCCTGGCTTGATAGCAGTAGGGGCTTTCTGAAATGCTTTGCTTGCAAAGCCTGTAAAAATGGTATAAGCAAGAAAGAATATACGACCCCTTTCAGTACTGACCCTATCCAAATCAGACACAAACTGAATTGCAGAACTGAATATGCCGTTTACATTCTGGAATGTCCCTGTGGCCTTAGGTACGTGGGAAGTACCAGGCCACAGGTGTACAAATGGATTCTGCAACACCTCAGAGCCATCACCAATGCTGACGCAGCTTATCCTGTTGCGCGGCATTTTGAGGAATGTCATGCTAAGAATGCCAGCGGGCTCAAATACTTTGTAATAGATACAGTACCACCCCAGAGAAGGGGAGGGGATCGTTAAGCCCAGCTACGCAAACTGGAGACGAGACACATTATCCTGCTCGATACAAAAATACCTAACGGTCTCAATGCCAGTGAGGATTGTTATACCTATTTATGAATTTGATAACTCTACAGGAGCATTTCTAAAAGCATTTTTGCATTTGAATACCTCAAATTTTCCATACATGCCTAGTTACAATGAAACGATGCAGTCCATATTTGATTTTAGCACACAACTTATTCATTTGTTATTTCACTTGTAGCACTTTATATTTATATTTCTTCGTATATAAATGTATTTCATGTTATTTAAGTTATATGCTATTGCCAATAGACATATTCATGTATTCAATATGACTTGCGTTGTTTTGCACATAATTTAAGGTTAGCCCACTTGGGCTTAATGAACCTCCCAATCACTTCTGAAATTAGTGCCGGATTGTTTTTTTTTTAGCATCCCTGTAAATATGTGTTTTATAATGGTTGGATTAGTTGATATTTTATCGTACTGACCGTATTTTTCATACACATTTTACCATGGTTTTAGGGAAGCTAAGTCTTTTATCTTTGCAATGAATTTGAATATTTATATTTTAAAACATCTTAGAGTAGTATTTATTGTGTTTTAACATTATTCTTAATTGCAAATGATACATCAATTTAACCGTATACTGTGTAAATTATGTGCAATTAGTAATGGTGAGTAATTGTGATTATAACAATTGCCACGCAATACCATTTGATATTAAGGCATTATGTCTTTAAGGATTTTCTCTATGTCTATGTTTTCCAATGGCACTGTGCACTTTAAATTTGCTAGTCCGCCTCCTTGACGGTGTCATGTGATCAAGGCCTCGCCAGGCCGAAACGCGTCATGGCAGAGTGGTGTTGGGTTTGAAAATAAATTAACACGCACCAGATATTGGGTTTGCCTCGTCTTTTTGACCGAACCATAGGTTGCTGGGACGACAACGTACCGAATATATATATAAATATATATATTCACTGAAAAAACCGTAGGTTATAGACCATATATAGTTAGGAATTAGCATTTAAAAAACCTTATTTTACTCACACAAAACCATTGAAATTCCATATATAGTTAGTTGCACTAACTATATATCGCGCACCCGCAATCCACTGCTGATCATGTCACATATTACATCATTCATGACATGGTCAGTGACATCACTGATGACATCACTGATGACATCTCAAATGACATCACTGATGACATCACTGATGACAACATCCAGTGACTGTATGTTTCTGTAAAGTTAAAATATGTCTTACATATTGAAGAATGAGTGGATGTATAAGTGTCTGGATGAAGAATTTAGTAGGTGCGTGACTGACTGTATGAGTGAGTGATTAAATGTGTCTCACTGAATGCATGGGTTAGTGACTAAACTGTCTTAATTTGTGCATCATTATGTCTGTTGTTCTGTAAACTGCTGCATGTGTTGATCATTAGCTATACGAGAGGCTATATGTGTTATAAATTGGTTGCCCAAGTATTTCTATGGGAGATTGAGTTTGTGTGGGGGTGGCTGGAAGGTGTGTGACTCTGTGCATAGATGTGTGAGCAGTTTATTCACTAGGTGTATGAGTTCAAGAGTGCATGTGGAAACAGCTACATGGGCAGTTGACTGTGTGCATGAGTGTATTGATGAGTGAATGGATATCTCAATGCTACATGTCATAGTAAGTACATATGTAAAACACAGTACATGTGAGAGTTGGCATATATAAATAACTATGCATGAGAGCCACTGAATGAGTGAGTGGTTGTATCGATCATTGTGAACTTGTATCAGGGATTGTATAAGAGAGTAAATATGTGTTAGTATATGTTTCAATAAGTAAGGTGTGTTTAACTGTATAGTTGAAGAAATGGAGGTGAGATTGTTTCTTTGCATGACTGACTGGGTGTGTGAGTAACTCCATGGATGAGTGTCTGTATACACTGAGTGTATCTAAGGTTATATTAGAGTCTGAAGAGGTTTATCGTATTAGCACAAGAATGATGTCAAATGAGATGTCATCAGTGATGTCATCAGTGATGTCATTTGAGATGTCATCAGTGATGTCATCAGTGATGTCACTAACCATGTCATGAATTATGTAATATGTGACATGATCAGCAGTGGATTGCGGGTGCGCGATATATAGTTAGTGCAACTAACTATATATGGAATTTCAATGGTTTTGTGTGAGTAAAATAAGGTTTTTTAAATGCTAATTCCTAACTATATATGGTCTATAACCTATGGTTTTTTCAGTGAATTTCAATGGTTTTTTAATAGCAAATATCATAAGCTGTCGAATGTCAAGTACGTGGTAAGTAAAACATTTTTCGTGTTTATGCACACTGATCTGCTTTGAATGCTGCCCCCTGATGGAGCGAGATAGAAAACAAAATTTTGTTTAATCTCGTTAAGTCACATTTCCATAACATGAATAATAATATTAATGATTTGTGATATGTTGTGTTAATACAACTTAGATTAAACTTGACACGTGGGGGGACTAACATGTGTGCTCATAAACGTGCATAAATGTTGCATCTTTTTGTTCGTGCAAAATAATAAAATAATTTATTGTTTTCGTTTTTGTCATTACTAACTGCTGCAAACTTAAAAGAAGCATGTGCTTGTTTTGCTTTTCCTTGTCTGTGTGATGTCATTTCTACTATTCTAGGTGCATATGGGTCTCATGGAAAAACGGAGACTGGTAGATATAAACGCTGCTTTATTTGTTTGCAATGGCTAGGTAACATTTTGATTAATCGGGTGGGTTAATTAATTAGTAAAACTTGGGGTGGATACAGAATCTACATTATTTCTTACATTAATACTTTTCTTGTGTTTGTTTTATATTAGAAATCATAAGTTGCCTGCTTTTGGGCCTAGTCACTTGAGCCGCAGAAAAGAGCTGACATGTAATTCTGCAGAAAGTCACGAGACGCCCATTCTGAAATAAATTATTCGTCAAAAGCTGCGTTCACAAAGCAAAAACTAATGCTGTCATCATTCTGTCGGACATGGCCAAGGTCGAAAGTGAACTTTTTGTCAGTCCTTAACTTGGCATCCGCGGAAGTATAATGAAAGTCAATGGACGCTGCGAGAATGACTTAATACATTTGTTGCAAACTCAGGAAGCTTCTGGCTTCACGTGGAAGGGACAATGGTCTCTATGAAACGTGATTTAATGGAACTTTTTGAAAACTGGGTGACATGTCACTTGTCACTCTCAGCCAATGGGACGTCGAAGATTTCTGAAAACTTTCCTTTGCGTAGTTTAGTTAGCATAGAAAGGTATAAAAAGTCATGCCCTTAGGGATGGGCTGGCTGCTGCTTTCTGACTTTCCGATGAGGGTGATGTGCTGTTGGACTTTGCGTGGAGCATGTAAGAATCCTCAAAGAACTTTACTTTAATTTCTATCTATTTAGCTCAGTTAGGGAATTAGATTTTAGAAATGCTAAACTTTAAATATTCACTTTGATTTTGATTCACTTGCTTAAATTGTATTTTTCTCATATTTCTTTACCATCATGCTTGCTTTATTGCAAATAAAATTCATTTATAAAATTATCAACTTATATACCATAATTTAGTAAATAAAATCTTACTTTTGACAAACAAGCTGGTCTTGGTTATTCAGAAGTGTAGGTTACTATTAGCTAGATCACGTCGCCAATGGTGGTCATTTAAATGGTATAGTTTTATTCTAATGACAATATTCTTTCCGCAGATGTATAAAATGTATATAGCTTGTAGATAATGTGTATATAGATTTAATTTGACCACCTGATTCAGTAGGCCCAAAATATGTCAGGTTTATAAATGGGTCCATATTTAGTATAGAATTTTGTTTATAGGTTATGAAGTTGGGTAGCGTTATTTATGATATATTTTCTATAGGCCGCTGGATCAATTCTCTGGTAGCAGAAATTGATGGTTGCTAAGGGGTAACCAAGGTAATATGTTGGTTGCTAAGGGTTACGTTATGGTATGGAAATAGGATCGATGTTTTAACACATGTTGAGTTCGTTTTTCGTGCTATCTGTAAGCTATACCGGTATAGATTGTGTGGCGAGAAATTAGTCACGCAAGCCATCTGTTCTGTTTGTAGTGATATCGCCGAGTATCACAAGAGGTATCGCCGTGTACCATAGTGTTGTCGCCGAGCAGCACAGTTTTAGGGCTAGGTGTGAATCTTGTATAGTGAGGGTTTTCTAAGAAATTAAAACAGCATGAGAATAGGGACAAAGCGCCTTCCATAAAACTCACTGTGATAAAAGTATTAGTTATATCCGAGCTCGAGTGAAGGGTAAATTAGCGTCGGTACATGATTATCTATAAACAGGTTAGAGTCCTGTACGGGTACATGTTTCATATCTATAAACAGGTGAAAGCCCTGTACGGATAACGTCGTTATTTTGCTAACGGTGCATGATTTCTATAAACAGGTGAGAGTCCTGTACGGATTTCATGTGTGCTTGAAATTAGGGAAATTTCAGTGTGAAAGTGCGAGTTTGAATTGTATTTTATGTTCAAGTGGAACTCTTAGAACTTTCACTTCGCGGTGGGTTCAGAGCAAAGCGAGTTCATAATTATACGTGTTAGAAGGGTGGGGTAAGGTTACTCTACTGACAATTGAATATTATCCTTAGTGTGAATAGCGCCGTCTATTCCGAAGTGTGGATACTTGAATGTATGTAAACTATCCTAAATAGTGAAACGAACAGATGTTGTCTTTATAGTCATTGTTAAGAATTAATTTACACTGAAAAGTGTTCTTAAAATGGCGCTGTGAAAAAATATTGTGAAGGAGGGGTAAACGCCAGGAGTGAGAAACGAGAAACCGCAGCTGCTGTGTACGTCACAGAGCCGCGCTGGGATTGGGTGACCTACGTCACAAGCTATATTCTGATTGGCTCTTGAGTCTCTGACGGCCTGTGAGCTGATTGGTCCTTCGGAAAAACTCTAAATTTATTGGTTGAGCAGAAAAGTGACGTAGCTCAACTGTCATTGGCTTGTTGGTGTGTTTCGCGCACGGATTGGTTGTTTTACAGAACATCCCGGAAATATTTTACGAACGATTTTGTGAATTAGATTTAACTCTTAAAAATGAGTTATCATTTTAAACATGTTGAGAAAAAGTCAACATTATTTCAGAAATTCAAGAATTTATTTTCACCTGACAAGAAAATCGAAACGCGAGGTGGTAAACTACTTCATAAGTATAAAACACCTGCAGCGTATATGGAAGGTGAATATGGATATCATACTGTCTTATGGTTCGATAATTGGAAACGTTATACTAAAAATGACGGTGTTTTAACTTGGCCTGATGATGGTTCATTTAATGTAAGAGTCTTAAGAAACTTACGAGAGAAAATGAATGCTCTTGTTCCAAAACCGAGACCAACTCAATTTGAAGCTTTAGTTGAGTGGGAAGACGAGATGTATCAATTACAAAGAGAAGCTAGTGGAATTAAAAGACCTTCTAAAAATCCATCTTGGAAAAGAGAAACTCATGAAGATAGATTGCGAATGTGGAGACAGGGAAACATGAGTGAAGGATTGTATTTAATTCATGAAATGGTAATGGGTACTCCTACAGGGAAATCTATGGAAAGTGAATCTGAGGATGCAGTTATGGAAGAAATATATACAACTGCTAGAAAGAATCAGCCTAATCAGCCTTTGAGACCTCCTAGATCATGGTCTACTCCGGTGGTTTCTACTGAAACTTCACCGAGTGCACCTCCAATTAATGAAGCCCCTAAACTTTATCCAAATAATTGTGAAATCAATGAAACTCCTAGAAGACCAGAATTCGAGAATGCTCGAAATGAAGGTAGACATTTTACAATGACTCCAAGAGCAAGGGAACCTCCAAAAGATTATACAAGAGAGGCAAGAAATGTTGAAGATGTTGATTATAATGAATATATAAGATCAAAGGAAGAACTAATAAAAAGAATGACAAAAGGCATGGAAGCTGTGACAGTTCCAGTAACAATTGGTCCTGTTCAGCCTGTATTTGATCAAAGAGAAACAAACAAAACTGGATTAACTATTCCTTTAAATACAGAAATTCAAAAGGCTGCTGAAAAATTTTATTCAGATTTATCTGAAATAAACACTTCTAAATCGAGAATGCCTGATTTAACCTTTAATGAGGATTTATCTCCAAAAACACCTATGGGTGCTATATCAGATATAGGGAGTCCTGAAGTCAGAGTAACCACACCAAAACTTGATGTGGCCAAATTAAAAGCGAATATCGAAGAATTAATAATTGGAACAATTGGTTCAGATAGTTTAAATTACTATCGGGATGATGAACTACTGTTCATTTGCAAAAGCATTCAGTGGAAAACGAAAAACAAATATGATCAACTAGAGGATCTAGCAGCAGAACTTGAAATCGATGTGAGTAAACAAAAGAATTTTGCAAAACATTACAGATTAGACTTTTCAGAAAGTGACATTGAGAGTTTGAACTCAATGGGAAGAATAGTTCATATTAAAGATTTGATTGTCTATATCAAAAAGCTAGGAGAACTGAATAAATGGAGAGTAAAATGGACGAAAAAGAAGGAAGATGAAAGATTGGATAAATTGTCAAAACAATTTCCAATGAGAGAAGTTGCAGGTGGAGGATATGTTCATATCCCGTGGTCGAGACAGGACATTCTGTTATTCACAAATGACTTTCCAAAATTGAGGGAAAAACCAGTTGAGTGGTACAGGCAAGTCGATAGGTTTATCAAAGTGTCAAAAGTTCTGTGGATTGATTTAGATGGATTTTTTGACATTGTTGTTCCATCTGATCTTTGGACAGAATGTAAAATATCGATTAGTTGGCCAAAAGCAGAACCTGAGCGAATTAAAGAAACAGGTGCTCCAAATCCACTTGTAATGGATTTTTATGAGAAAGTAATTGTTTGGATGAAAAACAAAATTCCACCCAAAGAAGTCGATTGGGTTAAAATAGAAAGAACAGAACAGGAAACAAAAGAATCAGTTCATTCTTTTTATGAAAGACTACTGTTAATTTTTAAACAATACAGTGGTTATGAAAAATTAGATGAAAAAGACATGAGCCATTTTGTCTATAGATTTGTTTATGGACTAAAACCTGAAATTGGAGAAATGATTAGAACTAGTATTGTTGGATGGCAATCACTATCTGTAGATGATATTCTAAGAAAAGCAAAGTATTGCAGCGATGAAATAGAAGTAAAACAGAAGAAGCTGAAGGAGAAAGCCATGTGGGCTCAGGTAAAGGTGGCTGAGCAACAGATTGCCAGCATGGGAAATAAGAACACTAATTTTGTTCAAACTGGAAATACAAACCAGATACAAGGAAAGTTTAAAGGTAATAATTTCCCAAAGAAATTTAGCCCAAAGATTGAGGAGTTGAAGCAAAGATTACCTTGTTTTAATTGTGGCGAAATTGGACATTGGAGGGACGAGTGTCCTCATCCTCCTAAAAACTTAAAGAATCCCTTATTGAATCCACAGATGCAGAATGGTGTTGACCTGCAGCGACAGCTACAGATGCAACAGGGGTTAAACGAATTTAATATTCAGGGACAGTTACAGCAACAACAACAACAACAGGTGAATAATCGTCAAGACCAATTGCCACAACCACCTTTTCCGAATTGTGGGGGAGTTCAAAAATATAATCCAAACGTGGGATTTCAGGGAAGTGAACAGGTAATAAAACCACAAAAACAGCAAAAGCAGCAAAGGGTTCAAATGCAAAATGCTTCACAACAATTTTTATTAGCAGAAAGTCAAGACAGCGATTCTGATGATTATTGCTGACGGTGCCCGAGAGAGGAGGAAGAGTGTGTTGTTGGAGCCACTCTTGAGGTTGACCAGTCTGGTCCTTATGTAAATGGGAAAGTTAATGATGTAGACATCACTTTTCTAGTGGACACTGGTGCTACCCGTTCTACTGTTAGATCAGTGGAAATTGAAAACCTACCTCTCTCTGGGGATACCATCCAAGTTGTTGGAGTAAGTAATCAACAAATTAAAACTGACTTAACTGATCCAGTACCAGTTGAAATTGGAAATTACAAAGACAAACACAGATTTGTGGTTTGTAATAGTAGTCCAGTAAATCTATTAGGCAGAGACATCCTATGTAAAATGAATTGTAGAATATATTGTTCTCCTGATGGAGTTGAATTACAAACAATGGAGGAAGATGGTTTATACAGAATGACAATGATGATGATAGAAGCAGAAGAAACAAAATTGTTTCCTGCATTTGAAGAAAACGATTTACCTGAAGAACTCAAAGAAACAGTGAAATCTGAAATTTGGGATTTTACTGGAAATGAGATGGGTCTGATGAAAAACGTAGATCCAGTAAAAATTACATTGAAACAGGGAATAGAATTTCCAAATACTCCACAATATAAAATGAAAACAGAAACAATTGAAGGTATTACACCTATAATTGAAAAATTAATCAAGCAAGGTGTATTAAAGGAAATGAAGAGTAGCTCTTGTAATTCACCAATTATGGGAGTTAAAAAGTCTAACGGAACATTTAGAATCGTACAAGATTTGAGAAAGGTTAATCAAATTGTCGTTCCATGTTGTCCTGTGGTTCCAAATCCAGCAGTAATTCTATTTCAGATTCCACATGATGCTGAATGGTATACAGTCATCGACCTTTGCAATGCATTCTTTACTGTTCCCTTACATCCAGACAGTTATGAAATATTTGCTTTCAGATTCCAAGGTAAGACCCTCGGATGGTCAAGAATCCCACAGGGCTATACAGAAAGTCCTTCAATTTTTAACGAACTGTTAAAAAGATCATTAGAAGACCTAGACTTACCTGGTAGGTCTACACTAGTGCAGTATATTGATGATTTGTTAATAGCTGCAAAGACAAGAGAAAATTGTGTAACAGACACAATAATCCTGTTAAATCGCCTTGCAGAAGAAGGACATAAGGTGTCCCCAGCAAAACTACAGTTTTGCAAACAAGAAGTAAAATATCTTGGTCACAGAATTGCAAAGGGAAAAAGACAAGTAACAATAGAGAGAATAAAAATGATTCAAGCAATGTTACCACCAAGAACACAAAGACAGGTCAGAATGTTCTTGGGAATGGTAGGTTACTGTCGACAATGGATAAGTGGATTTTCAGTAATTGCAAAACCACTACAAAGACTGACAAAGTCAGATGTAAAAGATCCAATTATTCTAAATGATGCTGAGATGGAATCTTTTGAGAACCTGAAAAAGAGCTTATGCCAAGCTCCTGCTTTAGGCATGCCAAATTATGAGAAAGATTTTGAACTGTATTGCAGTGAGAGAGAAGGATGTGCATTATCTGTGTTAATTCAGAGATATGGAAATTTAAAGAAACCTATTGCATACTTCTCTGCAGTTCTTGATCCAATTGCAAAAGCATTACCAGGTTGTTTGAAAGCAGTTGCAGCTACAAGTATCAGCCTCGAACAAAGTGAAGGAATCATTATGGGATTTCCTGTGAAAGTTTTTGTGCCTCATTCAGTTGAAATATTACTGACAAGAGGTAAGACTCAACATCTAACAAGTAGCAGATTGACAAAGTATGAGAAAATCATACTGGGAGCAGATAATGTTTCGATTTCAAGATGTTTGAATCTGAATCCTTCTACATTACTGCCTGATTCTGAAATTGTTGATGACATTGAAACAGAACACGAATGTTTAGATGTCATGGAATTCTGCACTAAACCAAGAAAAGACATCAAAGACAGACCTTTGTCTGAATCGGATTTTGTCTACTTTGTAGATGGGTCATGTTTAAGATCCGAAGGAGGTGTCTTGAAAGCTTCATACTCAGTTTGTACAGTCGTAGATGTTGAAGAAGCATCATGTCTTGAAGGAGTTCGTTCAGCACAAGTGGCTGAATTAATTGCTTTAATTCGTGCATGCGAAATATCAAAGGATATAAGAGTTACCATCATTACTGATAGTCAGTATGGGTACGGAGTTGTGCATGATTATGGACAACTCTGGTCACAGAGAGGATACATGACATCAACAGGATCACCAATTAAAAATGCAGTTTTCATTAGAAGATTAATTGAAGCAATACAATTACCAAAAGAAATCGCCATTGTTAAATGTGCAGCGCACACTAGAGGAACTGATTATATTTCCAAGGGAAATGCCTTCGCAGATGAAACAGCAAAATACTGCGCAAGGAAAAATTATTCATACAATCGGGAGAGGAGTAAAGAAACTGATTCAAATTCATTAATGCTAACAACTGTTGTAGAAACATGGCATGAGATTAGAGATTTACAAGATGAAGCAGAAGATGATGAAAAAGACTTATGGTTAAGATCAGATTGTAGACCACGTGAAGAAGATGGAGTGTGGGTATACAAAGATGGCAGAGTGGTCTTACCAAATTGTTTGATTGCTGACATGGCCAGATTATATCATGGTCCAGCACATCTAGGAAGAGATTCTATGGTCAGACTTTTCAGAGAAACATGGTTCAATACCAAGTTTAGAACTATTGCTGAATCTTTTTGTCAAAGGTGTTTGTCATGCCAACAAATGAATCCAAACAGAAAATCAGTGGTGGGGACAGGAATAATTGGTCGAGAGGGTGGTCCCTTTACCAGGTTACAAATGGATTTCATCGAAATGCCCTTACACAATTGTTTGAAATATGTACTTGTAATTGTATGCTTATTCTCAAGATGGGTAGAGGCTTTCCCTACACGACATTGTGATTCAATTACAGTAGCAAAACTAATGCTAAGAGAAATCATCCCAAGGTACGGTTTTCCAGTCACTATTGAGAGTGATGGAGGAAGCCATTTTGATAACAAACTGATGAAGTTAATTTGCGAAGCTTTGAGCATTGAGCAGAAAATACACTGTGCATACAGACCAGAGGCATCAGGAGTAGTTGAACAAATAAATGGAACAATCAAAAACAGAATTGGAAAAATGTGTCTTGAAACAGGTATAAAATGGACTGATGCTCTTCCACTTGTTTTGATGTCATTAAGAAGTACACCAGATAAAAAGACAGGTTTGAGTCCTCATGAAATTTTAATGGGAAGAGTTATGAGACAAGCATTTGTACCTGTAGGTAAACTGTTGAGCATAAATGACAGTGCAATTTTGGATTACTGTAAAAGGTTATCTGATATGGTAACTTCTGTGTCTAATCAGGTGGGAACTGAAGCACAATCAAATGAAAAGGTTTTGACTCATGATCTGAGACCTGGCGATTGGGTCAGAACGAAAGTACATCGGAGGAGGAATTGTCTAGCTCCTAGATGGCAAAAACCTAGGCAGATAATTTTGATCACTACTAATGCTGTAAAGTGCAGAGGATTAAAACGTTGGATACATCCTAGTCATACTATTCCAGTACCAACTCCTGAGAGTTCTGATGTTGAAAGTGATACCACAGAAGATTCTGATTCTGAAGCAGAAGGCAAAACAGAAGGTGAAGTAATTCCAGATTCTGAAGATCGACAAGAAAGTCGACATCTGGAAACTGTGCCAGTGAATGGAAATCTGACAAGAAAAGACTTGGAAATAATTGAAATAGATTCTGAAGGTGAAGAGAATCTGTTAAAAGGAAAGATAACTGAGGATTCGGTTGTCTCCATTGAAGACAAAGAAGCAGAACAAAAAGAAGTTTCAGACCAGGAGAGTATCGAAAGGCAGAGAACAAACTCTGAAGTAAGGAACAGAAATCCGAAATCTGGGAAGTTAGAGGTAATTGAGGAAGAGGAGGAGAACGAATTACCAAGTACCAGTGATGGAAGACAAAGTGAAGTTCCTGAAGGAGTGAAATTGCCGAATAGAGAAGTTCCTGAGTCAATTGAAATTTCAGATTACGAAACTGAAGAAAGTGACGTGGAAGGTGAAAGTGAAAACAGAAAGAAGAGGACTTGGAAGTCAGAATCAAATAATTCTGAACCAAAGAAAAAGTACGTGAGAAAAGCAGACTACTGGCCAGGTGGAAGATTGAGAGTCAGATTAATCAAAAAGCCAATAGAACAAGTTGAAGAAATCAGTAGTCAAAAGAGTCCTGGAAAAGAAGTTGGAATTGGAAGAAAAATTGAAGTGATATCGAGAAAAGGGAAGAGAATAATAAGACCAAACCAAAAATACAAGTCTCCTGAGTGGACTTACTTAGTAATTCCACCTGTTATTGACATATATGATAGTAGTGAAGAAGAAAACGAAATCCAAGAAATTAGTGACAATGATTGAAGTACAGAAATATTAAATTGGCAAAAGGCTGAAGAAAAATTTGTTAGTTGACACAAGGTTGAAGAAAAACTGTTTAGTTGAAGAAAACTTATGTGTGACATAAGGTCGAAGAAATCTTGTTTAGGGTTTTAAAAGAAAAAGAAAAAGAAATTTTAAAAGGGGGGTGTATATAAATTTAGAATTTTAAAATTTATTTTTATTTTTGAGGCTAAACTAACCAAGAATGCCTTATGTTAAGGAGAGCACTTCAAAGTGTTCTGTTTTTAAAAGATGCTGTAAGATGACTCTGGTATGTCTGCTCATTTTAGTTCTGCTCTGGTTGGTTCTAGCTGTGATTATCCCTTTAGAAATGAATAGAGAATTACACAAAGTTAATTTAACAAGCAAAGCTCTGGTTAGTCAAACTAAACATAGTACGTCTGCAAAAGTTATTGATCATCAGCCTAACATTCATCAAGATAAATCAATAGGAGATTTTTCAAGTAATACATTCACAAAGCTATTGAGTGAATATGTTAAGGTAATGGATGCAAAAGACTGCTATGTCTGTGTTAAATTACCTGCTTCTGTTTCTGAGGGAGTAACATATAACATGCTTCCTCTCACTTATGCTGTAACATGTAGTGTATTAACTAGTTTATTTTATCAAACTGGACGTTTAGAATATTACTATTCAAATTATGATGAAATTTTTGCTAATATTAAGATTGATAACGCTTTAAATAAGCATAAGAAAGCAAAACAAATGAGAGAATTTTTCCTTGTTACTAATGAACTCACTTATGAGTATGCTTACAAGAATAATCTAACATGTAAATTAAGTGCTGAAGGAAAGAAATTTTAGAATATGGTTGAAGAGAGAAGAGCAATTTATAAGAGGAATGAATTAGTCAAGCAGACTAAGTCAGCCTTCTGGCAGAAAGAGGATGAGAAATTAAATGGCAAAATGCTTGAAAATATTGCAATTCACATAGACAAACCTGTTAGTGGAAAACTTTGCATTAGAAGAGATAACACACTTTTTGATAATTATTTTGTAGGTGCAAGTAACTGTGAAGATACTTATCAGATTTTGGGAGGTTGGGGATTTAAAGGTGGAAAGGATCCTATCTTTCCTGGGATTTATTTTGTTTGTGGTGACAAAGCCTACTACAACCTTCCAGACCATTGGTATGGAACTTGTTATGTGGGAATTGTTTTTCCTAAAGTGTTTCATGTTGACAGAGATTCAGAAGGATTGTTTAAAATTCATAATTATGTAAATAGAGCTAAAAGAGAAACTTTTACTGAAGTTCTGGGAGATATTTTTCAAGCTGTAATTCCTTTTGTTGGTATAACCCTAAATGCAGGGAGAATCAGAAAATTGTCCACTATAGTTGATAGATTATCAACTGACACAGCTGATGGGTTTCAATTAGTGAATGTTGAAGTTATTGCAATTAGATCTATGGTAATTCAAGACCGTCTTGCTTTAGACATACTCCTAGCAAAAGAGGGAGGAGTCTGTGGCATTTTACATGTTCAACATTGCTGTACATATATACCTGATGAAAGTAAGAATATTGAAATGTATATTAAGAATATTACACAAATGCATTCAGAGATAATTCCTTTAGAAGAAGATGATTTTACAGGGAAACTTTCAAAAAGGTTTCAAGCAATTAAAAATTGGTTTCATAATATCGGAAGTTCAATTCTTGGCAAGATTCTGGCACCTTTGATTATAATAGTATTCATTTTTATTTTGACCAAATTAGGTTGTTTGTTACATAAAAGAAAGAAACAGTTGAAAGAAAAGAAAAGAATCTATAAACTCAGAAAAGAAGAAGAAAGGGAGATCGAATTACAGGAGTTACATAGAGAGCGTCATGTTAATTGCAAAGATTATGCAGAAACAGACTTTTAGGTTTACTGATACAAATGAATTTGAATCGATTTCTTAAAAATTTAATTTAGCAAAATTTTGAGTGCTGGTGTGGTGATTTGTTAATCACCAGATGAGGGAGTTGATGGAGCGAGATAGAAAACAAAATTTTGTTTAATCTCGTTAAGTCACATTTCCATAACATGAATAATAATATTAATGATTTGTGATATGTTGTGTTAATACAACTTAGATTAAACTTGACACGTGGGGGGACTAACATGTGTGCTCATAAACGTGCATAAATGTTGCATCTTTTTGTTCGTGCAAAATAATAAAATAATTTATTGTTTTCGTTTTTGTCATTACTAACTGCTGCAAACTTAAAAGAAGCATGTGCTTGTTTTGCTTTTCCTTGTCTGTGTGATGTCATTTCTACTATTCTAGGTGCATATGGGTCTCATGGAAAAACGGAGACTGGTAGATATAAACGCTGCTTTATTTGTTTGCAATGGCTAGGTAACATTTTGATTAATCGGGTGGGTTAATTAATTAGTAAAACTTGGGGTGGATACAGAATCTACATTATTTCTTACATTAATACTTTTCTTGTGTTTGTTTTATATTAGAAATCATAAGTTGCCTGCTTTTGGGCCTAGTCACTTGAGCCGCAGAAAAGAGCTGACATGTAATTCTGCAGAAAGTCACGAGACGCCCATTCTGAAATAAATTATTCGTCAAAAGCTGCGTTCACAAAGCAAAAACTAATGCTGTCATCATTCTGTCGGACATGGCCAAGGTCGAAAGTGAACTTTTTGTCAGTCCTTAACTTGGCATCCGCGGAAGTATAATGAAAGTCAATGGACGCTGCGAGAATGACTTAATACATTTGTTGCAAACTCAGGAAGCTTCTGGCTTCACGTGGAAGGGACAATGGTCTCTATGAAACGTGATTTAATGGAACTTTTTGAAAACCGGGTGACATGTCACTTGTCACTCTCAGCCAATGGGACGTCGAAGATTTCTGAAAACTTTCCTTTGCGTAGTTTAGTTAGCATAGAAAGGTATAAAAAGTCATGCCCTTAGGGATGGGCTGGCTGCTGCTTTCTGACTTTCCGATGAGGGTGATGTGCTGTTGGACTTTGCGTGGAGCATGTAAGAATCCTCAAAGAACTTTACTTTAATTTCTATCTATTTAGCTCAGTTAGGGAATTAGATTTTAGAAATGCTAAACTTTAAATATTCACTTTGATTTTGATTCACTTGCTTAAATTGTATTTTTCTCATATTTCTTTACCATCATGCTTGCTTTATTGCAAATAAAATTCATTTATAAAATTATCAACTTATATACCATAATTTAGTAAATAAAATCTTACTTTTGACAAACAAGCTGGTCTTGGTTATTCAGAAGTGTAGGTTACTATTAGCTAGATCACGTCGCCAATGGTGGTCATTTAAATGGTATAGTTTTATTCTAATGACAATATTCTTTCCGCAGATGTATAAAATGTATATAGCTTGTAGATAATGTGTATATAGATTTAATTTGACCACCTGATTCAGTAGGCCCAAAATATGTCAGGTTTATAAATGGGTCCATATTTAGTATAGAATTTTGTTTATAGGTTATGAAGTTGGGTAGCGTTATTTATGATATATTTTCTATAGGCCGCTGGATCACCCCCACCCCTCATTTCTATTAGGAGTACTCTCTCTTTGCAGATAGTGAAGGGTAGTTAACGCAGGCCTTTGCCCCCGTTGTAATCCGTCGTGCCTGCTTCTCTCTCCATTTGATTGATTGTAATCTTTGGTTCATTCTCTATTTACAAACAAGCACAGAGTCGCAATACTCTGTTTAGTCTTTGCAGATAGCTAAAAATCGTGTAAAAAAACAAAAGGAATCGAGCAAAATCAGTAGGTCACTAATGGGATCTCTTTTTGACCTCGCTAAAATAGAAACATTAGGAACAACCCCTCATGAGAAATACGAAACTAGTGAGATGAACTGAACTCCACACCATGATGGCTGCAAGACAGCTCGGCTCCGCCACCCACCCCGCCCAAAATAACGATAAACTCTATGCAAATATTACAAATATATACAACACACCAGCAAAGTAACAGGGTAAAACATTTTATTAAATAACTATTTACATAACTATTTTATACTTTTTGTTGCCCGATCCGGCTAGCTCAATCGATCGAGCATGAAACTCATGCACTCTGATAGTTCAAAGTTTTGAGGAGTGCTTGTTAGACTGTCTGAAACTTATTTGCACCTCAGCTGCATAGCGAGTGAAAAACCAAGGGGCGCCCCACTGCAGCCGAGGAACCTCCATCTTGGGGGCGACGCACAGCATCACATTGCTTTCCAATGCAGTCAGATCCTCAAACAGCCCCCACTGACCACGTTAGAAAGCCACATCGTGACGCGTCGCATAATCACAACGTATCGCGTTACTGCGTAATGCGCCTTATGACACCCTTCGTTAGCGCACCCGGAAGCGCTCTGGAACGCGAACCAAGGCGCGAAACGCAGAGCCCCGGAAACGATCCGAGGCGCGGCGCGGAGCGCGTAACGTAAGCATAACAGGTCATGTGACTAGTTCATAAAACTTTTCATTGGTTCATTTTACTTTTAGTTTCCTAATGATGGAACGTTTGATCATATGACGTGAAATAATCACTTTTCATTGGTTTACAACATTTTTTTTTCCCAAATGATGAAAGTCCCACTTTTTTTCTTCACTCCGACTTTCATTTTTATGAGAGAAAGACCTGTTTTTGCGTGCTTACTCATGGCATCTGTAGTAGCTGCAGCTGGTGGCTCCCCACCACGTCCACCACCACCAAAGAAGAGAGGTCCAACTGGCCAGGTCATCTTCCAACAAGAGGAGGAAGAAGAGGAAGACGAGGAACAGGAGCAAGGGACAAGGGGTTTTTTGAAAGAAATGCCAAGGACGTCCCATGCTAAAGTCAATTTTATTTGGCAATTTTTTTCTTTGCCTCCACATAAAAAGAAAGTAAATGCCAGATACGTTACCTGCCTGATCTGCCACGAACAACTCTCCAGAGGAACCGAAAAAAAATATAGTTTTGGTAATTATACCATGCATCGACACATGGAGAGGTGGCACCCGCTTAATTATAGTGCTGCACAAATGAGAGATTTGGTGGAAAACCCCCGACCTGCCAGTACATCCACCAATGAAGTGGCACTGACAGCATCAGAGGCAAGGGAAACGGTCCCAAATATTCAGAAGAACTTTGGAAAGATTAAAATGACATGTTTAGATTGTGGCAAATTAATTTCATGTGGACAGATGAGTGTTACTCTAATAAATACAGCATATGAACATCATCAATGTTCAAAACGTCCCCGAAACTAAATTTTCTTTTTTTTTGGTTGCTCCTGTTGAGCCCTTTGTACTGAATCATTTTTGTTTCCCCCCCCTCCAAAAAAACACAAAAAAAATATAAAACAACAAAAAATAAAAAATAAAGTTCTTTTCAGAACTACCTTCCCTTTATGAAAAATTGCTAGCATGTTTAGCACTCTGGCAACCTCTATTTCTTTTGGTTCGCTTCCCCGTTCGCTCCCCGGTACGCGAACCGGGAGCGAACCCCAATTTTTTTTTTTTTAAAAAGAAGAGTAAGTATAAGGGAAGTAAACAGAGAGTAATGTTAAAAGAAAGACAGCTATAGGGAGTAAACCAGAGATACTGTTTAATAGATTTATTTACCGAAGAAAAGATGGAAGAGGGTATAATTGTGAAAAACAAAATAGATAAGGAAGTGAAAGAAAAAAAAGAGAGTAGAAGAATAACAAAGAAGAGTTTCTTAGAGAATATGAGTGAATGTTCAAAATAAGAATAAAACATGTGGAATAACAGAGAGAAAAAACAGAAAGCAGAAAAGAAGAAGTAACAGAAAAAGAATAATTGAAACAGCAAAGAAATGTAAATAACATAGGGCCATATTATCAACATAGGCAATAAAAGTTTTGCAGCTTTTATCGGCAGAAATGTGTCGCTAAAGCCGCTTTTGCGGCAGAAAACTGCCGCTAAAACCACTTTTGCAGCAGTTTTCTGCCGATAAAAACAGCAATAATTTTATTGGCTGTGTTCATAATATGCCCCTTAGTGTGCTTCAACTACACAGAAAAAGCATAATGAACAAGTAGTGAAAGAGTGATCAGTCAAAGACACTAAGAGTAATAGAGATGGAGTGAGTGAACAAGAGTGAGGAACTATGAGAAGAGAGGGACTGAGAAAAGGAGTGGAAGGAGTAGAGTAAGTAGGTAATAGAGAAAGGAATGAGGGAAGTAGCAAAGGCAGGAAACTGAGGGTTAAAGAAATGAAGCTGTGGAACTAATAGTAGGTGAATGTGATAGAAATGTAACAAAAAGAGTACAAAACATTTACCTTATAATTGTCGTTAAGTTAGTCACTTGTTATTTTTATACTTTCAATCTGTGAAAGAGAGAACAAACATTTGAAAAATATTAAAACATGTTTTTAAAAATTAGAAAAGACAAGGGAAAAGACTGAAGGACAAACAGTTTTTCAACAACTTTGACACTTACAGAAGCCTCTGCTTCTCCATGCCCCTACACAGTCCTAAAAATATACATTTTAAACTAACAGTATCTTGATGCAGATGAAGTGAGGCCTATCTTGCAACATGGTGCATCTTTTGCATCACTGCTGCATCGGTTTCATGTGGCACGGGTTTTTTACAGCTTGATATATCTTCCTAGATGCATCAAGTTGTAAATATGTCGCCACATAGCAAATCTTTTGCACCGCCGCTGCGTCACAAAAGTGACGCACAGCGGCACAAAAGAGGCACACACCTATCATAAATCTGTCCCTAACATTTTAAATGATTAATTCAGGATGACGATAAGGTGTGGCCTCTCCAGAGGTTTATTTAAGGTGAGGCCTACTCAGGGTTGCAGATCAAATTTACGCTTGTTGAAGAATACAAAGGAGATAATACATGTGAAAGCCTACCAATGAAGTAAGTCATGTCCACTTCACTCTTGAACAAAGGCCAGACCTCTTCTGTGTCCGTGGACAGACCTAAACTTCATCTGCACAATGTCATTCGTAAACTTAGGAAACACAGGTGATGTAATTGAAAAACGTGCAATTTCTTTTGCTCATTTCACAATCACATCACTTGTGTTTCCTTTGCTTAGGTATCTCATTGTGCAGATGTAGTCCAGCATATGAAACAGTACCCAGAAGTGCAGCACTGCATGCAACAACTTTGACACTTACAAAAGCTTCAGCTTCTGCATGCCCCCTACACAGTGCTAATTATATACATTTTAAACTGATGGTATCTTGCTGGAGATGAACTGAAACCTATCTTGCAACATGGTGCATCTTTTACACAAAAGTGACCCACAGCGGAGCAAAAGAGGCGCACGGCCATCATAAATCTGACCCTAACATTTTAAATGATTGTTTCAAGATGCCGATAAGGTGTAACCTATCCACAGATTTGTTTCAGGTAAGTCCTACTCAGGGTTGCTGATGAAATTTAGGTTTCTTGAAGAATACAGAGGAGATAATACAAGTGCAGGCCTACCAACGAAGTGAGTCATGTCCACTGCACTCTTGAACAAATGTCAGACCTCCTCTGTCTCCAGGAACAGGCCTAAACCTCATCGTGCAATTTTTTTTGCTCATTCCACAATCATATCACCTGTGTTTCCTTTGCTTAGGTATCTCATTGTGGAAATGTAGTCTATCATATGAAAGACTACGTAGAATGTAAGCACTATATGCAACAACTTTGACACTTACAGAAGCCTCACCTTCTCCATGCCTCCTACACAGTTCTACATGTACATCATAAATACAAACAGTACAGAATTAATTATACATGTTAAATGGTTTATTTTTGCTGTTCTCAGAATGTATCAAATTTCACTAAAAACAGTGACTTGAATGTATTCATCATATAACAGCGGGGAAAAAAAAACACAATCAAAATGATTGTGTTTAAAAAACCCATACAACATAACAAATCAGAATTCAGAACTCCTCAAAAGTAACGTACTTTCCATGACGTCGAAGGATGTCCTATGAACAGCTTACACTCTGTTGTGCTGTTATTACTTTCAGCCCGCCACTTTCTGAAAGAAAACCTCCATCGTTTTGAAAAATATGTTACATACAATAAATGACTTCTCGCTCTCTACCCCACGTTTCCACAAGGCCAAATCGTGTAAGAGCCATTTATAACTCTTGGAATTCTTGTAAGCCAATCCCGTCATTTAGTATTTCCGCAACTTTCAGAATTAAAATGTTGAAGATCATTTTCACAATCCTGGACTAGTAATATCTTACCCTTCTTGCTCACTCATGTTCTACATTTCCTATGACACTGATACTGCTTACTATGAAGCAGACTTACACTACCTCTATGACTACTACAATTATTTAATTCTCTACATCACTTTTAATCACAAAGCAATATAAAACAGTAGACAGCATTGCAGACTTACATTCCCTCTACTCCATGTTTTGATTGGCTGCTTCAATTAGCTTATAAAAAGAAACAGTTTTTCTGAACTCATTCAAAGTGCAGTTATTTTTCCATGACGTCAAGTGTTATGGTAAGAAGTTATGTCTCTGTACTACACTTATCCTCAAGGCCAAATCGTGTAGGAGCCATTAGAACCTCTTGAAATTCCTCAGAGCACATCCCGAGATTCTTTCCCTAAAATTTTGGTTTTAAAAACACCAGGTAAGAATTTTTAAGGTCATACGGCAATTTTTTTTTGAAAATTAAAACAGAATCGTTGCAGAATGACCAGCCATTTCTAGACTTTAAATAAGCTGTGTAATGTCCTGATGTTATTGAAGGACCGTCATGATATATAATTGCTGCAGTTACAAAAGTCCTTCCTGATATTGACAACTGTGAAGCCACAACATTTTTAATTAAAGTTGTCAATTTTGTTCCATCAGGCCTACATCGTTGGAACATTAAAATGACATACTGGCCATATGTTCGTATAAATAATGTTGACATCATTTCAGATTTACATTGGCTACATTCCATGTTGTGATCAGCTGCTTTTACTAGATTATTAAAGGAGACTGATTTACTGTCTGGCAAAGTTAAATATATAAATCTTTCTGAGTCTACACTAGTAGTACTTGATACCCTACAGTTCTCGCAGTCATGCTGCCATTGATAAGAAAGCCCAAACAGGTGATCTACATCTACACCTTCAGCATGCAATACATCAAGCATATACATTAAAAACTCCTGACAATCTTGCTGAATATTATGAGAGAATTGTGTTTGGCCTGAACATCTGTCTAACAGATTTCGAATTTCAGACACACTTTCTATTTTTGTTCTATCAGTGCTACATTTCTCTAACACAGAATTTAACAAACTGCAAAATCTTTGATCAGAATTGACCAAAATCTCTTCTTTTACATTTTCTAGAGAATACAAAACATTAACCACTACATTAGCATAGCAGTTGACACCAGAACTGTTTTCAAATTGAAAACCAACAACATCTTCAACAGAATCCTTTTTGTTTCTGCTTATAATTTCAGGTTCATCGACTTTTCGTCTTTTTGCTACAACCTCCCTAGTATTGGTCACATTTCTTCGTTTCCGGCCTACCACACGTTTCTCAAACAAAGGATATTGAGGCAAATGTGGCGCATACTCTCTTCTCAACCTATTGTATTCCTTAACACAATCTAGATCCGCACAAATGTTTGTGACATCACACTCAATCAAGTACAATCCCGATAAAGTTCTAACTCTTGACAATGCCACATATGCCATACCCTCCTTGAACACAGAACTGCCAATATTCACCAATGCACTGTCTACACTTAAACCTTGCAATTTATGGATTGTCACCGCATATGCCAAGCAAACAGGAAACTGCTTACGGCAAACATATAAGTCTTTTACAAGCAAAAATCTAGCAGAACAACGACCAATTAGCTGTACTTCCTCAATGCCATCAAATTTAGTTTTTAAAAATTCAATTCCATCTCTATTTCTGTATTTCACAAAATCAACAACATTACCCATTGATCCATTTACCAGACCTCTTTCAACATGTAAATTCCTTCTTAAAATTATACGCCAGTTTAAGCACACATTCAGAGTCTTTTCAAAACCTGCAGTTTTAGATATAGTCTTCTCTAATGAATACAATTTTGATTTCAAATTCTCAGACAAAATAATTGTTGATCCCATATGCTCTACTCTGTCAATAGCTTCCAGTTTCACAATCTCTTGCTTTTCTAAATGCAACATTTTGTTGTTGAAGATGGCACATTCTGCAAGAGTTGGCATCAAACATATTCCAGATTTCTTCTCAGTAATTTTCTGAAATATATTCTCAGGCACAACATCTTGTTCTGGATATAAATTTGACAGTAATCGTGCATGTAAAGCTTCTTTCCCATGCTCGGTCACTTTTCCAATTCTAACATCTTGTAGAATATTCTTGTAAACTTCATCCTTCGCCTGACGCATATTTTCATGCAGTTCAGCATAATTGAAGTTTAACCATATATTGACGTTGCCAATGCTCCCTAGACACTTCCTGGTATCTTCATGCGTGAGCATTTTGAACACAGGTTGTCCTTTCACTGGTGTCAGCTGCAGAAGATCTCCGAAAACAATGATGTGTTTGCCACCAAATAACACATCATAGTCTGTTTTGAGAACTTCTTGCATTCTCAAATGCACAAAGGCAAGCATGACATTGGAAACCATGCTTACTTCGTCAATGATAAGAAGTTTCATTTTCCTCAAGACTCTTGAAACTTCACAACAAGCATCTCCAGATAGCTTGTGATATTGTAATTTGTTGTCATGCTCCACTGGCAGCATCAGTAAACGATGTAAAGTAATCCCTTTAATGTTATGTGCTGCCAGCCCAGTTGGAGCGGTAACAACACAAGACAGCGGTGATTCAGTCCTTTTCTGCAGATAAGATGCAATTGCTTTAATCAGAAAACTTTTTCCAGTTCCCGCTTCTCCACTCACGTACAGTCGGACAGGCTTCAACGACGTACATGAGCACTCTTTCTTCTCATGACTTAATCCATGATCAATTTGCATGGTAACTTCGTCATATATTTTCCTCTGCTCAACGTTGAGTTGTCTTTCCAAGTCTTCTAAGTTAACCGCATCCTCCTGAGCATGTGCCATGGCTCTTTCCACTTCATTCATGGCAGTGGCAGCTTCATTTTCGATAACAGGTCCTCCTAGTGGATCCTGACTCAATGAAACAGAACTCTGACTGTCCTGAGAACTGTCTCTGGCAATCTCGGCTGCAATCGTTGCTTCCTGCTCGATTTCCGCATTCAACATTTCTACATATTTGGGAAAAGCAGGACATTCTATGGTCTCCTTGGCGGCAGTGAAAGAGTCTTCGTAACAGAGGAAATCTCCAAGCAGTTCCTCTTCTGCACGCCAAGGCTTGAAAAGTTGCAAAAGTGCTAAATAGAAAAACTCCTTTTTTTCAGGAGATTCGCCACTCAATTTTCGATGATTTACCAAGTGGCATTTTCTTTGCTTGACCAGACATCCCTCACTTCCAATTACAGCATACACTCCTTTCTCAGTATCTTCTTTGATGTTCCTCTTGAATATGTAATTTTGTAGAACCTCATACAGACAAACATTCTCGAGGTGACTGCTTCGATTTGGATAATATGTATCCAACATGTTGGTCTTCAAAATGTCGGTACTGTTTGGCTCCTTTTCCGCCAAATACTCAATTTCCCGCACAGGTTTCAAAACTCGATTACGCGTTGCAGCAAGACCAAGACTCGCCCAAACGATACTCCTAGATTTGGCATAGAGACTTGCTGAAGACAACCGGTCAGAACATTCGTAAGCTCCGATTTCTCGATGCGACAACATCTTCAGACTGAAACTGTACAACTTCTTACTGAGGCTCTTTTCATGGGAAATGTCCTCCCACATATCCTTCAATTCTGTCTTTTCTTTTTTGGTGATGTAAGATGTCACATACCGAGCCACAGCCATACAGTTATCAGCCACAAACTGTATATCCATGTTAGCATTCCACATGGACAAAATCACCGGGTTGTAGTCGTTGATGTACTTGGACTCTTCGTTCCTCTTCAAATTGTATGTGTTGTTAGGTGATTTCTTCATCACATTATGTCGCAGCGAAGACATCAAACTGTTTACTCTTCCTTTAGAAATCACCGGTCGTGGAAAGCCGAAACGACATTTGGTGTAGAACTTGTCCTTGTTTCGGAATTTACGACGACAGTACTTGCCACAACGATGGCTTTGGAAACGTAGAACTTTTTCTCTTAGGCTTTTCTTCTCCTTTGCGTTTGGAACAGCACACGTAGAATACTGTTGTATGAAACTCTTCACTGAGTCTTCTGGATCCGTTCCAAATTTAGGTGCATCCTTGATCCACAGCAGCATATGTATATGAGGAGCACCTCTTGCTTGGTAATCCTTTCTCCAGAAGAAATCCAACACCTCTCCAGGAGGTGGATTCTTCTTATTCATGATGAAAGACATCATAGCTTCAAATCTATGATTGAAGTACCTGCATACATTGACTGGATCCAAAGAGCACAGTTCTCCGGGTGTCTTGAATTCGATGTTTTCAATGTTTCCATTTGCCTCTCGTAAAAATTCAAGTAAGTCTTCCCAGCCATACATACAACCATGTGGGAGTTCCTAAGTTCCTCAGCATACATTTTAAATCACCATGACGACGGTACCAGTACTCATTAGTACCACGCTGACACGCCATGAGATTAATCAGGTGAGAATCCAAAATACTGTCTTGGACATTGACTTGAAGTTACTTGCCGAGATGTTTTGCATGTGTATACCACTTTTCAAGATGTGGTTCACTGCATATGACAGTCCATACAGATCGCTTTCAAACAGGAGATGAAACAAATAGGGAATACATTATCGAAACCTAGCATCTCCTGCATACAATCGCAAAGTCCGGTATTCAGAAGCAGGAATTTGATGAGGTCGCTCATCATATCTTCCTCCCTGACCTGTTGGAAAAAGCTGTGGGAAACACCGAGCTTCCAAACTTTCCTCCCAAACACTAATGGGACTCCCTTTGGCTTGTTTCATTTGAAACAACTCAATAGCATTCCCCATGACTTCCTTGGAATGCAAAGGATGAACACTATAATGTTCATATATTTCTTCACTAGTAGAGGGTTCTACTTTCTCAATTTGACCAGCACACAAATCGCTATCCTCTTCCTCACTTACTTCCTCTTCTGCAACATATACATTCTGATAGTACTTATTATTTTTTTTCAAATACAATGTTCCCTTTTTGACTTTGCTAACATCCACTAAATCTTGCCATATTTTCTTATTCTTTGTCGGAACCCCATTAACTAAGATAACCAGAGGTTCCTCTTCCACTTTTTCTACTCCAATTGTGTTAATGTTTTTCTTCAAATCTAGAGGCAAATAAACAACTCTTCCCTTTAATCCTCTCTGTAAATCTGATGGAGGCAATTTCCCTGTCTTTGGCTCCATTCTAACAATAGCCTGAAAGGGATGGATACTTTGAATCAAAATAGATTCATAAGTATTTAAATCCTTCAATTCAGAAGGAATCTCAACCAATTCCAGATTATTATGAACTGCTCTAGCAGGCATCTGGTTTTGATTTAATTTGCTACAACAATAAGTACACACACGTTGATCCGATCCCAAATCAAAACAATTTTCTACCATCAAGTATGTTGTGAAATCCTTCCATTCACTATTATTTTCCCTTTCACTTTTTGCATATAAATCCAGTAACTTAGTCTGATTCTTATAATAAGTGCATCGACAACACACACAAGTGAAATTAGGCCTCTCACTTGATTTCACCTGAAACGTCGCAATTTCCCTCTGAAAATTATCTGTACTGGAAACCTGTACACTATCTTCCACATTACCCTCTTCTTCTTGGTCAATTTCAACATTCTCCTCTTTACTTCCAAAGTAACAAAACTCAATTTCTGCACAAATATTCTTCACATCTACTTCTGAACCATGCAAAAGAGCAGCACATAATTGTTTAAGCATAATTGCTGGACTCTTAGCATAATACAACATTCTAACTAATTTCCTCACTTTATTATGATGCACTGCTAGCATCCTGAAATGATGAAAAACACTCTGGCATACTCTCCTGGAAAGACAAGCCAGTGAATGACCATGCAAACCTGTCACTTCTCTCACTCTGCAAGGATCTAATTCTTGCAACAACTTCATTTTCTGCTTCAAACGTTTCTTATTAAATGTCCGTACAAAATCACAAAGCAAATTGATGGAATCCTGTCGCACACTGCAAATACTACTACACTTCCAGGTGTACACAGGACCCTTAGGACGTCTTCCTAAAACCTCATTACCTAACACCTCTTCTGTCTCTGTTGTCACAAGTTTTTCTTTTTCAACTGGACAACCATCTTTCACTTCATAAGCTCGACCACTGGTGTCAACTGCATGCACCAAATCATTATCCTGGAAATAACTCTCCTCATTAAAAAATGCCTCACAACTTGAACTATGCTTCCATTCTCCGGAAAAAACTTCACAAAAATTACTACGATTAACTATTCTCTTCCATCTACTATTTCTTTTGAAATCATAAATTGCCTTGTTTAGCTTCCTAATTCTATTGATTATCAAAATAAATAACTTACGTTTAATTTCAAATGCCTGATCAATAACTTTCTCAACTTTTTTTTTTCTCTTATAAAAAACCACTTTCTGTTGACCTTTCTTAATATTTTTTAACAAATTGCCAATTATCCTGTTGCGGAACATTCGTTTACGAATGTCCCTAAACTGTTGTTTCCTTCTACTATCATGCACAGAGTTATCTCTTGCTCTAGCAGTAACATTTTTCATTGGCCTTTCCTTTCTGTTTAAATTGCTTCTCTTTTTCTGGACTGAAACATTTTCTGTAGTAATACTTTTTTTACTACAAATATTACTTATGAATGATTTTGTGGTCTTACCCGGTGCTTTCTTGGTGACTTGACAACTTTTTTTTGTAGAGGACTGCTGCAGTATTTGATACACCTGCTGTCTTTGACGTTTTGCAGCCTTTCTAAATCTATCCTTGGTTGGCATGCTGAAATCTTGAAATGATCTGCAGTTGAATCTGTGGTAAAATATAATAAAAAATGTTATTAACCACTATTACCAAACAGTAAATCAATAACAGTCATCAAAAACTTAACACACTACTTGACATTTTTACATAGAATATTTTTTAGTGCTTGGCAAATTTAGAATACAGAAATAGCAGAAAAGAAATGGAATTCATATTCATTTTACCTGTGCTCTTTTATATGTGAATCTGATCTAATTTTATGAGCATATTTTAATATTTTATTGAAGACACTACACATAACCTGTTTTTGAAGGTGTCTTTATTTTTAAATGAAACGGTTTACATTTTTACTTTTCATTTATTATAAATTTTTAAAATAAATGTTTATAGTTCCATAGGCTCAAGCACGTCAGCTTCCCACCCTATGTCATACAATTCTGACAAATCGGCATCCTCATCATTTTCTTCATCATCCTCAGAATTTAAATCATCCAAGGGATCTACTTCCACTGACGTTTCAATTACAAGTTCAATGATAATGTCATAATCAACTGATTGCTGATTGTCACTCATGGTTGATGTTGTCGTTATCTTTAAAGAAAGAGAACAACAATGAGATGTTGCAGAGTAAGAGACAAATTTCAGAGATTATAATAGTAAAATTGTTTAACAAGAGTAACATTTTGCAGCTATTATTTAGCCATGTCCAGCGATGCTGAGGAGGTGAAGCCTATGTCCAAGTTTTTTAGTGAACAGGACTCATCTCTTCTTAACCTTGGATAAGCCTCACCGACTCTGTGTCCCCTGCTCATACTTAAATGTACAGGGGCAGATTTATGCTAAATGGCGCATCCCCACGGATGCACCAGTTAATGTGCACCGCTGCTCTGCCAGCCATAGTGTGCCGAATTTACAATGTGGAGCACCATTGAGCAAAAACAGCACAGATGCGTCACACATCTGTGCCACAAAAGCAGCACATTGCAGGAATCACGTCATAAGCGCGACATGTCTACTGCAATGCACAGGAGGAACCCACACATTGCATGGTGCATCACTTCTTATGCCTGTTTCAAACAGGCATAAGGATTTGATTCAGCAATGCTATAAAGCTGACTCAGTGAAATCTTCTAAATTTCACTGTGTTAGTTTTACAGGGCTTTCTTGCAAATTAATGCATACCTTGCAACAAAACACCTATATAAAAACTGACGCAGGTTTCATGTGGCACAGGACTTTACAGCATGACACATCTGCCTAGATGCATCAATTTTTAAATATGTCGCCACATAGCAAATCTTTTGCACCACCGCTGCGTCACAAAAGTGACGCACAGCAGCGCAAAAGAGGCACACGGCTATCATAAATCTGTCCCTAACAGGTTAAATGATTGATTCAGGATGACGATAAGGTGTGGCCTATCCAGAGGTTTGTTTAAGGTGAGGCCTACTCAGGGTTGCAGATCAAATTTACGCTTGTTGAAGAATACAGAGGAGATAATACATGTGAAGGCCTACTAATGAAGTAAGTCATGTCCACTTCACTCTTGAACAAAGGCCAGACCTCTTTTGTGTCCGTGGACAGACCTTAACTTCATCTGCTCAATGTCATTCGTAAACTTAAGAAACACAGGTGATGTAATTGAAAAATGTGGAGTTTCTTTTCCTCATTTTACAATTACATCACCTGTGTGTCCTTTGCTTAGGTACCTCATAGTGCAGATGGAGTCTAGCATATCAAAGAGTACACAGAAGTTGAGCAGTGTATACAACAATTTTCACATTTACAGAAGACTCATCTTCTTATCTTGTTGGAGATGAAGTGAGGCCTGTCTTGCAACATGGTGCATCTTTTGCATCACTGCTGCATCGGTTTCATGTGGCACAGGTTTTTTACAGCATGACACATCTGCCTAGATGCATCAATTTGTAATTTTGTCGCCACATAGCAAATCTTTTGCACCGCCACTGCGTCACAAAAGTGACGCACAGTGGCGCAAAAGAGGCATACACCTATCAAAAATCTGTCCCTAGCATTTTAAATGATTAATTCAGGATGACGATAAGGTGTAGCCTATCCAGAGGTTTGTTTAAGGTGCATGAAGCTCTAGCAGTACATATCCAGAAATGTAATTGATTTCAAAAAACGTTTTTAAACACAACATATAAATCAATTGTATACCTACATTCATGGGGAAATGACTTAAAATGAAATTAAAATCGTTTGTGAGGAAAAGGAATGCTTTTAAAATTTATGACAAGGAAATAATGGTGTCTGCTTCTTCATTTCATTTCTCTTCAGCATTTTGAGTCACTTTTAACATGGCTATGTAACTCAAAGAATCAAAATCTAAATTTGCCAAGCACAGGTGGGAGCATATTTACAAGGAATTTGCACCACGGGGAAAGGTCTTAAATTAAAATGGGAAAAATAACATCAAAGACACTCAAATGCCTTATAAAGAAGCAGACACCATTATTTCCTCGTCATAAATTTTAAAAGCATTCCTTTTCCTCAAAAACGATTTTCAAGTCATAATTTGAAAACACTGCACATGGGGAAATGACTTAAAATGTCCTTAAGACACATGAAAGCGTTTTTTGATTGCCTTTGCAGCATTTTTGGGTCACTTTTAACATGGCTATGTAACTCAAAGAATCAAAATCTAAATTTGCCAAGCACAGGTGGGAGCATATTTACAAGGAATTTGCACCACGGGGAAAGGTCCTAAATTTAAATGGGAAAAATAACATCAGAGACACTCAAATGCCTTATAAAGAAGCAGACACCATTATTTCCTTGTCATAAATTTTAAATGCATTCCTTTTCCTCAAAAACGATTTTCAAGTCATAATTTGAAAACACTGCACATGGGGAAATGACTTAAAATGTCCTTAAGACACATGAAAGCGTTTTTTGATTGCCTTTGCAGCATTTTTGGGTCAATTTTAACATGGCTATGTAACTCAAAGAATCAAAATCTAAATTTGCCAAGCACAGGTGGGAGCATATTTCCAAGGAACTTGCCCCACGGAGAAAGGTCTTAAATTAAAATGGGAAAAATAACATCAGAGACACTCAAATGCCTTATAAAGAAGCAGACACCATTATTTCCTTGTCATAAATTTTAAAAGCATTCCTTTTCCTCAAAAACGATTTTCAAGTCATAATTTGAAAACACTGCACAGCTCCTATGCACAAAAACACCCTGTCAGTACTAATATTTCACATTTTCTCCAATTACAATTTCTCAAAGAAACAAAATCTATTTGTAAAACACTTGAGACAAAGCAACATTTTAAAAACACAACTTTCTTCATAATTTTCTCCTTAAAGCACACTATTCTCTATCTAAATTAAATAAATCTTTTCTCACCTTAGCAAATACTTTATGAGTTTCAAAACAGTCTCAGAAATACACCAATTTGTCTTCAGCAGAACAAAGGGTATGCACTCCAGAGGCTGCAGCTATAGAAAGCACAGAAATGCTGTAATTCATCACACATATCTCTCATGTCACCCAATCAAAACTCTTCCCTCACTTTTTCAAATCAAAACCCTACCCCCCTCTGCCCTCTCTGCCTTTTTTGCATAGCAACCACCTCCTGGAAGGCCTCTGGTGTTTGCAAGTTCACACAACAATGTTTCAATTGAACTCTGAACTCTCAGTGCACCTGCATATCCAGTGCAATCTTTCATTTAATGATTTTTTATTGACCATTCAAAATACATCTTTCAAAGAACTCATCCATGCACCCTAACTTTCTGTTTTCAGCAATCAAAATCCACCAATCACTGTTACTGCTTCATTAACACAGAAACTCCACAGTTTTTTTCATTTTAAACTCTTTTTTTTTCAACTGCCATTTCATTACCACACTTCATCTGACTGCAGCAGAACCTTCTCTCACCATGTTTTCTGTCTGGATTGTTGGACATAGTTACATCTATTGGGCTCAGAGGTATGCTGAGAACAGAAATTTACCTAACCTCAATTTACAAGATGTGGAAATTAAGTGGTTTGGCCACAGAGGATTAAAATGTCACCAATTGATACCATTGGTGAAAACCTTTATGCATTTGCCTAAACCTGACCTGTTAATTTTGCACTGTGGAGGTAATGACTTGGGCACTTTGACTGGTGTAGGTCTGGAAATGCTTTTAAAGGACACCTTTGAGCAATTGATGGCACTTTTTCCTCAAACTGCCTTGGTATATTCAAATATATGTCAATGACAGAAATGGAGGTGGTCGAACCAATTTTGTCCACAAATTGAGAAGTCGAGGAAGCATGTAAACAAATCTGTTTCAGCTTACATGAGAGACCATGGAATGGGCTCCGTGTACAACAATAACTTGCGTTACTACATGCAAGATATCTACAGAGGAGATGGAGTTCACTTCTCAGATGAGGGCAACAGAATTTTCATTTTGAATTTAAGACTGTGCATTGGTACCTACTTATAAGTACCTAAATGTACCATAAACCCAAAATCTCTTCTCAGAGCTACCCTACATCTGATCACTCACAATGATTATTTTACTCTAACTTTTTTCACTAATTTTCAACAAAGTACGCTCCCCGGGGCGCTACCCGGTACGCGAACCGGAAGCTAACCGCGCGAATTTTTTTTTTAAAATGTTTTTTTTTCGCACATATGCAGACATGCCAACCCTCCCGATTCAAGCGTGAGACTACCGATTTCAAGGCTAGTCTCCCGCCTCCCGATTCCTGAAAGCAAAACCTGATTCCTCGGGATTTCAGCTGACAATGCTTGGTATTGTGTAAAGTGCCAATTCTTCCAGCAATAGTCAGAGTGGCCATGCAGGGGCTCTAGAAGGGGTGAAAAACAAAACAAAGCGTCATTAACAAGGGATTGGGAATGGTCTTTAAAGACCTGTGAAGTATTGGGGTGGGGGCTGTGTCTGTGCACAGGAAGCTGGTTTAGCCCGGGCTGTCACACAGGGGTGTAGGGCGGGGGGAGCATGCACTGCCAGCAACCTGCCAGGCCGGTGCACAACACTTGCATCACCCTCTCTCTGTCTGCCATTGCGCTCCATGCTTCTGAATGGTATGAAAAAAACGTGCATTTGTATTTCAAATGTCAAATCCTGCAGCAGCACACTTCCAAAGTCCACACATGACCGTAACCCGATTCAAGGCCCCATTCTCCCGATTTTTTTTTTTTTTAAATCTCCCTCTTTGCTCTTCTGAAATGTTGGCATGTATGCATATGGGCCTCCTCAGCCATCCTCAGAAAACCTAGGGGGTCAAAATACGTCTACCGTGTCCCCTTCTACCCATTCTGAACATTATTTGCCCTCCATCTTGTATCTTAATTCGACCGAAACACAAAATGGTGGACTCCCGTAACGCTTCAGGTTCGCGTACCGGGGCGCTCGCCAGTTCGTGTACTGGGTCGCTCCCTGGGAAGCGCACCATCAAAAAAGGTGGGAAAGTAATTTACAGAAAAGCGACTGGAGACACTTTCACCAAATATAGATTAGCTCATACTACATACCAATCCCTACCATTTTCACAAATTTGATTGAAATTCCATTTAGCCATTTAGCCTGTAGACCTCTCTAAATACCGTGAGGTAAATTACTTCACAAAACACATCTGAAGTGTTGGAATTGACAACCAATGAAAATGTTACTTTCATTTTCTACTTTTTTTACCTGACATTTCATTGGTTATATACCTGAATATATATAAAGGAAGAGAAGGAAACACAGCCATTTTGACTACTACTTCCTGGTGTACATTTCAATAGGATTTTCACTAATCACTTCAACTTCTTTGTAAAGGTAAGTTGTTATTTTAAAAACTGAAGTATATTGTGCACTATAAGTTAATATGGTAAACTTTTTCTGATAGTTATATACTATCCCTCTGTAGTAGTTATAGATTTAGATAGACTTCTCTGTTATAGTTATGGATGGAGTTAGGTTTCTCTTGTATAATTATGAATTTACTTACGTTAAATCACATACACTTTTTTATATTCCTACTTCCACTCTGATACTATACACTGCCCAAAGATAAATTCACTGATAAAAACTGCCTATCTAAAATTAATCCCAACAGTGCCCTATCTGTACTAATATATATTTTTTTATCCAAATTTCAGGCAAAATGGAAGGCGAACAGAAAGTTTCATTTCAAATTGTCCTGCAAGACAGCAACCAAGAAATAATTGATCCAAAATATATAGAATTTATGGATGAAACTTGGGACCAAGAACTACTGCAATGTGTGCAAGCAGTAGATGTCCTCCTTGAAAATGAGGACATTTTACACACTCAAACATTACAAGCTATGTTCAATGAAAATAACGACATTTCAGACAGTGAAATGTTAGACATTTTATTAAATTTTGAAACACAATCACAATAATAAATAATTGCTTAAAAAATAAAGAAATTAAAAAATAATCAACAAAACAAACAATCAATTAACATACAATATTTGAAAAGTCTATCATTCTTTTTTCCTTATAGTACGCTCCCCAGACCGCTTCCCGGTTTGCGAACCGGGCGCTACCCACGCAAAAAAAACAAAAAAATGTTTGTTTGTTTTTTGCCCCGTGGGGCCCTTTTAAAGCCTCCACATCAAACCTAGGGGGTCAGGGAGGATCTACTATGCCCCCTTATGGTCATTTCCCCCTTTGTTTTGGCCTCCTCTTTTCTCTCGATCCTACCGAGAGACAAGATGGCGGCCGCTACGGACTGTTTGGAATGTTTACAGACGCCGGAGAACCAATCAGCTTCGCTTCGCAAAGCTCCGTAACGCGAAAAGTACGCGAAGCGGAGCGCTGCCCGGAGCGCTGTTACAGATATATATCTTTTTTTGAACGTTAATTTCTCAAAATCCACTGGAGCACATATATTGAGACCTAGCAAAGGCACATCGGGCTACCAGTCCCTACAATTTTGCCATGTTTCGTGCAAATCCATTCAGCCGTTCGGGCTAAAAGTGAGGCCAACCGCCCTATGGAAATTAACATGGGAAAAACGCGTTTTGGGACCCCCTTTTTTCTCGGCCCCCCCTTGACGAACCCCCCCAAATTTGCAGGGGCTGCTCAGAAACAAAATGTTCAATTTTCCTGAAAATTTCAGCCAATTCCGTCCACAAACGCCAAAGTTATTAGACATAGAATTTTCAAAAATCCCATAGAGAAAAAATCCTAACTATATATACCTACTGGCGACCGCCAGTAGGTAATATATATATATATATATATATATATATATATTCACTGAAAAAAACCATAGGTTATAGACCATATATAGTTAGGAATTAGCATTTTTAAAACCTTATTTTACTCACACAAAACCATTGAAATTCGCATATATAGTTAGTTGTACTAACTATATATTTTGCGCACCCGCAATCCACTGCTGATGATGTCACATATTACATCATTCATGACATGGTCAGTGACATCACTGATGACATCTCAAATGACATCACTGATGACATCACTGATATCAACATCCAGTGTCTGTATGTTTCTGTAAAGTTTAAATATGTCTTACATATTGAAGAATGAGTGCATGTATAAGTGTCTGGATGAAGGATTTAGTAGGTGCATGACTGACTGTATGAGTGAGTGATTAAATGTGTCTCACTGAGTGCATGGGTTAGTGACTAAACTGTCTTAATTTGTGCATCATTATGTCTGTTGTTTTGTACACTGCTGCATGTGTTGATCAGTAGCTATATGAGTAACTATATGGGTTATTGATTGGTTGCCCAAGTATTTGTATGGGAGACTGAGTGTGTGTGTGGGTGGTTGGGAGGTGTATGACTCTGTGCATAGATGTGTGAGCAGTTGATTCACTAGATGTATGGGTTCAAAAGTGCATGTGGAAACAGCTGTATGGGCGGTTGACTGTGTGCATGAGTGTATTGGTGAGTGAATGGATATCTCAGTGCTACATGTCAAAGTAAGAACATATGTAAAACACAGTATATGTGAGAGTTGACATATATAAATAACTGTGCATAAGAGCCAGTGAATGTGTGAGTGGTTGTATGGATCATTCTGAAATTGTATCAGGGATTGTATAAGAGAGTAAATATGTGTTAGTATCTGTTTGAATAAGTAAGGTGTGTATAACTGTATAGTTGAGGAAATGGAGGTGTGATTGATTCTTTGCATGACTGACTAGGTGTGTGAGTAACTCCATGGATGAGTGACACTCTGTGAGTGTCTGTTTACACTGAGTGTACATAAGGTTATATTAGAGTCTGAAGAAGTTCATCGTATTATCACATGAATGATGTCATCAGTGATGTGATCAGTGATGTCACTGACCATGTCATGAATGATGTAATATGTGACATCATCAGAAGTGGATTGCGGGTGCGTGAAATATATAGTTAGTACAACTAACTATATATGCGAATTTCAATGGTTTTGTGTGAGTAAAATAAGGTTTTAAAAATGCTAATTCCTAACTATATATGGTCTATAACATATGGTTTTTTCAGTGAATTTTCAAGGTTTTGTAAATGCTAATTCCTAACAATATATGGTCTATAACCTATGGTTTTTTCAGTGAATTTCAATGGTTTTTTAATAGCAAATATCAAAAGCTGTAAAATGTATTCTTCTTTTAATCGAAAAATATATTTTATATGTTTTTAATATAATTTTTTATGTATATATATATATTTTTTTTTTTGTTCCGCTACCGGTCCGTGCACCGGGTAGCTTCCCGTTAGCTCAATTTGGTGCCGCGACCCGGTCCGCGAACCGGTAAACGTTCCGTTAGCACAACTGCCGCGTTAGAAAACAACATCGTGATGCGTCGCGTAAGCGCGACGAATCGCGTTGCCGCATAATGCATCTTATGACGCGCCGTGTTAGCGCACCCGGAAGTGCTCCGGAGCGTGAACCGAGGCGCGAAGCGCAGCACCCCGGAAGCGTTCCGGGGCGCGGCGCGGAGCGCGTAACGTAAGCATAACAGGTCATGTGACTTGTTAATAAACTTTTTATTGGTTCATTTCACTTTTGGTTTCCTAATGATGTAAGGCTAGGTCATGTGACCTAAAAATAACACTTTTCATTGGTTTAGAACATTTTTTTTTCCCAAATGATGAAAGCCCCCACCTTTTTTCTCACTCTGACTTTCAACTTTGTGAGAGGAAGACCTATTTTTATTATTAAGAGATGGCTCCAATAGTAGCTGCAGCTGCTGCACCCCCACCACCACTACCACCTCCTAGGAAGGAAGGACCACCTACCCAGTTCCTTCCCAACCCTGAGGAAGAGGAGGAAGAAGAGGAAGAGGAGGTACATGAGAGAGTATTCTTGCCTGAACAGCCCCGGAAATCCCACCACACGGACAGTTTCATTTGGCAATTTTTTACATTCCCAGAAAGCCAAAAAAAAGTCAATGCCCGTCATGTCACATGCCTGATCTGCAAAGAAGTTCTGTCCCGAGGCACAGATAAAAAATATAGCTATGGGAACTATACTATGCATCGCCACATGCAAAGGTGGCATCCAATAAATTACAGCGTGGCTGAGGTGCGTGACCTCCGTGAAAACCCACGAACTCCTGTGGCCACCACCTCAACACAGGAAAGTTTTTCGGGACCAGAGGCGAGGGAGACGGTCCCCAATATCCAGAGCAATTTTCAACACATCAAGCTAGTGTGTATTTATTGTGGGGGACTACTTTGCCACGGGGAGATGAGTGTGATTTTAATGAACAGAGCATTTGAAAATCACAAGTGCTCAAAACGCCCCAAAAAGTGATTTTTTTTTTGCTCCTGTTGAGCCCTTTCTAATGCCTGTTTTTCGTTGTTCCCCCCCCAAAAAACAAAAAAAACATAAAATTGTTCAAAAAATACTAAAAAAAAAAATGTTCAGAAAAATAAAAAAATATATAAAACAACAAAAACATTAAAAAAAAAGTTCTTTTCAGAACTACCTCCCATTTAAAAAAAATTACTAACATTTTTAGCACTCTACACTTCATTTTTCTCATGGATGCGCTTCCCGGTACGCGCACCGGTGAGCGCCCCGTTAGCGCAACACAAAAAACAAGAAAAAAAAACAAGAGGAAAGCATATGAGAAAGAGAAAGAGAGAGTAATGTTAAGAGACAGACAGCAAGAGAGAGCAACACAGATGTACTGTGTAATACATAGTAAAACAGTGTAAAAGATATAACAAAGTGTAAGAGAGAAAATGTAAAAAATATAAGGCTGTGAAACAAAGAAAGAGAGAAGAAGAATACTAAAGCAGAGGCACATGAAGAATGTGAGTGTCTGTAAAGACTAAAAGGAAAGAGAAAAAATGATGTACAAATAAAAGGTAATAACAGAACCAGATTGAAATAACACTGGTAAAGGAGAGAGAGAAAAAAGTAGTGTGCATAAATAAAGAGGGATGAAATAAGATGGATAACATCGAATAAAGTTAAAACATGTGGATTGACAGAGAAAAAAACTAAAAGAAGAAGTAACAGAAAGGGAATAATTGAAGCAGCAAAGAAATGTAAATAACGTAATGTGCTTGAACTTCAGGGAGAAAGCATAATGAACAAGTAGTGAAAGAGTGAAGAGACAGAGACTGAGTGAACGGGAATGAAGAACTGTGAGAACAGAGGTACTGAGAAAAGGAGTGGAAGGAGTGCAGTAAGTAAATCACCCACACAACACAACAGCTACCCTACCTCAAAGCACTCTAAAATATTATTTTACTGTTTCTCTTTGTTTTCCCCTTGTTACGCTCCCCGGTGTGCTACCCATAGTAAAAGTAAAGAGGGGTGATAGAGGGATAAATATTGAATTAGGATAACACATGGTGAGTGACAAAGAGAGAGGACAAAGAGAGTAAAAGGAACAGTACCTGAATGGGCTTGAGTACAACAGCAAAAAAAGATAAGTAATGCAGTGTGTGTGACTTACAGGGAGTTAGTGGGTATAGGTCGGAGTGTGGGTGTGTAAGGTGTGTCTGTGGGTGTGGTTGTGTGGAGTGTTTTGGTGTGGGTAGAGATGAGGGTGTGTGAAATATGTGTGAGAAGTGTATGAGTGTGGGGTGTATATGTGTTGAATGTATGTGTGTGTATGGAATGTGTGTGTGTTTTTGAGGAGTGTGTGTGGGAGTTTTTTTTGTGTGTATGATGTGTAGGTGTGGTGTGTGTGTGTGGGGTGTATGTTACAGGTGTGTGTATGTGTTGGGAGAGGGATGAGGTATATATGTAGGAGTAAGGTAAATAATTAAGAAAAAGAGAATGAGTAAATAAGCAAAGGAAGGGAACAGAGGGTAAGTGAAGTAAAGAATATGGATCAAAAGAAGTTGAATATGAGAGGGTAAATAATGGAAGGGGAGTAAACATGGAGAATTAAAATAAGTGAGAGAAGCAGACTAAAAACACAGGAGTGAGGTAGATTGAGAAAATGTTAGTGACCTTAAAGCAAAGGGTGATAACAAACTACATTTTTTTAGTCATACTTACCATATAATAAATGTAAATTTAGTTGGTATCTGTGAAAGAGAGAAAAAAAATATAAATTATAATTAGTAAAATATGTATTTTAAATTAAAATATACCAATGAAGAGCTAAAAACATCATAACACTCTATTTAGAAATATAGTGAGTGAAGAACACAGAAAGGGAAATAAACTAAGTTAGAAGGACAAAAAAAGAGAAAAAGAAATAGAAGGAGAGCAAATTACAATGAGTAAGGCATATAGATTCACTAAGAAAAAGAGAGAGAAGTACAGAGAAATGAACTGAAAGTAAGAAAGATACTAAAACAATGTGAGTTAGCAAACTAAATCAGGAAACACAAGTAAGTAAAAAGATAATGACTGAGACAGAAAACAGTCTAATTAATGATGCATTTAGAAGAATGAGGAATAGAAGATAACTGAGAGTAAGTGAAGAACAGTCATAGAGTGAAAGGATGAAGGGAGACAGAATATTATACAACAATTGAAGGAAATGGACTAAGGAAGTTATAAGGTAGACACACTAAGAGAAAAACAGAGTGAGGTGGAGTACAATGAGTGAGAAAAGAAAAAAAGTAAGTGAGCAAAAAAAAGGAAAGAGAGGAGAACATGACTAAAACAGTGCTACTGAGAAAAAATAATTTGGTGATGAAAGTAAAGAGAAGGACAATGAAAAAAAGGAAATGATGGATAGTAACGGAACCAGAGTAAAAGAAATGGGATGAAGAACGACGAGAGAGGAGCAGTGAAGTTGTTGTAAAAGAAGTGATAGAAGGTAGATAAACACAAGTGAAAATAATACAAGTAGAGAGAGGCACTGAGTACAGAGAAGTAGTGAACGAAAAATAGAGAGAAGAGGTCAAAAGTAAGAAGCAAACAAAGATAAGCGAGGGAGAGGGGATGTCAGGGAATGGGAATACAATTTAATTTACACAATCCAAACTATAGAATAATTTCTACAACATGTTACATAATTTATTTTTGCTGTTCTCAGAATATATTGAATTTCACTTAAAGCAGTGAGTTTAATTACTCATCATATGTTAGCGGGAAAAAAACCCACAATCTAAAAGATTGTGTTTTAAAAAAACCCTTACATACTGACAAACGACAAATGTACGCTAATCTTTGATTGACTTACTTTTCCTTGAGGCCAAATAGTATATCATGGAGGTCCTTTTCTCGTTACATAGTATTTTGCTGTTCACTTAGAAATCCATTTCATCGACTTTCTACAAGAAAAGCTCCAAGAACATCTGAAATATTTTAAAAAATTTAATATACTCCTTTTTTTCAGTCATGACTCTTTACTCATTCTTGCACCTTTCCATTTGGCCAAATAGTGTCAGATGTATGAGTATATATGAGTACTCCTCCCGTCTTCATAGGCCAATTACCTTTACCTAAATTTTGGCTGTAAAAACACTAGGTATGAATTTATAAAGCCAAAAGGCAAACGTTGTTTGAAAGTCAAATTATTGTTGTTACATTGGGTCCAACCTTTAGAAGTTTTTAAATAACATGTGTAATGCCCTGATGTTGTAGAAGGACCGTCATGAAAAATAATAGCTACAGTTGCAAAGGTTCTTCCTGATATCGATAACTGAGAAGCCACAAAATTTTTAATAGAAGTTGTCAATTTAGTTCCATCAGGTCTACATCGTTGGAACATTAAAATAACATAGTGACCATAATTTTGTAGAAATAATGTGGACAGCATTGCAGACTTACATTGGGTACACACCATATTGTGATCCGCTGCTTTAACTAGATTATTGAAAGACACTGATTTGCAGTCTAGTAAAGTTAAATCTATAAATCTTTCAGAGTCTATTCTAGTAGTACTTGATGAAGCACAGTTATCACAGTCATGTTGCCATTGATAAGAAAGGCCAAATAGATTTTTTATATCTACTCCTTCATCTTGTAATACATCAAACATATACATTAAAAATTCCTGACAATCCTGCTGAATATTCTGTGAAAATTGATTTTGACCTGAACATATATCTAGAAGATTTCTAATTTCCGAAACACTTTCTATTTTAGCTTTATCACTACTACATTTCTCTAACACAGAATTCAATAAACAGCACAATGTTTGTTCCCGATTTTCAACAATCTCTCTTTGTAAATTTTGAAGAAAAAAAACAACATTAACTACTACATTAGCATAGCAGTTGACACCAGAACTGTTTTCAAACTGAAATCCAACAACATCTTCAACAGAATCCTTTTTGTTTCTCTTTACAATTACACTTTTATCTACTTTATGCCTTTTTGCTGATACCTCACTGCAATTACTCTCATTTCTTCTTTTTCGGCCTACCACACGTTTTTCAATCAGAGGATATTGAGGCAAATGTGGAGCATACTCTCTTCTTAACCTATTGTATTATTTTACACAATCTAAATCTGCACAAATCTTTGTTTCATCACACTCAATCAAGTACAATCCTGCTAAAGTTCTAACTCGTGATAATGCCACATATGCCACACCCTCTTTAAACACAGAACTTCCAATGTTCACCAAAGCGCTATCTACACTTAAACCTTGAGACTTATGAATTGTCACCGCATATGCCAAACAAATAGGAAACTGTTTTCGGCGAACATATAAGTCTTTCACGAGCCAAAATCTAGCTGAACAACGACAAATTTGTTCTATTTCATCAATGTCATCAAATTTAATTTTTAAAATTTCAATTCCATCTCTATTTTTGTAATTCAGAAAACCAACAACATAACCCATTGCTCCATTCACTAGACCTCTTTCAACATTTAAATTCCTTCTTAAAATGACACGACAATTCAAACACACATTCAGAGTCTTTTCAAAACCAGCAGTTTTAGATATAGTCTTCTCTAATGAATCCAATTTTGATTTCAAATTTTCAGACAAAATAATTGTTGCTCCCATATGCTCTATGTTATCAATAGCTTCCAGTTTCACATTCTCTTCCTTTTCTAACTGTAACATTTTGTTGTTGAACATGGAACATTCTTTCAGAGTTGGCAACAAACATATGCCAGATTTCTTCTCGTTAATTTTCTTAAATATGTTCTCTGGAAGAATGTTTTCATTTGGGTACAAATTTGAAATTAATCGTGCATGTAAAGCTTCTTTCCCTTGCTGACTTACTTTTCCGATCCTTACATCTTGTAGAATATTTTTATAATCTTCATCATTTGCCTGCCGCATATTTAGAAGCAGTTCTGCATATTTAAAGTTTAACCATATATTAACGTTTCCGATGCTCCCTAAGCACTTCCTGGTATCTTCATGTGTGAGCATTTTGAACACAGGTTGTCCTTTCACTGGAGTCAACTGCAGAAGATCTCCAAAAACAATAATATGTTTTCCACCAAATAAGACATCATAGTCTGTTCTAAGAATTTCTTGCATTCTCAAATGCACAAAAGCAAGCATGATATTTGACACCATGCTTACTTCATCAATGATAAGAAGTTTCATTTTCTTCAGGACTCTCGAAACTTCGGAACACGCATCTCCTGATAGCTTGTGATACTCCAATTTGTTATCATGCTCCACTGGCAGCATCAGTAAAAGATGTAAAGTAATCCCTTTAATGTTATGTGCTGCCAGCCCAGTTGGAGCAGTAACAACACAAGACAGCGGTGATTCAGTCCTTTTCTGAAGATAAGTTGCAATGGCTTTAATCAGAAAACTTTTTCCAGTTCCCGCTTCTCCACTCACGTACAGTTGGACAGGCTTAAATGATGTACATGAGCATTCTTTTTTCTCATTACTGAATCCATGTTCAATCTGTTCTGTGACTTCGTCATATATCTGTTTCTGCTCAAGGTTTAGTTGTTTCACCAAATCTTCTAAGTTAACTTCATCATCTTGACCTTGTTCCATAACTCTTTCCACCTCATCCATGGCAGTAGCAGACTTCATTTTGGATAATTGGTCCTCCTAGTGGTTCCTGACTCAATGAAGCAGAACTCTGACTGCCTTAGGGAACTGTCTCTCGCAATCTCTGCAGCAATTGTGGCTTCTTGCTCTATTTCTTCATTCAACATTTGCAGATAATTTGGAAAAACAGGACATTCTATGGTATCCTTCGTTGCATTAAAGGAGTCTTCATAACAGAGAAAATCTCCAAGAAGTTCCTCTTCTTCACGCCATGGTTTAAACAGTTGCAAAAGAGGCAAATAATAAAATTCTCTTTTATCTGGATTATCACAACTCAATTTGCGATGATTAATCAAATTACCTTTTTTCTGTTTCACTAGACATCCTTCACATCCAATGACTCCATATATTCCATTATTGATATCTTCTCTGATGTTCCTCTTATAAATATATCTCTGCAGAACTTCATAGAGACAAGCGTTCTCAAGGTGATGACTTCTATTTGGATAGTATGTATCCAACATGTTTGTCTTCAAAATATCTGTACTTTCTGGTTCTTTCTCCGCCAAATACTCTATCTCTTGTACAGATTTCAAAACTCGATTTCGTGTTGCAGCAAGACCTAGACTCACCCAAATGATGGTTCTAGATTTGGCATATAGACTTGCTGACGACAATCGATCAGAACATTCATACGCTCCAATTTCTCGATGCGACAACATCATCAGACTGTAACTGTATAATTTCTTGCTTAGACTCTTTTCATGTGAAATGTCCTCCCACATTTCCTTTAGGTCTGTCTTTTCTTTTTTTGTGATGTAAGACGTCACATATCGAGCCACAGCAATAGAGTTGTCAGCAACAAATTGAATATCCATGTTAGCATTCCACATGGACAAAATCACTGGGTTGTAGTCGTCAGGGCCGGACTGGGAACCAAAACCGGCCCTGGCAAAGTGCTTGGCCGGCCCCCCTCCTCCCCCTGGGGGAGGAGGGGGGATGCCAGCAAGCTCTTTACCAGGGCCGCTTTTCCACAGAATTTGTTACAGGGCCGATTTAGCAGCTTCGCTGCAAAAACGGCCCTGTCACAAAAATGGCCCCCAGGGGCCCAAAAACGGCCCCCACCCTTGCGGCCGACCGGGGAATTGCCCGGTGCCCGCAACGGCCAGTCCGGGCCTGGTAGTCGTTGATGTACTTAGACTCTTCGTCTCTTTTTAAATTGTATGTATTTTTTTGTGATTTCCTCATCGCAGAGAAGACATCAAGTTATTTACTCTTCCTTTAGAAATCACTGGTCGTGGAAAGCTGAAACGACATTTTGTGTAGAACTTGTCCTTGTTTCTGAATTTTCGACGACAGTACTTTCCACAACGATGGGATTGAAAGCGTAAAACTTGTTGCCTTAAACTGTTTTCTTCTGTAGTTTTCGGAACAGCACATGTTGAATACTCTTCAATGAAACTCATCACTGTGTCATTCGAATCTGTTCCAAATTTGGGTGCATCTTTAATCCACAACAACATATGTATGTGAGGAGCACCTCTCGCTTGATACTCCTTTCTCCAAAAGAAATCCAAAACCTCTCCAAGGGGAGGATTTTTTTTGTTGGTAATAAAAGACATCATAGCTTCAAATCTATGATTAAAATATCTGCATACATTCACTGGATCGAAAGAGCACAGTTCTCCAGGTGTTTTGAATTCTATATTTTGTATATTAGCATTGGCCTCTCGTAGAAATTGAAGTAAGTCCTCCCATGCATACTTGGCACAGCTAAGAGTGAGGAACCATGTAGGAGTTCCTAAGTTTCTTAGCATACATTTCAATTCCCCATGGCGACGGTACCAATAATCATTTGTACCACGCTGACATGCCATGAGATTGATTAGATGAGATTCTAAAATATTATCTTGAAGATTCACTTTCTGCATAAAGTCCCTCGACGAAACATTTTGTAGATGTGCTCCACGTTTCAGAATATGGTTTACTGCATAAGAAAGCCCAGACAAGTCACTTTCATACAGTAGATGAAACAAATAGGGAATGCATTGACGAAACCTTGCATCTACAGCATATAATCATACAGTTCGATATTCAGATGCAGGAATTTGAAGTGGTCGATCGTCATATCGTCCACCTCGACCTGTTGGAAATAGCTGTGGAAAACAACGAGCTTCCAAACTTTCTTCCCATACACTAATGGGACTTCCTTTTGCTGTTTTCATTTGAAACAAGTCAATTGCATTCCCCATTACTTCTTTGGAATGTAAAGGATGAACAGTATAATGTTCATATATTTCTTCACTTCTAGACACATCAACTTTTTCAATTTGGCCAGCTGAACAATCACTGTCTTCATCTGCAGCTGTTTCCTCTGCTGCAACACATACATCTTTGTAGTACTCATTGTTTTTGACTAAATACAACGTTGCCTTTTTGACTTTCCTAACATCCACTAAATCTTGCCAGATTGTTTTACTCTTTGTTGGAACCCCATTAACTAGAATAACTAAAGGTTCCTCTTCTACTTTTTCTATACCAATTGTATCAATATTTTTTTTCAAATCTAGGGGCAAATAAACAACTCTTCCCTTTAATCCTCTCTGCAAATCTGTAGGAGGCAATTTCCCTATCTTAGGCTCCATGCAAACAATTGCCTGAAAAGGATGGACACATTGAATCAAAATAGACTCATATGTATTTAAATCTATCAATTCACGGGGAATGTCTATGAACTCCAGATTATTATGAACAGCTCTAGCAGGCATTCTGTTTTGGTTTAATTTGTCATAACAATATTTACAAATACGCTGATCAGAACTCAAATCAAAAGAATTCTCCACCCACAAATAAGTTGCTAAATCTTTCCACTCATAATTATCCATCTTTTCACTTTTTGCATATAAATCAACTAACCTAGTCTGAATCTTATAATGAGTCCGTCGACAACACACACAAGTAAAATTCGGCCTTTCACTTGATTTCACCTTAAACCTGGTAATTTCCTTCTCAAACCTTTCTGTATTTAAAATCTGTACATTGTCTTCCACATTACCTTGAATTGCTGTCTCAATTTCTACACTGTCCTCTTGCTCACGAAAATAACAAATCTCAATTTCTTCACAAATCTTCTTCACATCTAATTCTGTTCCATGCAAAAGAGCACTGTTTAATTGTTTAAGCTTAAGTGCTGGACTTTTTGCATAATACAACATTCTCACTAATTTCTTCATTTTGGTATGATGCACTGCTAACATCCTAAAATGATGAAAAACACTCTGACACACTTTTCTAGATAGACAAGCCAGTGAATGGCCTTGCAAACCTGTGATTCCTCTCACTCTGCAAGGCTCTAAGTCTTGCAACAACTTCATTTTCTGCTTTAGACTTTTCTTACTATATGTACGTAAGAAATTACAAAACAAATCAATTGATTCCTGTCGCACACTACAAATACTACTACACTTCCAAGTGTACACTGGACCCTTAGTACGTCTCCCTAAAACTCCATCAGATAACACCTCTTCTGGTTCTCTAGGCACAAGTTTCTCTTTTTCAATCGGACAACCGTCTTTCACTTCATACGCTCGACCACTGGTGTCAACTGCATGCACTAAATCATTCTCCTGGAAGCAACTCTCCTCATTAAAAAATGGCTCACAACTTGAACTGTGCATACATTCGCCAGAAAAAACTTTACCAAAATTAGTCCGATTAATTACTCTTTTCCATCTACTGTTTGATTTGAAAACATCAATTGTCTTGTTAAGTGTCCTAATTCTATTGATTATTAAAATAAATAATTTTTTCTTAACTTCAAAAGCCTGATTAACAATCTTCTCTACACTTTTCTTTTTCTTATAATAAGCAGCTATCTGTTTACCTTTCCTAATGTTTTTTAACAAATTTAAAACCACCCTATTGCGAAACATTCGTCTATGAATGTCTCTAAACTGATTCTGCCTTCTATTCCTATACATATTATTCTCTCCTGCTCCAGTTTTAGGATTCTTTGAATTTCTCTCCTTCCTTTTCAATTTTACTCTCTCATTTTCTTTTTGTACATGGTGTCCATTATTTTTTCTGGATGTACATATGTTGCGTAAAAAAGACTCTGGGCCAGATGTAGGTAATTTTATTTTACCACTTCTTAAATACCGAATCATACCGATTCGGTATTTAAGAAGTGGTAAAATAGAGGGGGGGAGATGTAGGTATTTCAGATTCGGTAAATACCGAATCGTTAAGATTCGGTATTTACCGATTCTGTAAATACCGATTCGGTATTGGCCATTGATTCCTATGGGCCCTGAAGCCCATAGGAATCAATGGGCAATACCGAATCTGTAATTACAGATTCGGTAAATACCGATTTTAGCAAGGGTGCAGGGGGTGTCACTTTGACACCCTCTAGAACCCCAAAGACGGGCATGTGTGCCATGTGGCACACAGACATGCCCTAAGGGCATGTCTGTGTGTCACATGGCACAGGTATGCATGCACACATGTGCATACACACCTGGATTCGGTATTTTACCACCCAATTGGATTGGGTGGTAAAATACCGATTCTTAAAGCCCTGTGGCACTCTGACATGTGCCAGCTACATCTGCATTTACAGAATCAGTATTTTACCGAGTCTGTATTTACCAATTCGGTAATTTTACCGAATCGGTAAATACAGAATCGGTAAAATACCGATTCTGTAAATGCATGCCCTACATCTCAAAATTCAATTACCGGTCGGTAACGGCCAAATTCGGCCGTTACCGACCGGTAATTGGCCACCTACATCTGGCCCTTAGTTGTCTTACCAGGAGCTTTGTTCCTGTTTTTTGAAGTATCTGTTGTGGAAGAATGCTGTAATTCCATTGCTATTTTTGATTTTTCCCGGTTGCGTTCTTTCTTTGTCCTTTCCTTTGTGGGCATCTTTGCTTTTTCTTCAAATAACGATTTCAATCTGTGTTAAAGAAAAACAGTACCACATTATAGACCACTATTACCAAACAACAAAGCAATGACAAAAAGCAAACGATCAATACAGAGTTTCAGATCAGGTGAGGATTCTCCAGTGGTGCACAAAAGGTGAGGAGTGTATTGAAAAATATAGTGGAAGACAGCTCTGTCCACAACTACAAAGAAGATCAGACCTATGTCTAACTCCACTGCACTCTTATACACAGGCTTCACCACCTATGCTTCCCAAGAAAATATTGAGTTATATAGTTATATAAAATTGTATTTTATAAAATTGTGAAGCTCCATGAGAAAGTGTTTGCCTCAGTCTTATTCCTGTTGTGAGGCAGGTGCAAGATTTTGCCTCAGTCTTATCCCTGCTGTGAGGCAGATGATTGTAAATAGTATCTGTGCTGTGTTTCCTAAATGTGATGTCAAAAACGATTTTGGAGAAAATGATTGGTTTTTACATTGTTGATTATAATGTGGCCCAGAGGTTTAAAAAGTGACCCATCTACCTACATGCATCAATTTTTAAATATGCAGCAAAAAGGTACTTGTTTGGGTTTTCCTGGGGAGCATAGTTGGTGAAGCTTGTGTCTAAGAGTGCAGTGGACTAGGCTTCATGAAGCATATACCTGTCTGCATTCTTAGACGCAGGTGTCAATTTGACTCTTTACAGTGATGTTAGCTGTGTTTTAAATCAGTGTAGGAAGCATATTGAGTTTGTTTACATAGAGGAATTGTATTTTGTAAAATTGTGAAGCTCCATGAGAAAGCGTTTGCCTCACTCTTATTCCTGTTGTGAGACAAGTGCAAGATTTTGCCTCAAAACACCTGTGTCTAAGAATGCAGCAGAGATAGGCTTCATACAGCCTAATCCACTGCACTCTTAGACACAAGCCTCAACACCTATGCTCCCCAGGAAAGCCCAAACAAGTACCTTTTTTGCCCCAAATATTTTTTGTTTCGCTCCCGGTTCGCGAACTGGGAAGCTTTCCGTTAGCTCAATTTGTTGCCGCGACCCGGTCCGCGAACCGGTAAACGTTCCGTGTGCGCAACTGCCGCGTTAGAAGTCAACATCGTGACGCGTCGCGGAAGCGCGACGTATCACGTTGCCGCGTAATGCGTCTTATGACGCGCCACGTTAGCGCACCCGGAAGTGCTCCGGAGCGCGAACCGAGGCGCGAAGCGCAGCGACCCGGAAGCGATCCGGGGCGCGTTCCGCAGCGCGTAACATAAGCGTGAGAGGTCATGTGACTTGTTAATAAAACTTTTCATTGGTTCATTTAACTTTTGGTTTCATAATCATGTAAGGCTAGGTCAGGTGACCTAAAAATAACACTTTTCATTGGTTTAGAACTATGTTTTTTTCCCAAATGATGAAAACCCCTCCTTCTTTCCTCACTCTGACTTTCATCATTGTGAGAGGAAGACCTTTATTCATAGTAGAGCAATGGCTTCAGTACTTGCTTCATCTGGTGCACCCCCACCACCACCTCCACCTCCTCATGGGAAGAGAGGACCACCTCCCCAGGTCATCACCAACACAGAGGAGGAAGAGGAAGAAATAGAGGAAGAGGAGAGAGAAGGACCACAGTTCTTGGAAGAGGTGCCCCGGGTTTCCCATAGGAAAGCCAGTTTCATTTGGCAGTTTTTTTCAATCCCTCCAGGGCAGAAGAAAGTGAATGCGAGGTATGTCATCTGCCTCATTTGCAAAGACAAATTATCAAGAGGGACTGATAAAAAGTATAGCTATGGGAACTATACCATGCATCGGCACATGAGCAGGAGGCATCCACTCAATTACAGCCGGGCGGAAATTCGTGACATGGAACAAAACCGAACAGCAACTCCTGTGGCAAGGTCAACATCGTTAATATCATTGACAGCAGCAGAGGCACGGGAAACCGTGCCAAACATCCAGGAGAATTTTGGGCATATGAAATATACTTGTCTGCACTGCGGTGCATTGATATCATGTGGTAACATGAGTATTAATTCCATCAACCTGGCTTATAACAATCATAATTGCCCTAACCGCCCCACACAGTAATTTTTTTTTTGCTCCTGTTGAGCCCTTTTCAATGCCTGTTTTTTGTTGTTTCCCCCCCCAAAAAAACCCCAAAAAATATAAAATTGTTCAAATAAAACAAAAAAAACAAAAAATGTTCAAAAAATAAAAAAATATATAAAACAACAAAAAATAAAAAAAAAGTTCTTTTCAGAACTACCTCCCCTTTCAAAAAAAAATTGCTAGAATGTTTAGCACTCTAGCAAGCTCTATTTCTTTTAGTTCGCTTCCCAGTTCGCTTCCCGGTTCGCGAACCGGGAGCGAACCCAAAATTTTTTTTTTTTTAAAAAAAGAAGAGTAAGTATAAGGAAAGTAAACAGAGAGTGATGTTAAAAGAAAGACAGCTATAGGGAGTAAACCAGAGATACTGTTTAATAGATCTATTTACCGAAGAAAAGACGGAAGAGGTTAGAATTGTGGAAAACAAAATAGATAAGGAAGTGAAAGAAAAAAAAGAGAGTAGAACAATAACAAAGAAGAGTTTCTTGGAGAATGTGAGTGAATGTTCAAAATAAGATTAAAACATGGGGAATAACAGAGAGAAAAAATAGAAAACAGAAAACAAAAAATAACAGAAAAAGATTAATTGAAACAGCAAAGAAATGTAAATAACATAGAGCCATATCATCAACATAGGCAATAAAAGTTTTGCAGCTTTTATCGGCAGAAATATGTCACCAAAGCCGCTTTTGCGGCAGAAAACTGCCGCTAAAACCACTTTTGCACCAGTTTTCTGCCAATAAAAACAGCAATAATTTTATTGGCTGTGTTCATAATATGCCCCTTAGTGTGCTTCAACTACACAGAGAAAGCATTATGAACAAGTAGTGAAAAAGTGATCAGTCAAAGACACTAAGAGTAATAGAGACGGAGTGAGTGAACAAGAGTGAGGAACTATGAGAAGAGAGGGACTGAGAAAAAGAGTGGAAGGAGTTGAGTAAGTAGGTAAAAGAGAAAGGAATGAGGAAAGTAGCAAAGGCAGGAAACTGAGGGTTAAAGAAATGAAGCTGTGGAACTAATAGTAGGTGAATGTGATAGAAATGTAACGAAAAGAATACAAAACATTTACCTTATAATTGTCGTTAAATTACTCACTTTTTGTTTTTATACTTTCAATCTGTGAAAGAGAGAACACACATTTGAAAAATATTAAAACATGTATTTAAAAATTACAAAAGACAAGGGAAAAGATTGAAGGACAAACAGTTTTTCAACAACTTTGACACTGACAGAAGCTTCTGCTTCTCCAGGCCCCCTACACAGTCCTAAAGATATACATTTTAAACTAACAGTATCTTGATGCAGATGAAGTGAGGCCTATCTTAAAACATGGTACATCTTTTGCACTGCTGTTGTCTCAGAAAAGTGTCGCAAGACACTAACATTTTAAATGATTGCTTCAGGATGCCAATAAGATGTGTCCTATCCAGAGGTTTGTTTGAGGTGAGACCTACTCAGGGTTCCAAATGAAATTTCGAGTTGTTTGAAGAGAACAGAGGACATAATACATGTGGAGGCCTACCAACGAAGTGAGTAATGTCCACTGCACTCTTGAACAAATGTCAGACCTCCTCTGTCTCCAGGAACAGGCCTAAACCTCATCTACACAATGTGGTGTGTAATGTTAGGAAACACAGGTAATATAATTGAAAAACATGCAAATTTTTTTGCTCATTCCACAATCATATGACCTGTGTTTCCTTTGCTTAGGTATCTCATTGTGGAAATGTAGTCTATCATATGAAAGACTACGTAGAATATGAGCACTGTATGCAAGAACTTTGACACTTACAGAAGCCTCTCCTTCTCCATGCCTCCTACACAGTTCTAAATGTACATCATAAATGGAAACAGTACAGAATTAATTATACATGTTAAATGGTTTATTTTTGCTGTTCTCAGAATGTATCAAATTTCACTAAAAACAGTGACTTGAAGGTATTCATCATATAACAGCGGGGAAAAAAAAACACAATCAAAATGATTGTGTTTAAAAAACCCATACAACATAACAAATCAGAATTCAGAACTCCTTAAAGTTAACTTACTTTCCATGACATCAAAGGATGTCCTATGAACAGCTTACACTCTGTTGTGCTGTTATTACTTTCAGCCCGCCACTTTCTGAAAGAAAACCTCCATCGTTTTGAAAAACATGTTACATACAATAAATGACTTCTTGCTCTCTACCACAAGTTTCCACAAGGCCAAATCTTGTCAGAGCCATTTATAATTCTTGGATTTCTTGTAAGCCAATCCCGTCATTTGGCATTTCCGCAACTTTCAGAATTAAAATGTTGAAGATCATTTTCACAATCCTGGACTAGTAATATCTTCCCCTTCTTCCTCAGTCATGTTCTACATTTCCTATGACACTGATACTGCTTACTATGAAGCAGACTTACACTACCTCTATGACTACTACAATTATTTAATTCTCTACATCACTTTTAATCACAAAGCAATGTAAAACAGTAGACAGCATTGCAGACTTACATTCCCTCTACTCTATGTTTTGATTGACTGCTTCAATTAGCTTATAAAAAGAAATAGTTTTTCTGAACTCATTCAAAGTGCACTTATTTCTCCATGACGTCCAGTCTTCTGGTTAGAAGTTATGTCTCTGAACTACACTTATCCTCAAGGCCAAATCGTGTAGGAGCCATTAGAACTTCTTGAAATTCCTCAGAGCACATCCCGAGATTCTTTCCCTAAAATTTTGGTTTTAAAAACACCAGGTAAGAGTTTTTAAGGTCATACGGCAATTTTTTTTTGAAAATTAAAACAGAATCATTGCAGACTGACCAGCCATTTCTAGACTTTAAATAAGCTGTGTAATGTCCTGATGTTATTGAAGGACCGTCATGATATATAATTGCTGCAGTTACAAAAGTCCTTCCTGATATTGACAACTGCGAAGCCACAAACTTTTTAATTAAAGTTGTCAATTTTGTTCCATCAGGCCTACATCGTTGGAACATTAAAATGACATACTGGCCATATGTTCGTATAAATAATGTGGACATCATTTCAGATTTACATTGGCTACACTCCATGTTGTGATCAGCTGCTTTTACTAGCTTATTAAAGGAGATTGATTTACTGTCTGGCAAAGTTAAATATATAAATCTTTCTGAGTCTACACTAGTAGTACTTGATACCATACAGTTCTCGCAGTCATGCTGCCATTGATAAGAAAGCCCAAACAGCTGATCTACATCTACACCTTCAGCATGCAATACATCAACCATATACATTAAAAACTCCTGACAATCTTGCTGAATATTTTGAGAGAATTGTGTTTGGCCTGAACATCTGTCTAACAGATTTCGAATTTCAGACACACTTTCTATGTTTGTTCTATCAGTGCTACATTTTTCTAAGACAGAATTTAACAAACTGCAAAATCTTTGATCAGAATTGACCACAATCTCTTCTTTTACATTTTCTAGAGAAAACAAAACATTAACCACTACATTAGCATAGCAGTTGACACCAGAACTGTTTTCAAATTGAAAACCAACAACATCTTCAACAGAATCCTTTTTCTTTCTGCTTATAATTTCAGGTTCATCGACTTTTCGTCTTTTTGCTACAACCTCCCCAGTATTGGTCACATTTCTTCGTTTCCGGCCTACCACACGTTTCTCAAACAAAGGATATTGAGGCAAATGTGGTGCATACTCTCTTCTTAACCTATTGTATTCCTTAACACAATCTAGATCCGCACAAATGCTTGTGACATCACACTCAATCAAGTACAATCCCGATAAAGTTCTAACTCGTGACAATGCCACATATGCCATACCCTCCTTGAACACAGAACTGCCAATATTCACCAATGCACTGTCTACACTTAAACCTTGCGATTTATGGATTGTCACCGCATATGCCAAGCAAACAGGAAACTGCTTACGGCAAACATATAAGTCTTTTACAAGCAAAAATCTACCAGAACAACGACCAATTAGCTGTACTTCCTCAATGCCATCAAATTTAATTTTTAAAAATTCAATTCCATCTCTATTTCTGTATTTTACAAAATCAACAACATTACCCATTGATCCATTTACCAGACCTCTTTCAACATGTAAATTCCTTCTTAAAATTATACGGCAGTTCAAGCACACATTCAGAGTCTTTTCAAAACCTGCAGTTTTAGATATACTCTTCTCTAATGAATCCAATTTTGTTTTCAGATTCTCAGACAAAATAATTGTTGATCCCATATGCTCTACTCTGTCAATAGCTTCCAGTTTCACAATCTCTTGCTTTTCTAAATGCAACATTTTGTTGTTGAATTTGGCACATTCTGCAAGAGTTGGCATCAAACATATTCCAGATTTCTTCTCAGTAATTTTCTGAAAAATATTCTCAGGCACAACATCTTGTTCTGGATATAAATTTGACAGTAATCGTGCATGTAAAGCTTCTTTCCCATGCTCGGTCACTTTTCCAATTCTAACATCTTGTAGAATAGTCTTGTAAACTTCATCCTTCGCCTGACGCATATTTTCATGCAGTTCAGCATAATTGAAGTTTAACCATATATTGACGTTGCCAATGCTGCCTAGGCACTTCCTGGTATCTTCATGCGTGAGCATTTTGAACACAGGTTGCCCTTTCACTGGTGTCAGCTGCAGAAGATCTCCGAAAACAATGATGTGTTTGCCACCAAATAACACATCATACTCTGTTTTGAGAACTTCTTGCATTCTCAAATGCACAAAGGCAAGCATGACATTGGAAACCATGCTTACTTCGTCAATGATAAGAAGTTTCATTTTCCTCAAGATTCTTGAAACTTCAAAACAAGCATCTCCAGATAGCTTGTGATATTGTAATTTGTTGTCATGCTCCACTGGCAGCATCAGTAAACGATGTAAAGTAATCCCTTTAATGTTATGTGCTGCCAGTCCAGTTGGAGCGGTGACAACACAAGACAGCGATGACTGTCCTTTCCTGCAAATAACATGAAATTGCTTTAATAAGGAAACTTTTTCCAGTTCCCGCTTCTCCACTCATGTACAGTCGGACAGGCTTCAACGACGTACATGAGCACTCTTTCTTGTCATGACTTAATCCATGATCAATTTGCATGGTAACTTCGTCATATATTTTCCTCTGCTCAACGTTGAGTTGTCTTTCCAACTCTTCTAAGTTAACCGCATCCTCCTGAGCATGTGCCATGGCTCTTTCCACTTCATTCATGGCAGTGGCAGCTTCATTTTCGATAACAGGTCCTCCTAGTGGATCCTGACTCAATGAAGCAGAACTCTGACTGTCCTGAGAACTGTCTCTGGCAATCTCGGCTGCAATCATTGCTTCCTGCTCAATTTCCGCATTCAACATTTCTACATATTTGGGAAAAGCAGGACATTCTATGGTCTCCTTGGCGGCATTGAAAGACTCTTCGTAACAGAGAAAATCTCCAAGCAGTTCCTCTTCTGCACGCCAAGGCTTGAAAAGTTGCAAAAGTGCTAAATAGAAAAACTCCTTTTTTTCAGGAGATTCGCCACTCAATTTTCGATGGTTTACCAAGTGGCATTTTCTTTGCTTGACCAGACATCCCTCACTTCCTATTACAGCATACACTCCTTTCTCAGTATCTTCTTTGATGTTCCTCTTGAATATGTAATTTTGAAGAACCTCATATAAACAAACATTCTCGAGGTGAATGCTTCGATTTGGATAATATGTATCCAACATGTTGGTCTTCAAAATGTCGGTACTGTTTGGCTCCTTTTCCGCCAAATACTCAATTTCCCGCACAGGTTTGAGAACTCGATTACGCGTTGCAGCAAGACCAAGACTCGCCCAAACGATACTCCTGGACTTGGCATAGAGACTTGCTGAAGACAACCGGTCAGAACATTCGTACGCTCCAATTTCTCGATGCGACAACATCTTCAGACTGAAACTGTACAACTTCTTGCTGAGGCTCTTTTCATGGGAAATGTCCTCCCACATATCCTTCAATTTTGTCTTCTCTTTTTTGGTGATGTAAGACGTCACATACCGAGCCACAGCCATACAGTTATCAGCCACAAACTGTATATCCATGTTAGCATTCCACATGGACAAAATCACCGGGTTGTAGTCGTTGATGTACTTGGACTCTTGGTTCCTCTTCAAATTGTATGTGTTTTTAGGTGATTTCTTCATCACATTATGTCGCAGCGAAGACATCAAACTGTTTACTCTTCCTTTAGAAATCACCTGTCGTGGAAAGCCGAAACGACATTTGGTGTAGAACTTGTCCTTGTTTCGGAATTTACGACGACAGTACTTTCCACATCGATGGCTTTGGAAACGCAGAACTTTTTCTCTTAGGCTTTTCTTCTCCTTTGCGTTTGGAACAGCACACGTAGAATACTGTTGTATAAAACTCATCACTGAGTCTTCTGGATCCGTTCCAAATTTAGGTGCATCCTTGATCCACAGCAACATATGTATATGAGGAGCACCTCTTGCTTGGTACTCCTTTCTCCAGAAGAAATCCAACACCTCTCCAAGAGGTGGATTCTTCTTATTCATGATGAAAGACATCATAGCTTCAAATCTATGATTGAAGTACCTACATACATTGACTGGATCCAAAGAGCACAGTTCTCCAGGTGTCTTGAATTCGATGTTTTCTACGTTAGCATTTGCCTCTCGTAGAAATTCAAGTAAGTCTTCCCAGCCATACTCGGCACAGCTCAGAGTGAGGAACCATGTGGGAGTTCCTAAGTTCCTCAGCATACATTTTAAATCACCATGACGACGGTACCAGTACTCATTAGTACCACGCTGACACGCCATGAGATTAATCAGGTGGGAATCCAAAATACTGTCTTGGACATTGACTTTATCCATAAAGTCACTTGCCGAGATGTTTTGCATGTGTATACCACTTTTCAAGATGTGGTTCACTGCATATGACAGTCCAGACAGATCGCTTTCAAACAGGAGATGAAACAAATAAGGAATGCATTGTCGAAACCTAGCATCTCCTGCATACAATCGCAAAGTCCGGTATTCAGAAGCAGGAATTTGATGAGGTCGCTCATCATATCTTCCTCCCTGACCTGTTGGAAAAAGCTGTGGGAAACACCGAGCTTCCAAACTTTCCTCCCAAACACTAATGGGACTCCCTTTGGCTTGTTTCATTTGAAACAACTCAATAGCATTCCCCATGACTTCCTTGGAATGCAAAGGATGAACACTATAATGTTCATATATTTCTTCACTAGTAGAGGGTTCTACTTTCTCAATTTGACCAGCACACAAATCGCTATCCTCTTCCTCACTTACTTCCTCTTCTGCAACATATACATTCTTATAGTATTTATTATTTTTTTTCAAATACAATGTTGCCTTTTTAACTTTCCTAACATCCACTAAATCTTGCCATATTTTCTTATTCTTTGTCGGAACCCCATTAACTAAGATAACCAGAGGTTCCTCTTCCACTTTTTCTACTCCAATTGTGTTAATGTTTTTCTTCAAATCTAGAGGCAAATAAACAACTCTTCCCTTTAATCCTCTCTGTAAATCTGATGGAGGCAATTTCCCTGTCTTTGGCTCCAATCTTACAATAGCCTGAAAGGGATGGATACTTTGAATCAAAATAGATTCATAAGTATTTAAATCCTTCAATTCAGAAGGAATCTCAACCAATTCCAGATTATTATGAACTGCTCTAGCAGGCATCTGGTTTTGATTTAATTTGCAACAACAATAAGTACACACACGTTGATCCAATCCCAAATCAAAACAATTTTCTACCATCAAGTATGTTGTGAAATCCTTCCATTCACTATTATTTTCCCTTTCACTTATTGCATATAAATCCACTAACTTAGTCTGATTCTTATAATAAGTGCGTCGACAACACACACAAGTGAAATTTGGCCTCTCACTTGATTTGACCTGAAACGTCGCAATTTCCCTCTGGAAATTATCTGTACTGGAAACCTGTACACTATCTTCCACATTACCCGCTTCTTCTTGGTCAATTTCAACATTCTCCTCTTTACTTCCAAAGTAACAAAACTCAATTTCTTCACATATATTCTTCACATCTATTTCAGAACCATGCAAAAGAGCAGCGCATAATTGTTTAAGCATAATTGCTGGTCTCTTAGCATAATACAACATTCTAACTAATTTCCTCACTTTATTATGATGCACTGCTAGCATCCTGAAATGATGAAAAACACTCTGGCATACTCTCCTGGAAAGACAAGCCAGTGAATGACCATGCAAACCTGTCACTTCTCTCACTCTGCAAGGATCTAATTCTTGCAACAACCTCATTTTCTGCTTCAAACTTTTCTTATTAAATGACCGTACAAAATCACAAAGCAAATTGATGGAATCCTGTCGCACACTGCAAATACTACTACACTTCCAGGTGTACACAGGACCCTTAGCACGTCTTCCTAAAACCTCATTACCTAACACCTCTTCTGCCTCTGTTGTCACAAGTTTTTCTTTTTCAACTGGACAACCATCTTTCACTTCATAAGCACGACCACTGGTGTCAACTGCATGCACCAAATCATTATCCTGGAAATAACTCTCCTCATTAAAAAATGCCTCACAGCTTGAACTATGCATCCATTCTCCAGAAAAAACTTCACAAAAATTACTACGATTAACTATTCTCTTCCATCTACTATTTCTTTTGAAATCATAAATTGCCTTGTTTAGCTTCCTAATTCTATTGATTATCAAAATAAATAACTTACGTTTAATTTCAAATGCCTGATCAATAACTTTCTCAACTTTTTTTTTTCTCTTATAAAAAAGCACTTTCTGTTGACCTTTCTTAATATTTTTTAACAAATTGCCAATTATCCTGTTGCGGAACATTCGTTTACGAATGTCCCTAAACTGTTGTTTCCTTCTACTATCATGCACAGAGTTATCTCTTGCTCTAGCAGTAACATTTTTGATTGGCCTTTCCTTTCCGTTTGAATTGCTTCTCTTTTTCTGGACTGAAACATTTTCTGTAGTAATATTTTTTTTACTACAAATATTTCTTATGAATGTTTTTGTACTCTTACCCGGTGCTTTCTTGGTGACTTTACAAATCTTTTTGTTAGAGGACTGCTGCTTTTTTTCATTTACCTGCTGTCTTTGACGTTTTGCAGCCTTTCTCAGTCTTTCTTTCGTTGGCATGGTGAAATGTTGAAATGATCTGCAGTTGAATCTGTGGTAAAATATATTAAAAAATGTTATTAACCACTATTACCCAACAGTACATCAATAACAGTCATCAAAAACTTAAAACACTACTTGACATTTTTACATAGAAGATTTTTTAGTGCTTGGCAAATTTAGAATACAAAAATAGCAGAAAAAAAAATGGAATTTATATTCATGTTACCTGTGCTATTTTATATGTGAATCTGATCTAATTTTATGAGCATATTTTTATATTTTATTGAAGACACTACACATAACCTGTTTTTGAAGGTGTCTTTATTTTTAAATTAAACGGTTTACATTTTTACTTTTTATTTATTATAAATTAAAAAAATAAATGTTTATAGTTCCATAGGCTCAAGCAGGTCAGCTTCCCACCCTATGTCATATAATTCGGACAAATCTGCATCCTCATCACGTTCTTCTTCATCCTCAGGATTTAAATCATCCAAGGGATCAACATCCACTGATGTTGCAATTACGAGTTCAATGATGAGGTCAAAATCAACTGATTGCTGATTGTCGCTCATGTTGATGTTGTCTTTATCTTTAAAGAAAGATAACAACAATGAGATGTTGCAGAGTAAGAGACAAATCTCAGAGATTATAATAGTAAAATTGTTTAACAAGAGTAACATTTTGCAGCTAATATTTAGCCATGTCCAGCGATGCTGAGCAGGTGAAGCCTATGTCTAATTTTTCAGTGAACAGGACTCATCTCTTCTTAACCTTGGATAAGCCTCACCGACTCTGTGTCCCCTGCACATACTTAAATGTAAAGGGGCAGATTTATGTTAAATGGCACATCCCCAGGCATGCACCAGTTAACGTGCACCACTGCTCTGCCACCCATGGTGTGCCGCATTTACAATCAGATAGGAAAAAGCTGCGTCAAAACCCTGCCACTGCTTTAAGCAGGCATAGGTCTTGACGCAACATTGTGGAGATGGGGCACCCCTGAGCCTTGCTGGAGCTGCATCGCACTTGCGATACAACTCCAGCAATGCGCCACCTTTACGGCACAGATGCGTCACGCATCTGTGCCATTTTTGCCCCATGCTGCGCCGCATTGTAAATGCAGCACACCATGGGTGGCGGAACAGCGGCGCAGGATGACTGGCACATCCCTGGTGATGCGCCAGTCATCATAAATCTATCCCTAAGCTTCTTATCTTGTTACAGATGAACCGCCATATGTATCATCAAACTATTTTGCATTTCCTAAATAGCGAATTTTAAGGGATAAATAGCGATTCTTTACCATTCCTAATTTGCGATGAGCAAATTGCTAATTGCAAATTACCCATTCATTTCCATGGGCCAGGAGACCCATAGGAATGAAGGTGCAATTTGCGATTAGCAATTAGCTCATCACAAATTCGGAATTTTTCCAAAGGTGCAGGGGTGTCTCAAGAACACCCTGCTGCACCCCTGAAAAAGAAATTTGGGGGCATATGGCGCACATACATGCCCTAAGGGCATGTATGGGCGTCATATGGCACCTTTTGTTTTTTGGAAAAAAAGCTTTTTGAAAAGAATTCGCAAATTACCACCAACTAGAAGTTGGTGGTAGTTTGCAAATCCTTAATGGCATTTTTTGCATATTTTTTGTTTGATACATTGCATTTAAGGAATCGCAAAATTTGCAAATCCTTCAGTGCAATCGCAAAATAAGGAATAGCAAATTTTGCTATTCCTTATTTTGCATCAAACTTGTTTGATACATACCATTTGTCTAATTAGCATTCGCAAAGGCCGAAATTCGCAGAATTTTGACCTTTGCGAATGCTAATTAGCTTGATACATATGGCCCCAAGTGAGGCCTGTCTTGCAACATGGTGCATCTTTTGCATCACTGCTGCATCGGTTTCATGTGGCACGTTTTTTTTACACCATGACACATCTGCCTAAATGCATCAATTTGTAATTTTGTCGCCTCATAGCAAATCTTTTGCACCGCCGCTGCATCAGAAAAGTGACGCACAGTGGCGCAAAAGAGGCATACACCTATCATAAATCTGTCCCTAGCATTTTAAATGATTAATTCAGGATGACGATAAGGTGTGGCCTATCCAGAGGTTTGTTTAAGGTGAGGCCTACTCAGGATTGCAGATTAAAGTTACGCTTGATGAAGAATACAGAGGAGATAATACATGTAAAGGCCTACCAATGAAGTAAGTAATGTCCACTTTATTGCGCCAGTCATCATAAATGTATCCCTAAGCTTCTTATCTTGTTACAGATGAACCGCCATATGTATCATCAAACTATTTTGCATTTCCTAAATAGCGAATTTTAAGGAATATGTGGTAAATAAATAAATAATACCCTATTTTTGACTAGACTTATAGCATAACAGATAGCTCAATAAAATAAGAGTCAAGATTCGAGGTAGTAGGAGTTTCTGCAGGTTTATTACAACATAAGGACAGGATCAGGACAACCTGCATGGGAATAGGACAATAAGGCCCAGCAGGACAACTGGGGCCCAGCAGCTGCTGGGGCTGGGTCTGGGATGAGCGCGCTAACATTTAATAACAAAACATTGACTTATATACATAGCGCAAACACATAGCATTACATTGCAGTAGGCGTAACAGTGGGTGGAGTAGAAGGCGTGACGCGTAGCAGTCGCGAGAGATAAGAGTAAAAAGAGGTGTAACTAGGAGTTTACTTAGACATGTGATGCAAACGTAACAGAATATGTCATGAATGGGCGGACACATTGGAGGGGGCTACCTAAGGAGCCGGGACCTCTAACCTAATGGTGCGCGAAAACTAGCAATGACGTGTTACTAGGAGAAGCTGGGGGCTACGAACTCTGTGCTAGGAGCAGAGACTAGAGTCTGGAGGGTCGGAGCGACATGTACCTAAACCCTATCTGGTATCTAATGTTTAGGGAACATGTTGATATAAACTAGAAGTCATGAGGGGAAAGGCTAACCTGATTTTAAGACTGGACCATGCATTATTCTACATGTAGTGCGTGAAGAAGAATACTAAATGACCATTAAATACAGTATTTCTCTAACGTGGAGACGAGAAGGCTAGACAATGACGGAAACTATTGATGCAGTTCAATAGCTTAGGAATGCAGAGGAGGAGGACTGAACTGATAGCAGGAACTATAACATACTTTTGGCAGACTCAGAGGCAGAGCCGGGCTGCACCGGGCACTGCGGGGCAGGAAGTAAGTGAAGGGTCGAGGATACAGGTGGGGGCTGTATCGCTCCTCAGCGAGGCTTTCAGGAGACAGGAGCTGAATCTGTGGTCCGGGCCCTTTTGAGGCCTGGAAACGGGGACTTTATAATTGAATAACGTGCACACTGGGAAACGTGGCAACATTACTTACATAGGCCTGATATTCGTAGTATTCACGAGGACTGGAAACTAACATACTAGAGGTGGACACAACTGTAATTGCGTCTTTAATCAGAAATGGGGAATAACATATGCATATTGATCATGCACACATAACATATGATGGATGAGGCGTAGGGACACAGAACATGGCAAAATTTACTTTTCCACATTCCCTCCTTGTCACTACGTTTCCATCAGGAAACATCAATATTCATGATACCGTCTATCATTTCATACAGTACCATTTGCTCGTCTCGAATTGTCTTGGAACGGGATTTAGAACGGGGCTTGGGACTGGGAATACAAGAGGTAGCACACATGCTGCAAATCGCAGGGCCACATTGTATACAGAGGCAGCAGCTAAATATGATCGCTACTGCAATACCTAGAAAGGACAGGACTTTCCATCCCCATGCGGAAATTATATTCCAGAACCAACCGGACCATGTCCAGGTGCCTGGATCTTGGTGTAACAGATGGGCAATTTTATGGAGTCTGGTTATAGCTGAATAAACAGACGGCGCGTTATTTGGAATGAAAATACAACAACTGGATCCGAGAATTCTACAGGCCCCGCCCCTATCGGCCAGTATGACGTCAAGGACGAGACGATTCTGTAAAACGACAATTCTCATAAAGGATTGCTCTTCAGTTAAATTACCTAGAGCGGAGGCAGTCTCATCTACTACTGCTTCAAGGGTTCTTGTTAACCTACGAATGAGTTTACTATTTACAACTGTACCTAAATAAGGGAAAACACCTTTATCTATATCAATGAATTGCTCTGCGGCGGTTTCAGTATAATCGACAATCGGGAGATTTCTCTTGTGTCTAGTGTGTACTAAGAAAGAATTCCTATGATAGTCAGGTGGGGCTAGAAAAACAGGTGGCAGTAGGAAAGCAATGTAACAGGTTCCCTCCCAATCGAGAGGCAGACGGACATATGCAGTTTGACCACAAATAAAATAAGAATGACGTGAAGCTTTGAAAATAGATTTCCCACTGTCACTATACTTGATAATAGTAGTACAATCACTATGTCCTATGTGTACAGAACCATAACTACGGACACATAATTCGCCTTTGACTGGTAGTACTGAAATAGCGGGTGAGTCTGGAGTAGTATCAGACTGAACATTCAGAACCATGAAATTCGACGAATAATTTCCTAAATTATATACTTCATTTTCTAAATCTAAACCTGTTCTGTGGGGGAGACCTTGCTTGTCTGGGAAACATGTACTGTTAAGAAAAGACATATCTGTTGAAGATGACGTTAACGTGGACCATGCTCCACACGAACCATTGTGTGAGAATGGATAAGGAAAGAGTGGCAGAACTCCCTTCGATGTCTGGAAAGGGGGGAGTCGACCACACACCCAACAATTAGTGGCATTGCTGGTCTGGTGTGAATAATGTAACATACGGATAAATGTGTTATTACGCATAGCGAGGCGGTATGCATATTCGTGAGGAGGCAGATCACTAAACGTGTGCTCTACTGTAACATGAGCAGACATATTTACATGAGGAACTGGAAAACACAGATAGAAAGCATAGCTGGTGCAGGAAATCATTATGCTGATGAATAATACGAAACTCAGAAAAACGATACATTTGATTGAGCTTTGACTGACTCTCTCACTATGGGGGTCTATTTTATACATGTCAGAAACAGTCTAACCGTTTCACCTAGGGGAGGACTTATACAATCAAACTGGCTGACTTATTAGACCTGAGCTTTAACTTATACTCCTGTTGCGGAGTTTTCTCTAACAAGGGAGGGGTTGTAATAATGTCTTGTGCGGGACAGTCCTTTAAAACAATGTTCTGGCAATCCTTCAAATCCTGGGAAATGTTCTTGGAAATGTTTTTGAAGACTGGTTTCGGTCCTTTGAAAAGTTTTACATGAGAAAGGTGGACCCACCCCTTCCTGCCTTCTAACTTGACGGCAGTTCGGGTGGTCAAGAGGACCTGACGTGGCTCCTTCCAACGTGGTTCCAGCGGACTTGACCTGTCAAAATTTCTGATCATCACAAGGGAACCTGGAACGATCTCGTGCGGTGCCACCTCGGTATTGTCTGGAAATGCGGCGGCAACCTGTGAACGACATGAGTTGAGGGCAGACATCAAGGAAGCTAGGTAATCTGTCAGCATATTACATGAAACATCGGTAATACTTCGGGGTCTAGGAGTACCCCACATGTTAGGGGGGCGGCCGAAAACGACCTCATACGGGGACAGACCTGATCTGGAATGTGCGACCATACGCATGTAAAACAGAGCGACTGGCAAAGCTACTAACCAGTCCACACCCTTGTCTTTACAAACTTTTGCTATACGGATTTTCAGAGTCTGATTATGTCTTTCGACTAGTCCAGCTGCTTCTGGATGGCGTACACAATGGAACTTCCACTGGTACCCTAACAACAGGGAAACATGTTTCATGAGTTCGGATGAGAATGGCTGGCCGTTATCAGAATATACGACTCTAGGGAGTCCATATCTAGGGAAGAATTCACGAACCAACTGCTTGGCAGTGGTCGCGGCTGTGTAATCTGGGACTGGATATGCTTCTGTCCACCTGGACAAAGCGCATACAACTACAAGGACATACTTGAAACCTCGACATCGCTCCATTTGAATATAATCCATCTGGAGGACCTCAAAAGGGTGGTCAGGGGGCTGGAAACCACCTTGTTCCACCGGGACACTTTTACCTGGATTAAACTGACAACATATCATACAGGTACGGACTTTCTGCTTGGCTGCAGCTCGTAAATGCTTGTTGAACCAAATGTTCTGGATACTGTCTAACATAGCTTTTTCTCCTAAATGTGCTGGACTATGTGCGGTATTGATAATGACTTGAACCATAGAATCGGGGAGAAACCATGTGGCTCTACCCTTCGTTAACCATCCTTGATCCGTCTGGACCCCTCCTTGTACAGACCATTTCTTGATTTCATCGGGAGTAGCATGTGACTGGATATCTATGACATCTTGAGTAGGGTCCTTAACTGTCATGCATGTAGTCAGATCTGGAATATGTGTCTGATTAACTGGAATGTCTGGAGTCTGTGCTGTAAGCTTGGCTGTGCGGTCTGCTAAATCATTACCTTGGGAAATAATGTCAGTAACTTTCGTATGTGCTTTGCACTTCATGATAGCAATAGATGTCGGTAAATGTATGGCATCTAACAGGGCTTGAATAAGGAGACCATGCTGAATCTTGGTTCCATGAGAAGTCATAAAACCTCTCTCCTGCCAGAGCACTCCGAAGTCGTGTACAACTCCAAATGCGTAACGTGAATCTGTGTAAACATTAACCTTCAGGTTCTTGGCATGTATACAGGCTTGTGTCAGAGCGACTAGCTCTGCTGCTTGAGCGGACAGAGTATCAATACGGTGTGTTTCAATAACTTCAGTGTCAGTAGTCACTGCATACGCGGCGACTAGTTCTCCTGTACTAGTTCTCATACATGAACCATCCACATAAAGTGTCAGGTCTGGATCTGGTAACGGAATATCTGTCAGGTCTTGTCTTGGCTTTGTCGTAATGTTAACTACTTCCACACAAACATGTGTGTCTGGATTTGAACTAACTGATGGTAACAGTGTAGCAGGATTCAGGACGTTGCAGCGTCTAATTTCTATGTGTGGCTGGAACAGTGTCAATTCATAACCTGTTAAACGTGCAATTGTCAAGTGCTGAGTTTGTGTTCGGTTTAAAAGAACTTCTACTGAATGTGGGACCTGTACTGTCAGGGAATGTCCTAAAACTATGGAATCACTTTGTCTGATAGCTAGTGCTGTGGCTGCAACTGACTTGAGGCACGCAGGCAACGCCTGGGCGACTGGATCTAATGTGCTCGAAAAATAAGCACAGGGCTTGTATTGACCTGCTTGATCTTGTGTGAGAACAGATAATGCTGTACCTTCGCGTTCTGTAACGAAAAGTGTAAAAGGCTTACTGTACTTCGGTGTAGCTAGAACTGGAGCTTGACATAGGGCTTTCTTTAACTCGTTGAAACTAAGTGTATGGTCAGATGTCCAAGGGAGGACAGTCGATACGGCTGCCTCCTGTGTCGTTAACTGTATCAGTGGCTTGGCTAGGAATGCATACTGGGGAATCCATTGTCTACAATAAGAAGTAAGGCCGATAAAGGCACGTACCTCCTTCTGGGTTCTGGGCTGGGGAAGACTCGCTATTAACTGGATACGGTCGGGTGTCAACTGCCTACCCCTCTTGGACAGCAAGTGTCCTAAGTATACCACTTGCTGGACACAGAATTGAAGCTTCGAAGGTGACACCTTGTGCCCCATCTCGGCTAGAAAATACAGAACTGTAAGCGACGCACGCTCGCAGTCACGTTCAGAACGGGCTGTGACCAGTAGGTCATCGACATACTGGAGCAGGGCAGTGTCAGTTGGCATGTGAATGTTGTCTAGTTGTCTCTTGAGTGCTTGACTGTAAATACTAGGGCTTTCTGTGAAACCTTGAGGAGCGCGTGTAAACATATAGCTCCTTCCATTTAAACAAAATCCGAAAAGAAACTGGCTGTCTGGATGAATTGGAACACTAAAAAATGCATTCTTGAGGTCAATAACAGTGAAAAACATGGCTTCGGAATCAATGGCTGTTAACAGGGAAGAAATGTCTGGGACAACTGGGTACTGAGGAATAATACATTTATTAAGCTCTCGTAAATCAATCACTAATCGATATACCGGGGGTGCATTTGGATCAGTACGTTTCATGACTGGAATGATCGGAGAATTGCATACATTGGAGTCAGTTTCTACAACTACTCCTTGAGCCATGAGCTCGTCAATAATTTTGGATAAGGCTGCTACAGCCTCAGGTGGCAATCTGTACTGCCTGATTCGGGGTAACACTACACCTGGTTTGAGAGTCACACGATAGGGTGTGATTTGCATGTAACCTACATCAGTTGGACCTTGCGCCCATAAATGCTGCGGAACATTAGACAATCTTGAATCGAAATCTCGTAATACATAGTGACCCTTAAAGTCACGTAGGAACAGACGTATTCCCTCTGGGGAACAGCAAATAACTGCACCTAATTCTTTCAGTGTCTTAATGCCTAATAGATTTTCTGGACATGACTTAGTAAGTAACAGATCAGTAGTACGGGACAATGGACCTACTTCTAGAGTAACTGGCTTTGATATCTCATTAACTATGGGTTTTCCTGAAAATCCAAGGGAAACATTTCTTGAGCCTGAGAGCGGAGCCCCTGGAACTTCGGCGTGACTAATTGTGGTCCTACTTGCCCCTGTATCGATCAAAAACTTTCTGTCTTTCCCTAATACTTGACTATGAACATAGGGACCTTCTTGGTCGACAGGTATCTCGATGAGAGGCAAGCCTACCTCCCTCTCTAGGCTGTTTCATGAATATGACTGGTACTCTGGATACTCGGACTGTGCATACTGGTACATCTGCGATGTAACGTGCTGTGTTGCAGCAATAGGCTGCGGTACTGTAACTGTCTGTGGTGCATTCTGTGACTGAGGAATCTGTGAGACTTGTTCTTGTCTTGGCGGACGTGGTCTTTCTTTAGTCTTACCAGTAGCTATATTGTGTTTCAGAACTGCACACTCGTTTATAAAATGACCTGGTTGTTTACAATAATTGCAGTTCCCTTTAACGGGAGCCGCAGGATGACTGGCTTGATTCGGACCCCTCTTCTGACTGTCTTGAGGAATAGATTGTGCAACTAGCACTTTCATTTTCGTGTCTTTCATACGTTTTCTTTCGTGTTCTTGCTCTTCTCTAATTCTATTCTGGTGATACTGGAGCATCTGGAGCATCTGGGACGGAGTATTTGCTTGCCAGGTGCTTTCGACTTTCAAAACTCGGTTTTTAATTTGTGGACTTGAATTCTCGACTAATTTGGTAACGAAAAGATGAGGGTATGACTCACTACTTGTCTTGAGACCACTATTAATACTGAAACATTTCTCAAATCTGGAATAAAAATCACTAATATCCTCATCTTGTTTCTGTTTACAGGCTGAGATTGCATCCCAGTCTTCTTTCCTAGTTGTCAATAATCTGGGTAATACTTGAATCAATAATTCTGGTAATTCTTTACATTTATCTCCAAGACCGGTACCTGGTACTCGTGCCTTGTCTTCAGCTTCTAGAGCTGCCCAATCGATCTTTTTCTCTCCCACCTCCCATTCTTTTTCCTTTAACTTTTCATACACCCCTGCGGGTAGCAGGACCTTTAACATTTTAATGATATCTGGATAAGTGTATTCTCCCATACGGAGCATGTCTTTTAATTCTCTATGGAACCCTGCTGGATCTTTGTCATGACTGGGAATTAATTTCTTCATTTCAAGAAGTTCCATCTTTGAAATCGGAGTGTATACAAACACTCGTTGCATTACGCCACCCGCCCCTTGGACTGGGTGGACTTCTCGTAGCGGATTCTGTCTGTCTATGTAGAATGGTTTACTTTCTGGGGGTGAGACATGAACAAAATGCGGGTTCAGGAACGTTCTATACTTGTGACGCTGTTCTAGAATGACACTAATTAAATCGGTACCTAGACCTCTCCATCTGTACTGGAGTAACTCGTTCAGGATATCATGTAACGGGCCTGGATCAGAATGTTGACCCTCATACAGGGTAATGAGGTGCTGGATCATATACATACCCACCAGTCGTTGCTCGGCTGGGGGCAGTTTCAGAAACATTTGTGCCACTATTTCGTCTGGAAAAGTGGAGAAATCAGTAATCCATCGGACTGCTGATCGGGCTAGTTCTTGTTCGTGCATGGTACTTAATTCGCTATAACCGACTCGTGATTTCAGAATGTGATCGGTAGCTTGAAATACTTGTTCTAGAGAGCCTAGTTCTGGTGCTGGATGATGAAAAATAGACTTAGGTTCTGGACGTAAATGGCGATCTGGAAATCTGGATTTTCCTACATACGCTATTCTGGCGGGATTCTCGTTCTCTTCCTCTTCAGGATCAGAGATACTTTCTTTCTCGCTTACTTGTGCTGTTTTACGCTGTTCGTGTAACCTTATTATTTCTTTACGAATTTTCTTGTACATACTTTCCATGGCACTAATGGTCTTGTGCTTACCCTCGGCTATATTATCACTCCACCTTGTTAGGATTCTCATTTCAGCGGGATCTTTAGATGGGTAATCTTGTTCTCTTATTAGACAATTGATCAGGAACTTTAATATCATGAGCTGAATCTCGGCTTTCCTTTGAGACATAATCTCGCCAATACTTTCTGGATCATCCCCTGTACGGATGAAACGATATATTCTGTCTAGATCTTCTTTCATATTTGGTAAGGTGACTAGATACTCGGTCACCCTTCTTACGCGTACGGAATATAAAACCATATTATACTCGCCTGGGACTGTGTCATAGACACATTCGGCAAGGGCTTGTCTGATTTCTGTAACAGACTTATTACTTTTAGGAGTACGCTGTGATGCTTGAGCATGTAATTCGAGTGCTGATAAACGCTTGTGTGGCGGCGGGGTTTGAGGAGGACCTCCTCCTGCGGCCCCTAGACTAGAATCGTCGACTGACATTCTTCGTGCTTGCAGGGTCGGTAATTGTAACGTGGGCTGAACTTGTATGGCAGGCTGACCCGGGGGTACCGTAACAGGTACTCCGGTGTCTGGAGGAACGGGAAGTGCCTGATTTACAGGGACAGGTGGAGCGCGAACTGGATTTGCATATTCTGGAACTGTGTCGTCCAAATAGGACGAAATAAAAATATCAGCTGCGGTCGGTTTGTGACGTAGCTTGGTCGGAACTAATGGTGGCGGGAAATTACTAGATGCCTCTGGGGTCGCTTTTGGCAAGCCTTCGGCAAGGAGAGGATACATACCCTTAATAAGGGCATGCCTCTGTCTGTCTGACTGTTCGGCTTTAACTTGTTCACCTATCTCGATTAATTCTCTTTCTTGGGCTCGTTCTTGGGATTCTCTACTTAACTCTGACTTTCTGACTTCCTTTTCCGTTCTTCTATGCGCTTCCTTACGCCATAACTCGATGGCATCTTTCTGTGACTGTCTGGCTTTCTTTTTCCATAATGCTTCTTCTACTCGCATGATACATTCGGCATCCCATGTACCCGATACGGGCCATCTATACTTTTCTTCTAACTGTTTGGTATACTCTACCCATAAATCTAGATACAATATGGCGCTTATGCCATGTTTCTGATACATAAAGTGACCTGGACTGTCCCTAGGCGGAACAGGAACTGCTGCTTCCAGCAGACCCTTTCTAGTTTTTAACTGACGTAACTTGGAAAAGAGCGGCATTCTAAACTTGAATCGGAACACAATACAATACACGAAAAACAGTAACAATTGGGAAAACAATTCAGGCATACCACGACATTGAAAATACATTGAACAACATTATAAATAACAGTTCGAACAAAATACTACCTGAAAATACTGAAAACAGAAACAGAACAGAATTCTCGAGAACGGAACAGACTAGAATTACTGGATGCACTGCTGTAACAGTACGGAACATACCGGTCCCATAAAGGAACACATCAAGACCCGTATCCACCTAGGTGAACACTTCGTTTGTGGGCTTGGGTACCACCAACCCACGGACCAGGAGTCAATTTAGACTGACCCTGTCTAGACACTACCCCAGCAATGGTACTCACCGGGCAGCACGGAACGGAAGGCCTCGGACGGGACTGGACTACGACGACGAACTTCGGACTTCGGACTTTAATTACGGGTGGACCTCCGGATACCTCGGACCTTGGACTCTCGGCTTGGGCTCTGGTCGGGACTCGCCGCGTTCCTCCACCGTCTCGTTCGGATGCTGGACCGCCTCCTCCGTCTCCTCCGTGGGCCTGAGGGATACTTGAAGCAGAAATATCTGCACTTGGCCAGTATGGTTCCGTCACGACTGCAGAGGGTCAGGGGGTCGGCGTGGCATCACCGACGCGTGGGGAAAGGGCAAGTCCCTGTTCGGGCGCCATTATGTGGTAAATAAATAAATAATACCCTATTTTTGACTAGACTTATAGCATAACAGATAGCTCAATAAAATAAGAGTCAAGATTCGAGGTAGTAGGAGTTTCTGCAGGTTTATTACAACATAAGGACAGGATCAGGACAACCTGCATGGGAATAGGACAATAAGGCCCAGCAGGACAACTGGGGCCCAGCAGCTGCTGGGGCTGGGTCTGGGATGAGCGCGCTAACATTTAATAACAAAACATTGACTTATATACATAGCGCAAACACATAGCATTACATTGCAGTAGGCGTAACAGTGGGTGGAGTAGAAGGCGTGACGCGTAGCAGTCGCGAGAGATAAGAGTAAAAAGAGGTGTAACTAGGAGTTTACTTAGACATGTGATGCAAACGTAACAGAATATGTCATGAATGGGCGGACACATTGGAGGGGGCTACCTAAGGAGCCGGGACCTCTAACCTAATGGTGCGCGAAAACTAGCAATGACGTGTTACTAGGAGAAGCTGGGGGCTACGAACTCTGTGCTAGGAGCAGAGACTAGAGTCTGGAGGGTCGGAGCGACATGTACCTAAACCCTATCTGGTATCTAATGTTTAGGGAACATGTTGATATAAACTAGAAGTCATGAGGGGAAAGGCTAACCTGATTTTAAGACTGGACCATGCATTATTCTACATGTAGTGCGTGAAGAAGAATACTAAATGACCATTAAATACAGTATTTCTCTAACGTGGAGACGAGAAGGCTAGACAATGACGGAAACTATTGATGCAGTTCAATAGCTTAGGAATGCAGAGGAGGAGGACTGAACTGATAGCAGGAACTATAACATACTTTTGGCAGACTCAGAGGCAGAGCCGGGCTGCACCGGGCACTGCGGGGCAGGAAGTAAGTGAAGGGTCGAGGATACAGGTGGGGGCTGTATCGCTCCTCAGCGAGGCTTTCAGGAGACAGGAGCTGAATCTGTGGTCCGGGCCCTTTTGAGGCCTGGAAACGGGGACTTTATAATTGAATAACGTGCACACTGGGAAACGTGGCAACATTACTTACATAGGCCTGATATTCGTAGTATTCACGAGGACTGGAAACTAACATACTAGAGGTGGACACAACTGTAATTGCGTCTTTAATCAGAAATGGGGAATAACATATGCATATTGATCATGCACACATAACATATGATGGATGAGGCGTAGGGACACAGAACATGGCAAAATTTACTTTTCCACAGAATAAATAGCAATTCTTTACCATTCCTAATTTGCAATGAGCAAATTGCTATTTGCAAATTACTCATTCATTTCCATGGGCCAGGAGGCCCATAGGAATGAAGGTGCAATTTGCGATTAGCAATTAGCTCATCGCAAATTAGGAATTTTTCCAAGGGTGCATGGGTGTCTCAAGAACACCCTGCTGCACCCCCTGAAAAAGAAATTTGGGGGCATATGGCGCACATACATGCCCTAAGGGCATGTATGGGCGTCATATGGCATCTTTTGTTTTTTGGAAAAAAAGCTTTTTGAAAAGAATTCGCAAATTACCACCAACTAGAAGTTGGTGGTAATTTGCAAATCCTTAATGGCATTTTTTGCATATTTTTTGTTTGATACATTGCATTTAAGAAATCACAAAATTTGCAAATCCTTCAGTGCAATCGCAAAATAAAGAATAGCAAATTTTGCTATTCCTTATTTTGCATCAAACTTGTTTGATACATACCATTTGTCTAATTAGCATTCGCAAAGGCCAAAATTCACAGAACTTCGGCCTTTGCAAATGCTAATTAGCTTCATACATATGGCCCCAAGTGAGGCCTGTCTTGCAACATGGTGCATCTTTTGCATCACTGCTGCATCAGTTTCATGTGGCACGGTGTTTTTTACACCATGACACATCTGCCTAAATGCATCAATTTGTAATTTTGTCGCCTCATAGCAAATCTTTTGCACCGCCGCTGCATCACAAAAGTGACGCACAGTGGCGCAAAAGAGGCATACACCTATCATAAATCTGTCCCTAGCATTTTAAATGATTAATTCAGGATGACGATAAGGTGTGCCCTATCCAGAGGTTTGTTTAAGGTGAGGCCTACTCAGGATTGCAGATGAAAGTTACGCTTGATGAAGAATACAGAGGAGATAATACATGTAAAGCTCTACCAATGAAGTAAGTGATGTCCACTTCATTGCGCCAGTCATCATAAATGTATCCCTAAGCTTCTTATCTTGTTAGAGATGAACCGCCATATGTATCATCAAACTATTTTGCATTTCCAAAATAGCAAATTTTAAGGAATAAATAGCGATTCTTTACCATTCCTAATTTGCGATGAGCAAATTGCTAATTGCAAATTACCCATTCATTTCCATGGGCCAGGAGGCCCATAGGAATGAAGGTGCAATTTGCGATTAGCAATTAGCTCATCGCAAATTAGGAATTTTTCCAAAGGTGCAGGGGTGTCTCAATAACACCCTGCTGCACCCCTGAAAAAGAAATTTGGGGGCATATGGCGCACATAAATTTTAACAACATTCCTTTACGTCAAAAACGATTTTCAAGTCATAATTTGAAAACACTGCACCCGGGGGGAAATGACTTAAAATGTCCTTAAGACACATGAAAGTGTTTTTTTAAAGCCTTTGCAAGTTCTTGGGTCACTTTTAACATGGCTATGTAACTCAAACAGTCAAAATCTAAATTTACCATGCACAGGTGGGACCATATTTACAAGGAATGTGCCCCACGGGGAAAGGTCTTTTAATGTAATATGGGAAAAATGACATCAGAGACACTGAAATGCCTTATAAAGAAGCATACACCATTATATCCTTGTCATAAATTTACAAACCATTCCTTTTCCCCAAAAACGATTTTCAAATCATAATTTGAAAACACTGCACATAGGGAAATGACTTAAAATGTCCTTAAGACACATGAAAGCGTTTTTTGATTGCCTTTCCAGCATGGTTGGGTCACTTTTAACATAGCTATGTAACACAAACATTCAAAATCTAAATTTGCCATGCACAGGTGGGAGCATATTTACAAGCAATTTGCTCCACAGAGAAAGGTCTTACATTAAAATGGGAAAAATAACATCAGAGACACTCAATTGCCTTATAATGAAGCATACACCATTATGTCCTTGTCATAAATATTATAACCATTCATTTTCCTCAAAAACGATTTTCAAGTCATAATTTGAAAAGACTCCACAGCTCCTATGCACAATAACACCCTGTCAGTACTAATACTTTACATTTTCTCCAATTACATTTTCTCAAAGAAACAAAATCTATTTGTAAAACACTTGAGACAAAGCAACATTTGAAGAACACAACTTTCTTCATAATTTTCTCCTTAAAGCACACTATTCTCTATCTAAATTAAAGAAATCTTTTCTCACCTTAGCAAATACTTTGAGTTTCAAAACAGTCTCAGAAACACACCAATTTGTCTTCAGCAGAGCAAAAGGTATGCACTCCAGAGTCTGCAGCTATCAAAAGCACAGAAATGCTGTAATTCTTCACACATATCTCTCATGTCACCCAATCAAAACTCTTCCCTCACTTTTTTTCAAATGAAAACCCTTCCCCCCTCTGCCCTTTCTTCCTTTTTTGCATGGCAACCACCTCTTGGAAGACTTCTGGTGTTTGCAAGTTCACACAACAATGTTGCAATTGAACTCTGAACTCTCAGTGCACCTCATATCCAGTGCATTCTTTCATTTAATGATTTTTTCTTGACCACTCAAAATACATCTTTCAAACAACTCATCCATGCACCCTAACTTTCTGTTTTCAGCAATCAAAATCCACCAATCACTGTTACTGCTTCATTAACACAGAAACTCCACAGTTTTTTTCATTTTAAACTCTTATTTTTTCAACTGCCATTTCATTGCCACACTTCATCTGACTGCAGGAGAACCTTCTCTCACCATGTTTTCTGTCTGGATTGTTGGACATAGTTACATCTATTGGGCTCAGAGGTATGCTGAGAACAGGAATTTACCTAACCTCAATTTACAAGATGTGGAAATTAAGTGGTTTGGCCACAGAGGATTAAAATGTCACCAATTGATACCATTGGTGAAAACCTTTATGCATTTGCCAAAACCTGACCTGTTAATTGTGCACTGTGGAGGTAATGATTTGGGCACTTTGACTGGGGTAGGTCTGGAAATGCTTTTAAAGGACACCTTTGAGCAATTGATGGCACTTTTTCCTCAGACTGCCTTGGTATATTCAAATATATGCCAAAGACAGAAATGGAGGTGGTCAAACCAATTTTGTCCACAAATTGAGAAGTCGAGGAAGCATGTAAACAAATCTGTTTCAGCTTACATGAGAGACCATGGAATGGGCTCCCTGTACAACAATAACTTGCGTTACTACATGCAAGATATCTACAGAGGAGATGGAGTTCACATCTCAGATGAGGGCAACAGAATTTTCATTCTGAATTTAAGACTGTGCATTGGTACCTACTTATAAGTACCTAAATGTACCATAAACCCAAAAGCTCTTCTCAGAGCTACCCTACATCTGATCACTCACAATTATTATTTTACTCTAACATTTTTCACTAATTTTCAACAGTACGCTCCCTGGGGCGCTACCCGGTACGCGAACCGGGAGATAACCTCGCTAAATTTTTAAAAAAATGTTTTTTTTTTCGCACATATGGGCCTCCTCAGCCACCCTCAGAAAACCTAGGGGGTCAAGATAAGTCTACCGTGCCCCCTTCTACCCATTCTGAACATTATTTGCCCTCCATCTTGTATCTTAATTCGACCGAAACACAAAATGGTGGACTCCCGTAATGCTTAAGGTTCGCGAACCGGGGCGCTCGCCAGTTCGCGTACCGGGTCGCTCCCTGGGAAGCGCACCATCAAAAAAGGTGGGAAAGTAGTTTACAGAAAAGCGACTGGAGACAATTTCACCAAATATAGATTAGCTCATACTACATACCAATGCCTACCATTTTCACAAATTTGATTGAAATTCCATTTAACCATTTAGCCTGTAGACCTCTCTAAATACCCTGAGGTAAATTACTTCACAAAACACATCTGAAGTGTTGGAATTGACAACCAATTAAAATATTACTTTCATTTTCTACTTTTTTTACCTGACATTTGATTGGTTATGTACCTGAATATATATAAAGGAAGAGAGAGAAACACAGCCATTTTGACTACTACTTCCTGAACTACATTGCAAGATCATTTTCACTCACAACTTAAACTTGTTTTTAGAAGGTGAGATATTATTTTATAAATTTGAAAACATTTTCAGATAGTTATATACTATCCCTCTGTAAGAGTTAGACATTGAGAAAGGCTTCTTTATTATAATTATGGATTGATTTAGGTTTCTGTGGTATAATTATGAATTTACTTAGGCTTCTTCACAGGCACTTTTTAATAGTACTACTTCACGCCTGAAACCATACAGTGCCCATAGATTACTTCTCTGTTATAAACTCACAAGTACCTGTGTGAACTTAAACCCAACAGTGCCCTATCTCTACTGATATATTTATTTTTTATGCAAATTACAGCAATAAAATGGAAGGTGAGCAGAATGTTTCCTTCGAAATTGTTCTGGAGAACAACACAGAAAAAGATATTGAGGACAATGATGACTCAGATTTCATGGATGAATCACGGGACCATGAATTAGTTCAATGTGTAGAATCTGTGGATCATTTACTTCATTATGATGACGGTCAAATGTGGGAACTTATGTTCACTCAACAAGAACACATATCGGACAGTCAAATGCTAGACGTTCTATTAAATTTTGAAAAACAATCCGAAAAAGAAAATTGTATGTAATATTAAAAAATTGTTTGAGTCTTTAATCATTTTTATATGTAATTCATAAACTAGTTAAATGTTAGAAATGTTATTAAATTTTGAAACACAATCACAATCATAAATAATTGCTTAAAAAATAAAAAAATTAAAAAATAATCAACAAAACCAACAATCAATTAACATACAGTATTTGAAAAGTCTATCATTCTTTTTTCCTTATAGTACGCTGCCCAGAACGCTTCCCGGTTCGCGAACCAGGCGCTACCCACGCAAAAAAACAAAACAAAAAATTTTTTTTTTTTGCCCCGCGGGGCCCTTTTAAAGCCTCCACATTAAACCTAGGGGGTCAGGGAGGATCTACTATGCCCCCTTATGGTCATTTCCCCCTTTGTTTTGGCCTCCTCTTGTCTCTCAATCCTACTGAGAGACAAGATGGCGGCCGCTCCGGACTGTTTAGAATGTTGACAGACACCGGAGAGCCAATCAGCTTCGCTACGCGAAGTTCCGTTACGCGTAAAGTCCGCGAACCGGAGCGCTGCCCGGTCCGCTGTTACAGATATATATCTTTTTTTGAACGTTAATTTCTCAAAATCCACTGAAGCACATATATTGAGACCTAGCAAAGGCACATCGGGCTACCAGTCCCTACAATTTTGCCAAGTTTCGTGGAAATCCATTCAGCCGTTCGGGCTAAAAGTGAGGCCAACCGCCCTATGGAAAACTCAATGTTAAAAACACGTTTTGGGACCCCCCTTTTTTCTCGGCCCCCCCTTGACAAACCCCCCCTAATTTCCAGGGGCTGCTCAGAAACAAAATGTTCCATTTTCCAGAAAATTTCAGCCAATTCCGTCCACAAACGCCAAAGTTATTAGACATAGAATTTTCAAAAATCCCATAGGGAAAAAATCCTAACTATATATACCTACTGGCGACCGCCAGTAGGTAATATATATATATATATATATATATGTGTATATATATGTATAATAATCACCACTTCATCAGATGAAGGATTGGAGTCGCACTTCACGTTATTCTTGCACACTTCTTTATTAATTTTGCTCTGGCAATCCTGACGCGTTTCGTTGGTTCTCCAACTTCTTCAGAGGTCTGCCGCACACTTTTTCCTGCCGCCATTCACTACCACAATTACCAATGTCCTTTATTATCCCTCGGTGGGTTGTCCCTCTGGTGGGCGGGTACATCACAGCATGCAGAAACTCGTAGTGTTTGTAGGCAGGTACTTTAAAACCCTCCGGTGGGTGGTGCAATTGATTTAACCTGCAATATATTTGTGTTGTAGAATCTTCGTGCCCTGTAACATCTACTTTTAAAAGATGGCACTGTAGTCATACCGAAGCCCAGTCTCCGGCGGCAGCCACTTCCCCTATATATATAAAGTTCATATATGAAAGGTTGAGGGGGGCCAGAATAACTATTCTAACTTCAAATCCAAAAATCCCAAACCCAAAATTGAGAAGAGTATATATATTTGGGAGGTACATTTACTATTCTAGTTCAAGTCACACCAACATTGAAGAGCATGTGTAGAACTGGGTGTGGAAAATTTGCTATTTTGGTATTAGTCTATCAACATTCAAAAAAAATATATATTTGAGGGTGGGTTCAGGTTTAAAATTGTAAATCTTAAAGGTGGATGGATCACTGAAGGGTTTAGACAGATGCCTGGCTATGGCTCAACTAGAGGTCTATTAGGACCCTCAAGCCAAAAATGAGCGTATCCCAGAATAAGTAACAGATTTTTACAGCTATGCCAATATTCAGTGAGGGAAGGTGAAGAGATTGGAGAGGAAGAGACAAACCAGTAGAAAGAAAGAGAAGCAGGACAATGGAAGATCAACAGGTGTCAGTGCAAAGGAGGATACAGACAGACTTGAGAAGGACATGTTAGGGTGAAAGGTAGGGTCCTAAAGTTGTCATCAGGAGCAATGAAAAATTGAAAAAGAAAGAAAGAGCAGGGGGAGCAAATACATGCCATGGAAGAAGGTTGATTCTGGTGCCAGCAGATAAGAAAAGGTGGTAGTGCTAAGGCAGACTCAGCAGTGTGACTTATGGTTCTTTATGACTCCTTGCTCTAATCACCTATAACAGGCACTATCCCATCACAGCAAGCCCAAATTCACCAATTGTTCAGTCAGGTACTGTGTCCCTGTGAAACGCTAATCCCCCCTCTCCTCCCAAGCCCTGTCATATTATGACAATGTTTGACTATTAGTGTAAAGCTGTACCCATGACTCATCTCTGCCCATAAAATCTCTGGCACCCCATGTCTACTAAAAACCAGTGCATTGATAAAATGCGAACATGTGTGGGCATCTTACAAATCAACAAACTAAATTGTATAATTTGGAACCCCAAAAATTATTTTTCATTTTACTTTTACAAATATACATTTTTATTCAATTTGCAATAATAATAATTATAGAAAAAACCAATATAACTTAACTTCCATATAAAATATCAGTAAAACAATTCAAAATAAAATGATAATTCTTAACAACTTATAATAAAACTACAAAGTACTTCACCAAATGGGAAAACAACCCATTTATTTGTATAAATATTATTAAAACATTTTTGAAACACACAAATTATTTTTTAACAATTTCAAAAAATCAATTAATATTAAGCATTAAAACATAGCATTCGCAAATATATACAACACTAGCCATCTAAATACCTCCCAGTTTTTAAACACCCAGGAACTCAAATAAATAAAATGATTTAATAGAATTACACATGAAAACAACTGAGAGACAATACTGACAAATTTCATTATACATTTTAGAAATTATGAATAATTAAAATATATTCCAACAAAACATTAATCACCCAATTCCTCAGTGAGTCCTGAAAAATTAAGGACAAAAATTGTGTAGGATAAATGCAAAATAATCAAAACATACACATAATTACCAATTAAATAATCTCACAAGCATGACATACCACATGCTGTTAATCATCAATATTATGCTTAAAAACAGGAACAATTAACAAACTTGATATTAAAATGTACCATAGTCGACAGACGCGCGAGCACACAAAACAAGATGGCCACCTCCCGGTGAGCTCCGTGTCGGAACAGCCCGTTTCCGATGATAATTTCTTCATTATCTGGCAGCATTTTGCTCAAAATGGAATAAAGCACTCTGAAGTACTACCTGCTGCTGTGAAGGTTTTTCCTGGTGTTCTAGACGTCAGAGGTGGAGTTTTCTCCCTCCTTCTTCATCCTCCAGTTCTACTCTAAGGTATTGCTCAGATTTCCTGGCAGGGGGCGGAGTAAGTACTCAGGAAAGGGTGTGCTTTGGCCTAACAACTCCCACAGTCTGCTTTAGCTGCTTCACCAGCCTTTTCATTGAAGCATTTTTTATGCAATTACATCCTTTTCCTGCACTTTACATCTATCTACATCCTTAATTTTTGTTTATATGAAAATGGTGGATAAAAATGCACAAACTCATCATAATAAGAGGAAATAACATATTTCTCTTCCTCCAATAAAATCTAAAGTGGTGGAATCTTGTGAACCTTCCTTGGCATTAATTCTTGACGAACTTCAAGCCCTTCATGCTAACACTAATACCATAGCTTCAGAGATTAAAAGCCTGCATAAAGATATGGCTAGTATGTCAATGAAAGTTTCAGATAATTCAATTAAAATACAAAGACAACAAAGTTAAAATTGATGCTATTACACCACTTGTGGGAAAAATTTCTCCTATGTCTGCTCTCCTTCTGGATATGCAAAAATCAGAATAGGCAATACAATGTGCATATTTTCTATTTATCAGAAGATGTTGAACGTTCCAATTGCAGACTATACTTGGTGACTTTGATACTTGGTCTTTTAAACATCAAATTTCTTGGAAAAATTTGAAATCAAGAGCAGAGGATTCCATCTCATCGCAATCCTCATCACACTAAGCCATGACAAATGATATTTAAGGTTTTACGTCATCATCATTTGTTATTGATAATGAAAGCAGCAAGGGAAATTCCTTCCTTAATAGTCAATGGTAATCAAAATTGTATTCACCAAGACTTCCCTAAAGATACTGTTAAGATTCGTAAGGAATTCACTGACATTCGTCCTCAATTGAGAAGTCTTGGATTAAAATATGGTCTTTTTGATCCTTCAACAATCCAAATTTGGAAAGATAGTTTTTCAAAGTCCTTCCAACATCCGGAAGATTTAAAATTATTCCTAGATCAACATTCACATCATTCTATGGATACGCATGATTCTGCTTTAATATGTATTTCTGACATTCTCCACACTAGGCTCCAATGGCTTGGTCATGCTTGTAAAGCGTGTGTGCGTTTCAAATCTGTTATTAATGTTTATTTGTTGTCATTTTTTTTATGTGTGTTTGCCTTTTCTTTTTTGACTTGTCTTTCCTTATTCAATGTTCTAGAAGTACTATTTTTCATGTTCTTCTTCAACTTGTTCTCCTCTTCCTAATTCTTTTTTGCTCTCTATTTTACTATGGCTAATGTTAAATGTAAAATCTGTATTTGTAAAGTGCAAACTACTCACCCTCATGGATCTCAAGGCGCTGGGGGCCTCCTAAAGCTTTTTTAACTTTTAAATCTTTTCTTAAAACTACAAAATTGGGAGATATTCGGCGATTACATTTTCCTACGGGAAACATGTTTACCTCTTTCTCTAACCCACATAACTCACACTCAAGACTTGATTATTTATTAATTTCCAGACAATTAATCAATTCTGTGGTTACTCCGACTTTTGGTAATATTGATATTTCAGATTATGCCTTAATATCCTTTGTTCTACAATTTAATTTACATTTTAAAAAACAATCCTTATGGCGAACGAATACTAGTATTGTTCCTAATGAAAGAAACAAATCAAAACTCCTAAATGCTCTTCAAGAATACTTTCATCTCAACCGAAAAGGTTTTACATCCAGGGTGAATAGATGGGATGCTTTTAAAGCTTATATTAGATTATCTTTGTTTAAAGTGCAGCTTAGGTTGAGTTTTATCCACCTTCTCCGTGATTACAACCTGAAAACCTCAATTTTTTAGTCAGTAGAGCATGAGAGATGGAAGGAGCAGGTCTTCGTTGAAGCAGCAACTCTGGGAAGCACCCCACGGCCTGAGTGGGACCTTTTTGTCATTACCCAGGACAGCACTCAGAATAGGTCACCAAAGAGGTATAGCGCTGTCAATGTCGCACCTGAAGCAGGCATTGAGGTTTGGATCAAATAGGCGTGAGGGCCGTCTCCCTCAAGGCATCTAAGGGTGAAGTCTGACCTCTTTCACTAGTATAAACGAAGGAGCAGTAAACCTGCTGCAAAGGAGACTCTTCAGCAGGTCAAATCAGATTGCAGTTCCCATGCAGGCCAGCAGCGAAGAAGCCAGGGGGGACACCGTAAGGACCCTATACCCCCAGGGTGAGGCACCAGTCCAGGGATCACCAACGCGCTAACATCTAGTGCCAGCTAGCAACTAGGGGTGGGGCGGAATTTGCGTAGTCATTCTACGCAAAGCTCCCCAAAATGGTAAAAAATCTCGGCGAGCATGCAAAAGTTCTGCTAACACGTGGAATTGCTTGTTTTGCCCATTCGCGATGCTTTTTCCGGTTCGCAAACGCTGTTTGCGTGCTTGGGGAGAAATATCTAGCAAACACGCATTTTGAAAGCGCGAACAAGCAAAAAATTCTGCAAAGCCAAGTAATTTGGGGCAATTCCGTGTTCTCCGCAGAACGCAAAATTACCCAAATTCACTGAGCGGAACGGAATTTACTACCCAGGTCTACTTGCAACACAAGTTGGTATGGCCAAGGTGGAGGCTATCAGCGTCTCTGCTCGTGGCTCTGAACCAAATGGTGCAAGAGGCGCACCACCCCTGTTCGCACTCTCTAAGCAGCGTTTCACGCCTGCTCCAGTGTCCAGGGGGAGAGGGTAGGTGTAAACACCAACAATGAACCCAAGTTAGAACTGACTCAGCCAAGCAGCACGAGGGGCACAGCAGGAGAAGCAATGCTCACTGTCACGTCGGGGGCATCTTCGCTCTCCCGACCTCAAAGTAAAATGCTGAGGCGCCTCCTTCAAACTCCGCACCACAGAGCCAATGTGCCATGATACAAAGTATGGGCGAATTTTGTAAATTCGCAGTACACGAATTCACGCGAAAGCGTACTCGCGGTCCGTAAAATCCGCAAACTTTTGCAAACTTGCCGATTTTTGTATTTTTGAGTGTTTGCAGGATTTTTTTCAGCGTGGCTACCGTGAAGTTACCCATGCGGCCGTACATGGGCGCGGCCATCTTGTTTTCAGTGTTCGCGTTGCGTATTTCCATTTCCGGGCGCTAGTTGCATGCGCGTGTTGTGCATTTCACACGTGCGGGGGCAATTGCGTGTTCACGTCAGTTTTTGCATGCTCATGGGGGAAATATGGCGCAAACTTACCCACGTGGTCGCAATGGGCGCGGCCATCTTGTTTTTCATTCATTGCTATGGTTCTGGGCATGCATTTTAAATCCTCGTTCAATCTTTGTAATCCTTTGTTTCTTTAAACTTTTTTAAAATCTTTTTAACTCATTATCTATCACTCTATTTTTGTACATCTATATTTTGTGTTTTTTTCTACTTTTCGTTACTTTAAAACTACTTTTTTTAACTGTAAAAACCTGAAGGAGAAGGGTCCCGCACCACGTAGCCGGTCGCCTTGCGGGCGCTTAAGGGTGGAGGCAGTACATGCCCGGGAGATCTTCAGTGCCCAAGACCGTCGCGGCAGGCGGCAGGCCCGGTACCGGGTACGGCCTCCGGGAGCATTGCCAGCTATGGGGGAAGGTGTGCCTGGCCATGTATCGGGAGTCTGGGGTCCGGCACATTTACAGCCAGGTGACGCTTCAGTGGTCAGATATACTGGACCGGGAACACGACCTGCTCGACCTGCTTGGCATGGAGATCCCTGGGTTTGGTGAGTACTAGTAGCTATTTAATCACTACTTTGTTGTCTTCTGCTCTGTGTTATGATATTGCAAATATATATTTTTTCCGAAGAGCAAGAATGCTGCTGATTACATTGCAGGTAAATTATGTTTCAAAAGCTTCTGTGATTGCAGGTGCTCTCCTGCTCACTTGCGGTGCTACTATGCTTACTTGTTTTTAATTTTGTGCTCATTTGGCCTGAGTGATTATGTATGAGTGTACTTTACAGAACTGTGTAATGCTAGACACTAGAGATTAAATTACAGGTAAATTATGTTTCAAAAGCTTCTGTGATTGCAGGTGCTCGCCTGCGCACTGGCGGTGCTACTATGCTTGCTTGTTTTCAATTTTGTGCTCATTTGCCCTGAGTGAATATGTATGAGTGTACTTTACAGAACTGCGTAATGCTAGACACTAGAGACTCAAGTCCAGTCCTTCCTTTGTACTCCTGCCACTAAGAAGAGATAGTGATGGTGGATTGATAGCTTGAGTATATTATGGCTGGTTATTTAGTAGGAAACTTTTTAGTGGTCTGCAATCATGACGGACTGTGTCTGTCACTTCGTGTGCTGCGGAGTGCTGCCTGCCAGTCCTAGTAGAACCTTTTTGTAGTTGGTTTAGAAAATAACATAACTATCCAAGTAGAAGGTCTGCGAATCCAGCAATACTAATATACTAGTAGACCACATCAGATAGGGCAATAAAATTAGTGCAATTGTTGTCTATTTCTCCGAAATAATTTGTTATTGTTTTTATGAAATTTTGATTTGGTTGACAACAATCAAACATGTTTGTGTCTTTCTTTCATGTACATCAGCTCCTCCCAGGGGCAAGAGGACAGAGGAGGTAGCGGCGCCGGCAGAGCAGGAAGGCCAGGATCGGTCCGCCGAGGGCTCCTCTGATGGCCCTAGTAAGTTATCCTATTAATATTAATAATTATACTTCCCTAACTTTTACAGCACCTATTTATTCCAAATATTCATCATAATTCTATTTTTTCCTAAATCGTCTTTGATCTTCTTGTAGAATGTTTCTAAATTCTTACCCTGCCTCTACTATGACTCTTTTATTAGTCTGTCTGTGTAGCTAGCTAAGCTTGCACAGTTGGCAAAAGGTGTAAAAACAAAACTCCTATTCAGCAATAGCTCTAGGCACTGAGTGCAGTCCTCTGGGTTGTCCATATTGTCTATTGAAGTCTTTTTAAGGTTAATGCTGTGACAATTCCTAACAATAAAATGTCAATGGCCACCAAGAATAAGATACTAGTTTACTTTTTGATTGGATAGGAGGACATACTACTAATGTTTCAGGGACTATTCTGCACAAACAGAACTATGGACAAGAAATAGGGCATTGGTGATAATAGGCTCAGTTAGACTTTCCACATACCTCAGTCATAACAGAAGTTGAACCCCCAATCTCCTTACTGACTAGCTAGTGTGTCACAGTCATTATTTAGCTCCCGAATGCAGCGATGAATGATCACCAATGATTATACAACCCAGAACATAAGACTACGGAGTCCCGACCTCTCAGAGTCACGGACTCATGCTTGCAAACTTGCAAACCCTTTTGCTCACTCACTCATGACCAAAAAACACAGTGTCTATGTAAGTTTTAAAGCTTTATTACAAGTAAAACAACTAGCTCTGTGTGTACTATATTACATTTCAATTGTGCATTACAAAAAAAAACATTTATTAAAATCAACTTCATATAAAATAATCTTTGAACTGTTGAAAACTTAACAGTGGCTGATTTTACACATTAATTGTGGGAAAGCCCTCACCTGGTTGGAACTTAAAGTCTTGGTGGTGATGATGACTACTTCAAGTAACATGTTGCTCTTGTTCGTAGAAGGGAAGCTTCTGTCTGTTTTGAGAAAAATGGTGTGTGTTAAAAAGCAAGCATTCATCAGTTGTGCCAAAAAGTGTAGCATGTCGCATAAATTAAAAACACCCTCCCCTTATGAAAGGGGAATTTTCAGTTTAGAATTGAGTCACAATAATTTAATTTGTTTATTTAGTAACATAGTTTTTCATTCCTAGACAAAATAGGGAGTGGTGTATATGGCATCTAAAAATATTAAATGTATTTTCTAGGCACAGCCCACCACCAGTGCTGGGGCCAGCGCGGAGGTGGTCACTCCAGGGGCGGATGCGGTGCCACAGCCAGCAGGAACTGCTGTGGGGGATGCCACGGTAGTGGCGGAAAGTGGTAAGCTATTATATTCCTTACTTATTGAGATTGCAAAGTAGGCTGGCTGCAGGGGTGTATATGTACACTTTACTGTTAAGAAGACTTACAAATTTAGAACTAAGTTTTTGTCAACCAGGTAGAAGCATTAGCGGCGGAGTTAGCGAGCAACCAATGGCCTCCTCTAAATTTGGCTTTAACTCAGCTATGATTTTTTATAAGTTTTTATCGAGAAGCCAAGTCAGATCAGAGATGAACTTGATGGATGGGATGAACGAAAAGGGAAAGAAGGGTGTAAGGAATAAGCATGGGCGGATTTTGCGAATTGGCAATCCGCGAACTTGCGTATTTACGGATTCGCAATCCGCAAAATCCGCGAACTCTCGCGAATTTGCGGATTTTTCTTTGTGTGTTCGCAAGGGTTTCTGCCAGTTCGCGAGGGTTGTGTACCAGCTTACTTGTCGGCTCGCAATGGCCGCGACTATGTTGTTCATCATCACAGGTTCACAGCACCCTTTGTTTCACCACTGCCACCCTCTGGTACACCCATGCCACCCTCTGGTACATCACTGCCACCCTCTGGTTGGTTTGTCACTGTAGATTATGGGGGTGAAAAAAAGCAAGCACACCTGCCCTGCTTCAACTGACATGAATTAATTTGGGGTTGATTAATGTGTCACTGAATTTAAACTTCCAGTCTGGCTGGCACCTGCTTCCTTATCTGTAATTTTCTTTGTGTTGCAGTGCAATTTTTTTTCAAAGGACCTTTGTGGCCTACTTGTAGCTATTCTCTGAGCCTGCTGTGAGGGTCAGAGCAGGGTCATAGAATAGTTGCAAGTAGGCAACTGAACTCCGAAGGGGCCCCTCAGGAAGCACTACAGGGAATGGTTACTAATGATAAGATTGAACTTTTGCACCTGCTGAGTGCTTTCAGTTTTGTCTGTAATTGCTTTCTGTTGCAGTGTAATTTTTTTAACAAGGACCTTTGTTGTATACTTGTAGCTATTCTCTGAGCCTGCTGTGAGGGTCAGAGCAGGGTCATAGAATAGTTGCAAGTAGGCAAATGAAAGTCTGAAGGGGCCCCTCAGGAAGCACTAGAGGGAATGGTTACTAATGATAAGATTGAACTTTTGCACCTGCTGAGTGCTTTCAGTTTTGCAAAAATCCAAATATCCAGCAGCATCCACAAAAAGTAATCCTTCCAGGTCAAGATCCAAATCAAAGTGACCAGCACATGAAGAAAGCACTGGGAGGAGCCTGCTTGACAGGAACAGGAAGTTGGAGACTGTGGGGCACTTCCTTCCTCCCACCCCCCCCCCCAAAATGGACTCCTTGCAAAGAAAAAGTGCAGGCAAATGTCAACCTGAGGAGTTATTCTGATAAAAATCATAATTTTCAAGGTTTATGCTGCCTGCTGGTGGATTTCTTGTGCGAAATTGCAAATTTTGCAATCTCGCAATTGCGAGATTGTCGCTGCCCGCCGCATCTACGTGTTCGCAAGTGTTTACTCCCGCGAAATTGTATAGTATTCTAGTTGGCAAGTGCGACCAAGCAAAAAATCCGCTTCCCACGGATTTTACGAATTTTCGGCAAGTTCGCGAGAGTACGCGGATTGCGAATTTACCGAAAATCCGCAAAATCCGCGAGCGGAACGGATTTTACGCCCATGCTTAGTAAGGAAGGACGAGCGAGTTAAAATTAATAAGTGGCAAAGAATGATACGTGTTTTTGAATGCTGCCCGAGGTGGCTGGGAAACTGATGCATGGACGGTTGAAGGGTGAAGCAAGGATGGGTGGAAGGAGAAAGAAAAGAGGACTGCCTGGGTGGGTGAAACAGAAACTGTATGTGTGCACAATATATCCATTGGTTCAAATTCAAATGCAAGTCGCGCACGGATGCATGGCTGGGGGTTTACTAAAGAAAATAAAAAGGTTATTTTTCGGTGAGAAAAAGTAAGGTTTGTCCAGTTGAGACATTGAGAATAATGATTGACATTTACTTTGAATGCATGGATGTCTGGATGGTATCTTCCTCATAGATAGCATAGGTGTATGTAGACAGAGTAGACGGTCACTGGATGAAGAGTGTTACTTTGAAGAGCATGTAACACTGCACGTCCGTGCCAGAGTAGCAAAGCCGAGGAAAGTAGAAGTTGTAATTTAATTTTTTCAGAATACTACCATGACTAACAGTAGTTTGCAAGCACAGCATATATTGTGTATCTATATTGTATAGTTCACATTATCAAGTTAAGTAAGTCACAAATCACAAGTGCCTTCCTCCGGCGATTATGGGCACCATTCACTACCTCTGTTAATAATTTTTTTACAACTCTGTCATTCATGTGTGGCCTATCGGTGTTCACTCAATCAAAAACAAAGCACCTAAAGTCATCCCATATGTAAGCAAATGTCCTGTGAAGGGATAGATGATCATATAATTTATCTTCTTCAATTTCCTTTTCTAGTATTCAGGGGCAGGGCAGGGTGAAAGTTAAATTAATTAGGCAGTAGCCCTTGTAACAGAGTATGGCCAGTGCCACCCGTAATGGAAAAGTAAGAGCTTCACCACCTACATGTACTGGACTGGTAACAGTAACGCAAGTCTGTGTCATCATGGCTTGCGTCTGTTTTTCTCTGGTGCAAGTTGACTGCGCTGGCATTATGCCGGCTTCCACAAGTTTACATACCAATTTCGCTAAACAAGAGAGAAGAAGAAGACTGGTGTACTGTCTGAGTCCATATAGTGCTAGTAGAATTCCTGAAACTCCCACTAAAGTTGGAGCAGCGGCTGACGAAGTTGAAGGTTAGATAGATACATGCCACAAATGTTATGTACTGTGCTTGCAAGTTGCTAGTGCTACTGTGACACAACTTTCTGCTGAAATATTTTCTGTTAATCTTAAAGAGCATTGGTTACAGTATGTTTTTCTTTCTTCATATAGAAACTCCTTCTAAACTAACAAGGAAGGAGTTGGCTATACGGGCCCGGCAACGGAGGCTGGAGGCAATTGTCGCCAAATATCGGCGGCTGGTGGCCCAGGAGGAGGAGGATGACTCGCAGTCGCAGTCAACAACATCCACGACAGCTGCATCCTCCTCCGCTGCCCCTGGATCATACAGTCAGTGCAAAACTCCAGCGGTATGGAGCCGTGGTCCGGCAGCCACCCACCGCCACCGAGCAGCAAAAACAACAGCTGTACCTGCAAGTGCAAGGCTTGTGTGCACCGATTGACCCTGCGAGTGGGCTACCTTGAGCAGGAGGTGGCGAGGCAGAAAGCCCTGCTCAAGGACCTCCGGAGAGAGCTGCGTGACCACCTGGTCACAGGAGGACACAGCCGGCGAAAGTAGAGAGACTGTCCCTTGCCCTTTTTTTAAAGACTTTTGGGGGGGGGGGGGGGGGGGGAATTGGGCGTTGGGGTTTTTGGACTTTTGGGGACATTTGATTTCATGGACATTGGTTGGGGTTAGGGAGGGGGTGGTCAATTAGCAAAAAAGGGGGTCCCCTGAAAACACTGATATAGGGCAGACTAGCAGGGGAAACACAGTCAATAAGGAACATGCAACAGTCTAGCCCTTCAACTGGATGACCAAGGCTCAATTAGAGTCCTATAATACCATTAGCAGTAATAAACTCACTGAGGCCCAGAACAGCATGGACTAAATCAAAAACGATTCAATATCCAAAAATATATTGATATTTTATTTCATTTTTTAAATAACATGACCTTCATCATTTGGTGCAAAAAATCATACAATCAAAGGATCCATCACGAGAATAATACAATCAAAGATACTTTGAACAGTGTCCCAAAAACACAAACACTCATTCCATCAGTTATACAACACACTCACTCATTCTGGCAACATCAAACAGCTCAAAACAACTTGCACATGATCTCAACTTTCAACCTTCATTCCATATACATCAATCTAGAGATGCCAGATGTTGTACGAAATTCAAACGTCCTGGAAGGTCTCCTGGATAAAGATTGGAGACTAGATGATCAGGACACAGGACAGTTTATAAGCGCCAAAGCGCGTTTCGGTGCACGGCAAGGTCACAGGGCCGCACCTTCGTCAGGGCGTACAATAGAAGGGGATGGCGGGGAAAATGGGACAACAAAAAGACAGCATTCAATCTGTAATACAAAGATATATTTCAGTGTTTAAAATTTTCACAATACACATCATGATTTTAGCAATCTAGATCTTCTGCAAAGTATTTCTCAACGCAACCTGCATTGTTAACTTATAGATAATTTAATTTCAACCTCGCTCTAGGTAACAACAGTGAGTTTAAAACGACTGCTTAACATTAGATAGAGTAGCAAATATTAGCTCCGATAACCCAAGACCCTGCGGGTACCCACAGGCATGCGCTTGCTGTGGCCAAAGGACCACAACCGAATCATACCAAATACATACATCACAGACACTTTACACAAACTTTCAACAACACTAATATTGAGAAATGGACAGGGTTTCCTATCGTTTTGAACAAAAAAACAAAATAGCGCAACATAGTCACCAGAGGGGTCTTCACATAAAAAGGTCTCTCTAGTCCTCATGTTTATTGAGGCAGGGAACTAGAGGTGCCACATGGGGTCACACAGGGGGCCCTATCACAAACGGTTTCTCTTCACCAAAGAGTAGGGAGGAAGATCGATACCTACCACGTGGAGATATAGGTTCACGTCGGGATATAAACATCAGGCTCCCCCGTGCAGTATTTCGTGGACCACGGGGGAAAAGGTAAAGCCGGGAGCCACACAAAAAGGGTACCGGAAAATGCTGTGTGCGAAACAGTAACCCCACTTAAATACATTTCAATAACACTGTAACAAATAGATATTCGCAGCGGCCCTGTCTCACCAAGGAATGCTTACCGAAGAAATAGTCAAGGTGAGTGGTTTAAGACTCTCGGCTCATGAGATCCAGGGTCCTAATGAGGGTGGACTCAGTGGCTATCGGGTTCAACCGGTCTAGCGTCCCGGAATACGACTCACTAGATCCAGGGTCGGTGGAGCATAAAGACCGTGATAATCAAAAAATAGAATAAAGACATAATCAGATGGTCTCGCTGTCGAGAACCTAGATGTTTCCTCCTATCCGAGTTAGGTCGAGGCTGCCTGGTACAATTTGGCAGAATGATCGAGTACGTAGTAGCTGGGAGGCTGCGGCCTAAGTCTACATAAGAGCTTTCCTAACAAGGTAGATTCAATTACCTGGTACGTTCTTTAAAGACGGCCGACTCAACAAATAGGATAATGGAAGCCGGGCAGTCTAAAAATTTGGCTTCTGTTGTGGAAAAAATAACCATAATAGATGTTAGTAACCATGATCGAAGATAAGCGACTTTCCTACCCACAAACCTAACGCCGTACCAAGCCCCGGGAGATAAAAACCGGGGCGAATGAACCCGGACTTATAAAAGGGCAGGGGCATGGCTATTATATGTAACTTAAACCCAAAACTTATTATTTTAGTTATAGAGAGCGGATGGGTGGTATAAGCCCACCTAAAACTATCACGTTGCATATTAAATTACGGCTAGGACCAGTAAACGCAAGCAAGTGCAGGTTATCCCGTAGTAACAAGAGACAGCCAGCCGGTAGCATCCAGAGGCCTCACCTAATCTCGGGAAATACTCTCGCGTATCTGGCAACAGCGTACAGTGACGACGTTCGGTCCGTGGATCCTGGAAGAGAAAGATTAACCTGAAGGCTGGATTTTTAAAGGTCCCGTGGGACGCCCGGACCAATCATCTGATGGGGATTCTTCAACGCGACAAACGCAGGAGAAATCTAAGAGGCAGAACGGATCAGCGTGATAGAACTAACGCCGATCAACATGTTAGCGCTCATATGGGCTGGATTTAGAAGTACGCTGCAAAACAAAATCCCGGCATCCACCCATTCAGCTCTTAGGCATTGAAACAGTTGAACGTTGAAGGAAACCTAATACAATCTATAAAGGTGGCTCATAAGCAAGATAGAACAATCAGTACGAATAATGTTCGTGGGGCTACTGCATATATCAATCTCTCTGGCATATACCTATGGGAGACATCCAACTTCTAGTGACACAGAATGGAATGTGGGGGGAATAGAATATCCCCGCAATAAGGTAATAGGCCAGAAGGCTGGAAGGCTGATGGTGGCTGGAGTCCGAGATGAAGCTGTTTCCAGAAAGGGGGAAAAAAAGAGAAAAAAAGAATCAAAGCCCCCACTGGACCAATTATAGAAGGAGTGGGACCACAGATAAGACTATAAACAGACCAAAGAGTCTAATATGATCGCATTTTCCCAGGGACATAGCTCATTTGAGCCCTTCTGGGTTGCATTAAGGAAAAAGATCCAAAAGACTTCCCTCTTTTTCCTCAACGCGGTCGTGTCCTTTCCCGGTACGGTGCGTATTTTCTCTAGGATAGTCCATTTTAAATCATGTTCAAGGTGTCTGGTCATCGTCCAATGTTGAACAAGCTGAGCCCCGCTTTTTAAGTTTCTAATATTGGACTTATGTTCCCCTATTCGGAGCCGGCATTCACGGCCAGTCTCACCCACATAGGGGAGCCCACAAGGACATAGTATCACGTATACCACTTTCGATGAGCGACAATTGCTCATTTCGCTCAGGTTGATGATACGTTTATCAATCACCAAGGAGGTTCCTACCAAGGCATGAGAACAGGCTTGGCATGTCCCACAACGATGGTTCCCTTTCATGGGTGGTAATCCGAAAACTCCAATTTGTCGCATAGTTTTAGGACGGGGCAGAAGACCGCAAACCAAATGATTGCGCAGGTTCTTATTTCGTCGAAACACAAAAAGCGGTTTCGGAATCATCATCTCATTTTCTCACAAGGAATTCATCGTTTGCCTAACCTTATGATTGATAGTGGAATGTTTAGTAATACATACCAAAAGGGAGGGGGGTGGTTCAGGTCTTCTTGTGGGATAGTTTATTTTTGTTAGGGTCAAATAAATATTTATTTCAACTTAAACATAGCATAGCATACGCATTTTTTTACTGTTTTGTGGGGGAGACGGGGGTTAACTAAACTGTACGTTTATTTTCCTGAAACTTAATTGGCTGGTTGATTCAAATTGTCTAATCGCCCACATTTGTAGAAAGGAGCCACTAACAGAGTTAGTGAATTCAATTGTCCTACTACTTTACCAGTAATACCGTCAGTCTCTCCTCTCCTCCTACTCCATTATTCTTCCTCTCCCAAAATGCTTATCTTACCTGTGATTCGTGTTTGAGAATAGGGCTAGGCACAGGGCTGGCTGCATGGCAAATGGCGATTAAGGTCGGCTATGGGATCCTGGACGGATGAAATGTCATTGTTGTGGTGGTAGTAGTAGTGGTACACACTGGCAGTAGCAGCATATGAAAAAAAAGAAAATGAAATATTGAGTGGCCTGAGCGGTGCATTAGAACAGTACGATAGATAGTACAGTGCCATAAATTGTAGCCTAAGCAATGCTAAAGTATTCACAATATAACTACTAGTTGCGTGGAGTATGGCTACTACACAAAATAGTACTGAAGGTGAAGGACACAGCAGCGTAAGCATTCGTCACGTGTAGGAGGAGGATGTTGTTGATGATGAATCCACTCGATGGCGCACATGAAATTCTGATTTGATTTGCAAATACTCATGGGTGTGTGTCAAGCAGAATAAGAATAAGAATATATCCTCGGATTCCTTCACCAGCCTTGAAATTGATTTTCTGTTGCTTTGACCTTATCCTCCCCAGCAAGTGTGTGGAATTATTGTTGTCAATAGTCACACCTCAATGAAAACCACACAGCCCGGGAGAAGAGGGTTAGGGTTTGAAAATTGGATGGGAATGGGGGTTTTTGAGAAAGTTTTGTGGAGAGAGGAAAAAAGCACAGCATAGACAAACAACAAAAGAAGAAAAACAAATCTTTGGATTTGAAGATATCCATAAACCTTTTAAGGGGCATGAAGGAAGTGCACTGAATGCATGAAGTTGTTTGCTAAATGGATGGTTAGATTACTGAAAAGTAGTACTTACTACAACTTACTTACTATGAATAAACAATTTGACAGTACAGGGCTGCAGTAACTACGCAATTTTACCTGCCTATCTGCCCTCAGAGAGAATAAACACTTATTAGTACATTAAATTAGTTTTAAAAATAGCAAAGAAACTTATCAAATACCTGTAGGGATAAATTTGAAGCAGAGAGCAAACGCACAGAGCCGCACTCATAGAAGTTCACAACAATAGCATTATTTAAAAGATAAGGAGAAGTGAAGAGGATACTGTAACTGTATGTTTTAGTTGTCCTGTTCAATTTGGGAAGTTGCATTCATCCAGCCATTCCTCCTATTTGCGGTTCTCCTCCATTCCATATGACGCTCCGTTGATCAATCTTGGTGACCAGGCACACTGTCCACTGCCTGCCGGATGTGGATTTGCGTATTGCTATAGTAAGCCTGAGTTAATGTTTTTCCCATCGCACAGGGTAAAAGCCGGCCTGCAACTGTCGATGGAAAAACAGGAAGGGATATTAAAACACCACGGAGAAAAAATATAAGGTACGGTGTGTAGTGCCAAAATAACACTTTCACTTTCAGAGGCGACAGTATAACATACAAGCATCATTTCTAAAGTGCGTACTCTGAGTCTCCTTTTCAAGGATAGTAATTAGCACACAGCAGGCCAGGGCCATGCAGACGGTCAAGGCAGGCACCACTTAGTGAACCAACCTCCATGTAGCATACCTCTTTGACACAGACAGACAAAGCAGATCTAATTTTATGCAACAAGCCACATAGCCGCAATTTTACATGAACTGCTGTCTGGACTCTGGCATGATAACACTACACTGGCCTGACCACTCCTTACCACGACTAGACAGACATGTATTTCTGCTGTGGTTGTTGTTGACTTGTTTACCTGTTTGCCACTCACGAAATGGCCATAGTTCTTCTGTAAACCGATGAAGATGATCCATCCATCCCAGTGAGTGACTGTAAAGATATTATGTAACTTTGATCATCAAGACTCATCATCATCATGGTATTGGCAAACTCAATGTTGTTCATGCAGTCACAGTATACACACAGTGGGTCCAAGGGCATTTTCCATATTAAAAAATGCAACGTAGTGGCCCCTGCAGTAGAAGTACAATTTGCATTAAACAAGGTAAAAACAAAGTAGACTTGAGTTACATTTAGTGTGTAAAAGATTAAATAATAACAGAACACATATGATTCATTTCAGGCACAACAAACAAACAGCAATTGCTTTCATCAGAGCCTGACAGCCAGTGTTGTCCACTGCATGCCATCTCATCATTTATTACCTGTTCCACTTTTTGTCTGCATCTTATTCTTAAAGGGAAGGCCCACAGGGCAGCCTCTCATTTCAATTTCAGAAGTAACAGTCAGCATATAGTCAGTAATTCCAGTCCCACTTCTTTTGAGGGTACTCGTTAACGAAGCGACCGTTTCTTGATTCTGCGTAATCCAGCCATCTGCCTTGAGGGAAATGGATAGGGGGAGTCTGGAGGAGGAAGATAGAGGAGCATGACTGAGTTGTGAACTTGTGAACTTCAGGAATGAAGACAGCTGCACCTTCAATAAGGAAATTAGACGAAGACAGTGCTGCTGATGGATTTGTTGTGATTAGAGTTTTTTTGTGGTAAAAGTTGCAAAACAAAGAAAGACAAACAGGAATAAAAGTGAATAAGGACGAAAAAAAGAAAGTCAGTATTTCAGGCCTAGGTGTCAGGGAAGTAGAACTCGTCCTCAAACTCTGTGAATTGAACCTGGAGTAGGTCAGCTAACAGGGAAGAACTGCCGTCACCTAAGTCGGTGTCCTCTTCTTCCTGCGTGGATTCACGTATTTTGTAATATGGTGGTATGAAGTGCTGATTCATCTTGATCAGTGTTAACCTATCCACATTTCTGGGTGAGAGGCGGGTCCTTTTTGAAGTTACAATGGCACCAGCAGCACTGAAAACATGTTCAGAAGACACGCCTGCGAGTGGGCAAGCCAAATAATTTAGAGCCAGCTTGGTGATCAGTGGCCATTGAGGCCTTTTCCCATACCAAAACACCAATGGGTTCTGATCAAAGAAGAGCTCTGTTGGGTCATCCAGATAGGCCTGCACCATCCACTCAAGGTCCTGCATGGGTGCTCCACTTTGCGTACCATCTGTTGCCTTTGCATCAACATTGAATGAGCAAACCCATGATGAGCTATCCAATCCGCTTCCGACAATATTATGGCTGGGCCTGGTGCAGGTGATGATAATGCTACTGTTGCTGCTGTCGGTAACGTCTGTGAGGGAAAGTGACTGCCTTCGGCCACAGAAGTGGACCTTGCGCCGGATGTCCTGCTGCTTCAGTAGTACTTGTGGTGGTTCCTTCAATTTCCTGCCGCTCTTTTTCGAACCGAGTGGCTGACAGAGCTAGCCAATGTTTGTACTTGGAAACATCTGCTTCATAAAATGGAATGAATGTATTGCTGGCCAGTGCCTTTTTGTACCGTGTATCTAGAATAGTGGCACAAATGTAATGTTGTTCTGAATGTATTGCCTTAAGCCTTTCATTGTCAACTAGGCGGCTTAATAACCTCTCCGCCAGCTGATATGCGTCTTGTTTTTCAGCATCAAATCGGAACGTTGAAGACACCGCCTTTAATTGGTGCTCTAGCATGCGTAACAATGGGATAGCTTTGCCCAGAATACAGTCGTCCCTGCTGACTTCACGCTTGAACACCTCAAAAGGAAGAAGCATGTCTGTCAAGCTTTTAACTAGGTCCCATTCATCCACCTCTATCCTCATGTCATTCATAGAAGCACCCCATGCGTTAAAGACATAATCATTGATTACCAAGTACTGCTCAAACAGACGCTCAAGCATGTAGAAGGTTGAGTTCCAACGTGTTGCCACCTCCTGGATGAGTCCTCTGACTGGCACTCTACGGTTACGTTGAATGATCCTCAGCTGCTTCCGGGCCTTAAAAGAATGGCTGAAATGTGAGCAGATTCTTCGGCAGGTGGTCAGTAACTTGCTGACTGGTTTTTTTTTTCCAGAAATCTTGAACAACAATGTTAATATCGTGCGCCAAACACGGCACTCTGTAATAGCCACCATCAGACATGGCCTTAACTATATTACTGCCATTATCTGTGGAAACATAACGAATCATGCGCTTTCTTGGCTGCAGCCATTCATAGACCTTACTGTTAAACTCCTCCAAAATGTTTACTGCAGTATGAGATTTCTCCATGGCAAACATGGCTACTGTTGCATGTTTCCGAGTAGCTTGAAAAATTGTGACACTGTCAACACCTGCCGCTATCTTTTCTCTAACGCCCGCAAAAGAGACCCAGTGTGCAGTGATGCACATGTAATCAATGGCTTGGCAACTGCGCCACATGTCTGCTGTCAGGTGGATAGTGTGAACAGCACTCTTCTCCAAAGCTGCCCCAATCACCTCCAGCACATCGTGATGTAGTGCTGGAACCGCAACTCTGGCAAAATAGGACCAGCTAGGAACCTTCCATTTAGGGCAGACTGTGGCCACAAATCCTAGAAAACCCACCCCTTCCACAAAAGAAAAAGGGAGAAGGTCCAGCCCTAACATTTTAGCCAGCATTGCATTAAACAGACGTGCTGTTGGATGGTTGCGTTCAAATGGCTCCTCCGACCAAAACATGCTTTTAATGGTTTTCTGGACCGTTTTCATATGTGATGATGATCCAGACTTCTTCAACCCAGTTAGCCTCATCAATGTACTTTTTCGCATTGGTGTCTCTACCAGACTACTGTGCCTCCTAGATGTTGCTGGGGCAGAGGAGAGTGTGGGCGCTATCACTGCAGTGCTGCTGCCAGGGGCACTGTGTGTACCAGAAAAAATGTCTCTTGGTTCTTCCTCTCCCCCCAGCACAATCAGCTCCTCGTCATCAAAATACACACAAAAATCACCCCAATCCAAGGGCATCCATGCCCTAAATGATGTTTAAAGTCAAGAGAACATACTGAAAGTCTTGGCCCATGCACCACTGACTACCCCTGGGCGTAATGGATGAAAGCAAGGCAGACTGGGTGCAGGCCTATGGCACAAAGCACACTGCCTGGCTTCAAAATGGCCGCTAGACCACCACCAATGAAGCGGAGGGGCTGCTCCCCGCTACGTCCCCGGCGGACACCGCTGCTGCAGACGTAGTTTTTTCCCCCAAAAAAAGTGTCTGTCGGCACACCAGTCTCCTTTATAAGTGGCGCCACTTGCTTCTTCGGCTCCTTCTTACTGGCAGTGGCACTGACAACTTTCTTGGTAGAGGAGCTACGGACACCTTTCTTTGGGCCCATCTTCTTCAGATGTCAGAACAGCAGGACGCAGATGCACGAGTTGCAGAGTTGTCTGTGGCCACCACACGTGACGTCACGTGACGTTGTGCACACACCGCAGCAGGACTTCTTTCTGGCACTACAACAAGTGATGATGATGAGGATGATTCCTGGTTGTCAGTCTTTGTGCACCTAAAGCAAAGGAAGCCAGAGGTACATCAGTTAAATAAATGTTGTATATGTCTTGGTTCAATTAATATTTGCAACTCGGCATTTATTATAATTAACACAACACACCCAAAAACGGAAAGACCCAAAATAAAAATTGAAATTCTAATCCAAAATGGATTAAAGAAAGGCAGACTGAGTGCAGGCCTATGGCACATAGCACACGGCCTGGCTTCAAAATGGCCCTCAGACGCCCCACCCACATGACTAGACCATGGACGAGGCCTCAAAATGGACCCCACCCACATGGCCAGGCCCTGGACCAGGCCCCAACAACACCCAAAAATCTAAATACACACACAAATCACCCCAATCCAATGGCATCCATGCCCTAAATGATGTTTAAAATCAAGAGAACACACAGAAAGACTTGGCCCATGCACCACTGACTACCCCTGGGCCTACTGACTAGTGTGGCTTTAACACGCACCCCAAAATTACAAAAAAAATCCACATAGATATAATAACAGTGAGCTATTCGATTCCATGCCATCCATGCAGTAAGTGATATTTAAGTTCAACACAACTCACAGAAACAGTTGTATCATGCACCCATGTCTAACCCTGGCCCTACTACATACTGTTGCTACCCAGAATATATTTTAATATTTTTTTTAAAGTTATGAAAAAGTGTATACATTGTAGTTGCAGCAACTGCAATGCCCCAAACAAACCACACCAACTTACTTGTAAAACCTTAACTCCAAAAGTGATCCAAACAAAAAGTCCTCAAATTCAAATATCCAGCAACAGCCACAAAGAGTAATCCTTCCAGCTCCAGATCCAAATGAAAAGTGACCAGGACATGGACAAAGCAGTGAGAGTAGCCTGCTGGACAGGAACAGGAAGTTGGAGACTCTGGGGCACTTCTTTCCTCCCAACCCCACAAAAATGCACTCCTTGCACAAAAAAGTGCAGCCAAATGGCAATCTGAGGAGTTATTCTGATCCAAATCATCAATTTCAGAAGGTTTATGCTGCCAGCGATAGATTTCTTGTGCAGAATTGCAATTTTTGCTATTTCGGGAAAGCGAGATGTTCAAATCTCCCGCCGGATGTCAGCTGTGCGGCGCATCTACATGTTCGCAATTGTTTACTCTCGCGATACGTGAGCGCAGGCCCTTATGATGTATTCGCATTCTGAAAGTCTCTCAGTACAAGATGGCGGGACGCTATGACGTACTCGCGGTCGAAAAGTCTCGCGCAATCACGCGGCAAGATCGAAAATGGTGCAGCGCAAGCAAACCGGGAGGAAAACAACTCGGCGAACTCAGAATCACGTTAAGTCAACGCGTTTGTATTTTTGAAGCGCGACCAAGCAAAAAAAATCCACCAACTCGCGAATTGAGAATTCTTTGACAAGTTTGCGAGATTTGCGGACCGCAAAATTGCCAAAAATACGCAAATTCCGCAAGCGTAATGCATTTTCAGCCCATGCTTACACAATACAACCTTCCACCTTGCACCAAGCACCACACAATGTCGAACTTCTTGTGGCTGTGGTAAAAAATAGCGCAGTTAGAGTCACCTCCGGTTACTGCTAACCGCCCACCACGGTCCGCACAGGCCCAGGCGCTGACTGGAAGTTGGTAGGTGTCCAACAACAACGGAGAGCACGGGCTCATGACTCTCGCGGCTCATCAGCATAAGGAGTACGACTGGGGTTGTTGCCCTCACCTCCGCCACACAGTGCACTCAGCACTCCCGGGCACAATGGACGGTGCCAGAACGTTTTTCTCAGCCTCCGCACTACAGCGCTGGAGTGAAGTAGCTCTTTCCCTCATAGCACATCGGGGTGCCCATGGGGGTGCGCAGCACTGCTGACTACCAGATGGTCTCTTCAACCCCCACAGCTCCCACCTCCTGGGCTCATATAGGGCGCAGTTAGCCCATGTATATCTCCGCCACAGGCTATGTCACAAGCCTGGCCTCCAATCCACTGCGTCTGGCCAGATCGCTCTCCTCCACCCCGCGTCATCACAGGGCACCGCACAGCTTCAAGAAACAGCACAAAATGAGCAGTGCACCTTCCGCTACAAGCACTACTGCTTCTTAACTCTGGGCAGCCAGGATTGATGCAGGATAAAGGTTGTATCTTTAGATGGTTGGAAGGAACTCTCAGCTTACACCGCCATCTTGGGCTCAGGCAAGCTTCACCCCCATTCTAGAGCTACACTTTATTTTATTTTTTTGCCATTTCAAAGTGTGTCATGTCCAAACTGCAGACCCCTTACTCACAGTGGCCCCTATTCACTGTAAGTATATTAGTTTAGCCTTCAGTAGTTCTCAAACTTTTTGCACTGATCAAAGTTGCATCACAGAAAATATAGGAGTACCCTGGGTCTACATGATGTCACAAGCTTGGATTGGAGAGTTTATACCATGACATGGGATGAGGGGAGTCAATAGGTCACTACAAAAGTGTATATAAAGATATTACTTTTGGTCATCATGTGATGATACACATGTATGTTAACTTATGATTTATGCTAGTGGTAGATGTAGAAAATATTTTCTTAAATCAATACAGACAAACAAAACTTTGCGATATTTCTTTATACATACACGTCAATGTCTATCAGTAGCGGGGATATGGGAGGCCATCGCCAGGAAGGTGTGGACCCTAGGGGTCTGCAAGTGGTGCAGCATTCCTTGTCGCGAGAGGTGGCAGGACCTACGATGTTTGACTCAAAAGGCAACTGAAGTCCAGCTCGGGAAGTCCTCCCAACGTGGGAGGTGCATGTCCCGCACCTTGACCCATCTAATGGCCCACATTCTTTCTGTGACATATTCAGATCTTGATGGGCAGTTGAGGGCCTAACAGCTGCAACAAGGGGGTAACATCTTATCAGAGATTCACATGTTACATGACAAATGTTTTGGTACAGGCAGGAGTTTTTACATAAACATTAAGGGTGACCCATGTTGAACGCACAGGAGGAATTCTTGAAGGTGTAAGTTTGGCACGAAGTGTATAATGATGTACATTGTTTATTCATTTGTTGGTAAGGCTCCCACCTGACTCCTGTTCACAACCAATGGACTGTTCTGAGCAGACACATGGTTGCCTAAACTCCATTTATATATATATATATATATATAGATATATCATGTTGTTTTATGTCATGAGGGACACTTGGACCAAACAGGCAAATAGTATTGTGTCAGGTGTGATGCTGATTCACTATTATGGATGCTGTAATGGTAGCCCTCTCACATGTGACACAGCATACTAGGAACTTAGGCTACAGTGGATTTACCAATTGTCACATTTGTAAGTTGGGATTCTACACAAACAAGAGTGAGAATGTGATCCAAAATTACTAGTGACATTAGTATTAATGCTACAGGTTGGAATTAAAACATATCCACATTTCTTTAACATCATAAATACAGTTTCATACAAGCTAAAAGTGACAGATTATCATGATGTCCTACTCTTTCACAAAGATGTGTGTGTACAATCTTTGTTGAATCCATAGCTGCCAAGGTTTCAGATTGCTATATGTGACATTTTCATAATTTTCAGTGTAATTATGAGTGACATTGAACAACTTTGAGTGACACTTACTCTGGAGCACAATCAAGCTCTGAATACTAGAGAAACCTATAAATATCAGAACTTACACCCATTTGAGCACCAAAATACTCTAAGAAGGTCTTTAAATTGCTGCAAAGCTCTTGAAATGGAAGAGGTATAATGTAGTGTTGACACCATCTTGAGCAGGACTTTAGCTTCAATCCCAAAAGTCATCGTATTACATGGTAAAAGTAATGACTATACCATATTTTGAGATATGAGGTGTTCTTAGTAAAGTAATCACAATTTTATTGATGTGTGTTATAAAACCTCTGGGATTGTGTGGCTTTTTTCTTTCACATGTACCCCAGCCTGAGCCAAAGATTCACTAGTTAGAATTATATAATTATTCAACATGCTCTCAGACGAAGGAATAGTACTTTCAATTTTACAAAATTAGCAGCCCTTTGTCACTCAAAGATTTACGGGGGCTGTCCATTGCTCTCACCCCTACTTTCAACATAACCACTGGGGCTTTGTAGATCGTCTCCCTCGGATAGTGTGTGAGCAATTTCCACATCTGATTAAGTCTTCAGTGGATTGGGGAGGCAATGTTTTAGCCATACACCGAAAGACCTTTCTTGTGATGGAGTCGGCTAGAGAGCACCCACTGTCCCATACTGCAGGCAGTAGTGGCCTGATTGTGCAGCGAGCTCCATTTGAAATGTGTTATTTGTTTATTATACACTGACACACCTGGATGGGTGGCTGGTAATCAACAACTAATACTTGTAACTTAACTTACTATTCTCATTGATCTTCAGCCAGGCAGCACTGCATGCCCAAAGCACTTCCCTCCAGCACCGACACACGTGCTGTCCCATACTTGCCGCCTAACTTGCGCTGCTACCTTTCTTAACGGCATTTTCACCGCTGATCGCCATACAACTTTTCTACAGGCTGACTCCTCTGCAAACAGTCTATGTGACAACACTAAAATAATGTTGTTGCCGCCTATTTGAGATACCGGCATTTAGATGGAAGAATCGCTGGCTACATAAACGCACTGCTCCTTGGTGCGAGGCGCCTTCCAGGGGCCTCATTTATGAGGCCTTCCTTGAGTTTTGCGCATCCGATGCGTCACTTTTTGTGACGCATCGGCGGCGTAAAACATGCCTCCTGATGCGCACTATTTACAAAGTGACGCATCTAAGCAGATGCGTCACTTTGTAAACCCCTGCGCTACATTATACCTGCGTCAGGTATAATGTATGCAGAGGGGGCGTTCACCCGCAAAAAGCCTCGTAATACTTGTTCTTAAAAAAAAAAGCCTCGTAATAGTGACGCAGTGAAATCTATGAGATTTCACTGCGTCACTTTTAGGACGCTGTTGCGTCTAAATCTTGCGCCTGCCTCACAGCAGGCGTAAGAATGACGCAAGCCCTTTCACATGGGGCTTTCCTCATGTGAAAGGAAGCATTGCTGGAGTTGCGTCTTTTTTGTGACACACTCCAGCAATGCGTCACTTTTGCGCCTACAGATACGTCAGAAATACTGACGTATCTGTAACTCCTTGCGACATGATGCGTCATATTATAAATATGACGCATCAATCATGTCGCATGGAGAGCGCAGTGAAAAGTGACGCATTGCTGTTTTCACGCAGCGATGCGTCACTTTTCATAAATGAGGCCCCTGGAATCATTTAATCCACGCATGACTTCCAGTGAACGTCGGTGCCCATAATCGACGAAGACGTACCAATATTGCGGCGAGCATAGCAAACTAACTGCCGCTCGGCTCGCCCTGCCGCTCACTCAGAGTAATGGATAAACTGTTTATTGTTTCATTCACATGACCTCACCATCACGTGAATGCCGTGCCATCCGGCCCGCAGCAGCTAGGATAACAATCAATGCTCATTGCTGCACTCGGACCTGCCATTCAGGAACGACAACCATTGCACACTTGACACCAATCACACACTCTGCCAGAGGAGCACGATGTCCCATTTGTGCTGCACGATCAAGAGTCACAAGTGTTTGGCCTGGACAGCTATATCAGTCCCGCTTTGCTCTTCCTCTGCACCGAGGCAGTGGTGTCAAGGAGGCACTACAAATGCGTGAAGTAGCATTATAGTGAGGTGATGCGGACCACCTCACTACAATGCGTTAGTATCACGCCTGATACTTGATACTTGCCAGGTCTGTGAATCACACACAAGAATGTGTGCACATTGGTGAAAAGTGACACATACCCTAAACCATTTCTCAATGTCCTTTGTCATGTCAAGATGATAAAGCTATGATGGAGATACATTGAAAACTTGAAGTGTTTTTGCAAGATGGAATACTCCATCACATTTATTTAAAAGTATCCCATCAGGAAAGTTCAAACTCAGGACTAACTCATGATTCCTTCAGCAACTGTTGAAATGTATCAAGGTGTAATATGTTGCATATTCTGATGTATATGTGAATCTTTGAAGTAAGTATTATATATGAATTAATGTATGTAATATTTACTATCATGTTCTACAACTGTTTGACTACAGTGAAAGGCAGCATATTTAGTGAAACAATTACCCTAAGACACAACAAACTTCAAATAGCTAGAGGCATTTAGTAGTGAAATGTGAACATGTGTTTTTCTCTGGGCTGAAGTGTATTAGAGATATTTCAAGGGCTATGTATTTTCTTAAGCTGTGGAAGTCATTTGTCAATCAACCCACATATTTGTTTCTGACTTTCTTCAATAGCATAGGTATCTACATAGTATGTGATACATTGCTAGGCTACTTCAGTGCAGAAATCATTTATGATGTTTGTCAAGTAACATATAATTTAGTGTCCTATGATAAGTGTTACCCTGTTAAAATGTCCAAACAAGGGTAATCTGTTTTCAGTTATGCTAATATTAGTACAACATTGCAGTTTTTGTTTACAAACATGTATTCGCATTTTACTTATTGAGAATGGAAAGTATGCAGAATATAGGACCTAATGAATACACTGTACAAAGGTAATTTAGTTTGGTATCAATTTTGGTGACAGCAGTTCACTACTGTAAACAACAAAATCCTTAAAGCAGGTGAAATATGAAAATATGGGAACTGTTTTGTAATCAATGTTCATGTCAGTTCTTTTTGCACAAACTATTGTATATGCCATTTCAGCATGATTAGGTGCGGGCGATGGAGACATTGCCACAGTGGTCGGGAAGCAGCTGTAAACTATGGTTCTGTACCTCAAACCACCTACATCGAGTGACCCAGTGGAGCAGAGGGTGAGGGGAGTGCAATGGAGGTCAGCATCCTCCTTCAGTGAGCAATCCCTTGTGGTGGGGGACCCTACTGCATCTGTCTCACCTGCACCCTTGTACACAACCCAGAGTACCATTTCAACCCTCCATCTGGCTTCCTCTTGCTCCCTCCTAAGTTGGCCAAACTTGCACCCCTAAAAAGGGTGATGTCTCCTTCACTTCAAGCACTTTGACCCCAGCTCTTGTTCCCCCAGCTGTGCTGAATAAGAAGGCTATTGACCCTCACAGGAACATCTCTGCATGGCAGACTGCACTACTGAATACAAACCAGGGGCGTGGCTTCCAACAAATGATATACTACCTGGAAGGCATTGACAGTTCTATGTCTGGCCTACATAGGTCTTTTCAAGTTCCATCATCCTCACTGACTATAGTCTCCGAACTATCCCAACCTTGTGCAAAACCTTCCGCCTTGTACACACCCAAATTTCCTATTTCCAGCCCTGTCCCAAGCAGACACACACCTTTGGGTGCACTCACTCACACAGACACAAGCAGCACACCCACACTGAAACCCAAACACCCAGACACCACCCCCACCACCAGCACAATCACAGACACTGCAGTCACCAGCACACTTACATGCAATACCACAAGATCCCCCAGACACCGCACCCACCATCACAGCCACATCAACTACCACAAGCCATCCCCAGATAACGTACCCACCACCACAGCCACATGCACCACAACTACACCCATCACCTCCATAATGCACACACCCACAAAACAGAAATGCCCACAATCACCCATGCAACACACACCAACACAATCAACACAGGTGTGTTACTTTACATTTCTCAAACGTCAACCTTAGAGACATATTCATTGCACATCTGTATTTTATTGCTAATGTGAGTTATTTAAAAATGCATGAGTCCTGAGCAAATGTGAACAGCCAAATCAAAAGGTAACAGGTAATGGGGGCGGTTACCTTTTGTTCGAGTGACAACGGTGTTGATTTGCCGTGTGATTACCCAGTAGCAGAAGAGGCAGGGTGTGTAGAATCAGGTCCATGGTGGTACAGGAAGTGGGAAGGTGATTAAAGGTGAGTTTGTGCCTAATATGTGTTCCATTCTGCCCAATCAGTTGCAGAGATTTCCCTGCCAAAGGTGGCCTCGACAGGAAGGTACATCGTTATTGGCCCAGTGGACAAAGTGGCCGCACGGCATCCAATGCCCACTTTTGCCCATCCCGTCATCAAACTGGTTAAGATTTTCTGGCAGTGATGGCAGGACCACAGGGGTCTTTCATCTATGCAATTACCAACTTCTAAATAGGGCAGATGGACCACCAAGCTGGTGGGTGCAAAGAACGTCAAATAAACCACATCGGGGAGCTTGGTTTTGGAGCCGATCATGGCGGACCCGTCTCGATAGAGCTCCGCAGTCCGCCCTTGCCAGAGACACCATCCACCAACTATCCTGGTCCCGACGGACCGAATTTGCAGGGCACGATGCCGGGGGCCGACGGTGTGTCCCTGAGGTCCGGGGGGACCCGCTTCGGCTGCCGCGCCTGTTCTCAGTTGGCGGGCTGCCGTCGCGGCTTCTGAGAGGGCGGCGGCGGCTGAGGGACTGAAGCCGAGTGTCCCGAGGCGAGCGGGCTGGAGCGGTTGCTAATCTGCTGGGGCGGCCCACTGGTGGCTGAGCGGGCGTCTGATCCTGGAGTCGGCTGCTGCTGTGTGGATCCTGCGGCACCCATCCCCCTCTCCTTCCCTGCGGTTGTGGCAGCTGAGGAGGCCTGGGCCTAGGGAGAGCTGCCCGGGTACGGAGGCCCAGGGGTGTGCCTGATAGGAGTGGACTCGGCACTGGAGGAGGGTGTGCGGTGGCGGTGGAGCCCCCACCCCCGGTTATGTTATGTTATTTTATAGTAGTTATATATCGCGCACAATTACTCGTGAGTATCCTGGTGCACAAAAATTACCATGACCTGAGGAGAAAGGAGATTAAACCAGCTGATTAAAGAGGAAAGCTTTAAGTTGTTTTTTAAACAACCTAGAGTCCTGAATATATTGTAAATCCAAGGGGAGGAAATTCCATGCTGTGGCTGTTTTCACGGAGAGAGACTGACCGCCAAGCCACATCCTACAAAATCTGGGAATCACCATCCGGCGTTGGGTGGCTGAGCACAGAGACCTGCTGGGAGCATTGAAAACTAAGCGCTTCCTAAGGTACGTTGGTCCGAGACCATGCAGGGCCCTGTGGGCCAGAGTGAGAGCTTCGAATTGCACTCTGTGGGCCACAGGAAACCAGTGTAGATCTTGAAGATGCTGTCTTATGCTTGCTCTTCTGGAGATGTCCATCCTGGTGTCGGCGGCAGGGTAGTTCTTCGCACACGAGCGTCTCACACGCCTGGACCCAATTCGGGTCCATAAAACCGCCGGCTACTGTTCCTAACATACTTTGCAAACAGTTTAGGTCTATTATGAACATACAGGGTATGTAGTTTTCACTTACCTTGGTGTAAATAGATTTAACACTGATCCTGAAGAAGAGTCCCGATCGATTTGACAATTGATACACGAAACATGTTGATCATCCGAGAGTAGGGCACATACCACTAGACACTTAATTACTAGTTCTCTGTCCCTCTCCACCTTTTAATTAGGCAGTTTAGCTTTGGAATAAAAGTCTGGCTAGGACTAACTGACCTATTTTCATCCACGTATCTCCCTTACATCTACACACACACACTAGGCCCCTTACCCCCACTGCACCCACCGGCAGGAATAAAAGATCCCCGATAAAGAACCCTGGTTCTGGGTGCCCGCCAGGTATTGCAGCGCCGACCTGGCGAGGGGCAGGCTCAAATGATGAACCATGGCACCTAGCTTGCTAGGTGTGTGAGAGCCCTAGTTCCTACAAGGAGAATTCCCTCTCCTTACTACACACACCCTCAGTCTCCCTGTGACCACACTACCCTACCATGCTCTTGACCCTCTAACACATTATCACAGAGGAACTCCGTACTCTCTTTGTATCACAATGTTGAACAGAAGTCTAGCCGTGGCATTCTGAATGGTCTGCAACTTTTTTACCAGATAGCCCGGAATGCCAATGTACAGGTCATTGGCATAGTCAATGCGAGAAAGACTAAGAGCCCGGGCAACCATTTCCTTAGCTGGCCTAGGAAGCAGGGGGAAGAATCTACTTAGAGATTTAAGAGTGCTGAAGTGAGTTTCTTGATTTGCACTGAAAACCGAAGGTCTTCTCCAAACCATACCCCCAAGTTCTTTGCTGGGACACCCTCAGAGTTGGGTTGAGGGAAGTCAGTTTGCCACAGAGATTCTCTAAAGGCAGGCGGGAACTGGCCGTACAGTAGGATCTCTGACTTATCCTCTTAGCCACTGAAACACCAACGCAAGACATTTCTGGGCAGATTCAGTCGACAGGTCAGAATCTTTCCAGGTGAATAGGAGCTGGGTGTCGTAGGCATGCGCTAATATTTTTGCTCCCAGCTCCTCTGCCAGAAAAATCAACGGAGTTAAGTAGATTTTAAAAAGCAAAGGGCTCAGAGTAGAACCCTGTGGGACTCCTGTGGATATTTTCCTGGCAGCCAAAGAGAAAGGTGGCATCCAGATCTGCTGGGTGCGTTCTTCAAGAAAAGATTTCCGCCAATCCCAAGCGGGGCCAACGATGCCAATGTCTGAGAGTCGGGTCAGAAGTAATTGGTGGGGCACCGTATCGAAGTGTCGGTGTTCATCACCACCCCCTTTTCTGAATCATTTTTGTCCACCATAAGCGTGGAAGGGTATACTCAGACATGAGTCCCTTGCTCACTGCTCCATCAGGATTCAAGCAAGCCGGGCCGACGACGCCTGAAATGGCAGAAACCGGTCCCCGGAAGCTTGTCTCCTTTCTGGTGAAGAATTGGCTTGGTAGTTTGGTCTGCCCTGTTCCCATGATGCACTGGGCCAGGGACAGACTAATTTGCATATAGCCAGGTTCTGAGCTGGGATGGGGCAGTGAGATAAATAACGGTGATGGATCAAGCCCTGATCTTTGGACTGGGTAAGAGTGGTCTGCTTAATTCAGACACTCTGTTCATCACCACCCCCTTTTCTGAATCATTTTTGTCCACCATAAGCGTGGAAGGGTATACTCAGACATGAGTCCCTTGCTCACTGCTCCATCAGGATTCAAGCAAGCCGGGCCGACGACACCTGAAATGGCAGAAACCGGTCCCCGGAAGCTTGTTTCCTTTCTGGTGAAGAATTGGCTTGGTAGTTTGGTCTGCCCTGTTCCCATGATGCACTGGGCCAGGGACAGACTAATTTGCATATAGCCAGGTTCTGAGCTGGGATGGGGCAGTGAGCTAAATAACGGTGATGGATCAAGCCCTGATCTTTGGACTGGGTAAGAGTGGTCTGCTTAATTCAGACACTCTGTTCATCACCACCCCCTTTTCTGAATCATTTTTGTCCACCATAAGCGTGGAAGGGTATACTCAGACATGAGTCCCTTGCTCACTGCTCCATCAGGATTCAAGCAAGCCGGGCCGACGACGCCTGAAATGGCAGAAACTGGTCCCCGGAAGCTTGTCTCCTTTCTGGTGAAGAATTGGCTTGGTAGTTTGGTCTGCCCTGTTCCCATGATGCACTGGGCCAGGGACAGACTAATTTGCATATAGCCAGGCTCTGAGCTGGGATGGGGCAGTGAGCTAAATAATGGTGATGGATCAAGCCCTGATCTTTGGACTGGGTAAGAGTGGTCTGCTTAATTCAGACACTCTGTTCATCACCACCCCCTTTTCTGAATCACCGTATCGAAGGCGGCAGAGAGATCAAGTAATACCAGAGCTGCTCTGCCGCCTGCGTCCAGACATTCCCTAATAGCCTCGGCCATTTCCACCAATGCAGTCTCGGTGCTATATCATGCCCTAAAACCAGATTGCGCCGGGTGAAGAACACCGGATGCTTCCACATATGCCTCAAGCTGGCGAAAAACCACCTTTTCGCAAACCTTAGTCAGTGCCGGGAGGAGAGAGATAGGACGATAGCTGGTAAGTTTAAGTGGATCCAAGGAGGTTTTTTTAAAAGTGGCAGAAGCTTGGCCTGTTTCCAAGAAGAGGGTACAGTGGCAGTCTGTAGGGATAGATTAATAATCATGGTAACCTCAGGATAAACCACCTCGGCCACCCCAGCCAGAACTCTAGCTGGGCAAGTGTCAGTCGGGGAGCCCGACTTGAGAGATTTGAGAATGGCCAATGAATCAGACCCAGCTATGGGCATAAACATCATGAATGGAGGCAGTGAGGGGCAGGGGACTGAGGGGGGCAGAGGAAAAAGATCCCTTGACTCCCAGAAACCCGTCCCCAGGTTGTCTTGAATAGTCTGTATTTTTTCAATAAAAAAAGAAGAAAGCTCCTCACACCATTGCGTTGAGACTGGGAGGGCTGATTGTTCAGAACAAGGAGTCAAAAAGGTTCTAACAATGGAGACAATCTCCTTGCTATTGTTGTTGACCGTAGCAATCCGCTCCGCATAAAAACTACTCTTTGCCTCCCTAATGGCTGCAAAGTAGTGGCTCTGGGCTTTGCGAAGAGCGGATTTAGCCAGGGGGCAATACTCCAGACGGCAGCATTGTTAAAAAAATGTACAGCCCAATTTGTTCACTCTAAGAGAGTCCGAGTACCAGGGTTTAGGTAGAAATAGTCGTGATCATTTATTTGATCTTCTCAGATATAGTACATTAAGGGCCTGATAAGGATGTTCGACTGACCGACCTCTGGTTGGCAGTCTCAACTGGCTAATCACAATGCGACCGAACACTGTTTGGTCGCATACTCCCATTTCTCAATGGTGCTCATGTTACAGCCTTAAACAGGCCGTAACACAAGATCCCGTTGAGAAAAGGGAGGTGCTGTTTATCCCCACTCCCATGGCAGGCACTTTAAGGTGCCTGCTACATGGTGCAGAGATCACAAGCCCAAACCGGAGGCTAAACGCACAAGGGGGCCCTGCTGGGGCCCCCCAAACACGCTTTCCGACATGGTTTCCATTTCAAACAGGCCTGCATGGATACCATGTCGGAAACTGTGCATCGTAATCACAAGGGTGGAAAGACCCACTCTTTGGGATTACGAGCTGGCTCTGACTGGCCATTAGGCTCCATTAGCCCATCTGAAGCCAGACGGAATGGCCAGCCGGTTTACTTTGCGACCGCAAGCATTATAATGCGACAGAAGGAAAATAAACTGAGCGGCCGATTACAATGTGGCCCAGAAGGCTCCGACCATCGGCCTTTATGAGCTGCTTCGTAACGGGCCCCTATGTGTCCACTACCACCGAAAACAGTTTCATTACAGCTGTTCGTAATTGAGGAAAGCAATAGTTAAACCTGTACATAATTGCCATAATGTGAAATGTAATAACACATCATAATATATGGGGGAACATATCAGATTTCATCTATGCTGAAAAAATATATGCAAATGCACACTATTTGACAGTCTACCATCGCATATAATGGTTGACAAAAAGTGTCTGTGAAAGAAATGGGCCATTGGGATATGTTATGTAAGCATATAAATAACACCTTTGCTTTCATATATTGGTTAAACTAAATCATTATGTCAATATGTGACTTTGCCTCCAGCAAAATTAATTGTTAAAAATGTGAGTTCTTTTCCCACTCTTGTATTAAAACTATAAAAACATTCTCTTAGCTGAAGAGACGAGGTACCAATGAAGCTGTGATTCATGGCAGTAAAAGCTCAGAGTGGAAAATTCAAATTTTGCATTCCAAAGTTTTCTTGTTGACAGATTCTTTCTACACCTTCATCTGAACAAGATTTCTGCCTTCAGATGTAGTCTCTTGAGGAGTTAAACATATTCTAGCAGGGCAACCCAAGAGCTGTATCCAAAGAAGTCATATAGAATTTAAATAGCTTTGCTGCAAGTTTCCACTGATGCCCTTATCGTCATGGAAGTCCAAATATTTTCCAGTCTCAACTTTTCAGACTTCCTGGATCAGTTCCTATGTGTCACCTCTAAGGCTTTTTGGACCTCAAGCACAGCACTTTCGGGCCAGTGTCACTTCATCAGAGGCAGCTAGACAGGTCTGTCAGCTGGTCATGCCAGGAAAAAGATCTCTTGCTGCTTTTGATATCTCTTTGGCCATACAGGACGTCAGTCAACTGTCCCTTGGGGTTTCTTTTTAGTCCTGGAAACGTGGGAGCAGATCCCGCTACTCTAGTCCCAACACAAGGCACAGACCACAGGTCCAATGCTCTTCTGTTCTCCCACATGTCCAGAAAGTGTCTTGAGGAGCTGGGTCTGAAGTGCTACTTTGACCAATTCACTAGCCAGTAGGAAGCTGTAGCTCCTGGACACTCCCTGGCCAATGTGTCAACATTTCTCATAGGCAAAACTTTCCTCTTTTGCAGCACATCCACTCAACCTGTCAAAACATGATCTGGGTCATCTCCTGCCTTCGTGAGACTAAACCAAACGGAGCTAAAGTGTATCATAGGCTCAAAAGACCCCTCTTTTTCAGGCTTCCTTCATCACTAAGCCAATTCTCCACCTGATTACTTTCAAGTTAAATCGTTTTCTGCACCCTGCTTAACTGCCCATCCTGGGTTAGCTGGGCCACATTCCTCCCTCAACCATTCTTCAGGAGGACGCAAGCCATGACAGCACAATTTCCCCACTAATTAGCCTGCTTGAGCTTTAGACAGGCTAAGTCTACATTTTTCAAAGTTACCTTTCCAGTAAATGTTTCACAAACCAAACTTCTCCATTCAATCTGATAGTTTGTTAAAATTAAAAAAACAGTTGTTGAAATAATTGTAGTGATATCCCAGAAGGATCATCCATAATGGGGCACACACCCTGGTCTGGCTCGTGAGTCTTATCAAGTCCCTGGAGTACTCCCTGAGATGGATGGACCACCGCCCCGTCCTTAGCCCCCAAAAATGCAGTAATTGATGGCTGAGCTAGGGCCAAATATGGAACAGAACTTCCTTTACTTGTGTGCATGCCCCCAAGCCCCCCTCCTCAGAAGCTTGTGTTGCCGTCTGTTTTCAGACCATAGCTTGAGTGTGGTCTGGCAAAATCCTCCTCCTTCCTGTCCTAATACTCACCAGCTGGCTTTTACCTGCCCGAAAATCACCCGGCTTACCTGAGCTATCCTCATTGTGGACAGGGAGGGCTTTTATTTTGTACCATGTACCTGTAGAGCAGCCCGTGCAGATGCCTCCTTCCGTTGTTTGACAGCCTTGGGGGCCATATTGCACAGCGACAGGGAGTCAGACCCCCAAGAAGAAGTTGACACTGTCTCAGCGCTAGACTAAAATAGCCGGCAGGAGAGCCCGCACAGCCGCTCAAGACGCGGTTTAATATTTGTGTCAATTTCCCTGCCAGTGCCATAAATTTGGCCAAGGATACAAGAAAGACGCTTCCCCCAATGCCGCTTTTGTAATCAGGAAGAGGAAAATCTTATCCACATTTTATGCATTTGTCGTTGCCTACGAGCCCAAAGAATTTTCTGACTGCGTCCAATTTGGCTTTCCCTTAATATCAGGACATGCCAAGAAGCACTCGATGCATGCATGAGGGGAGACTCACCTCAGATGGCGACACGTTTAGTAAAGTTTATTACAGAAATTAACTCTCTGATCGTACCATGTGACTAAGTTTGAGCCCGATCCCCTCTAAGTGACATTTCTCTCCTTCCTCTTTAGCCAACAAATTCACTGTCCTTTTAATAGACCTGAATATTCTCTTTTTTAACGGTTCATTTTTGAGTGTGTATATTGCAATGATTATAATTAATTGTGCAAATAAGTTTTTACTTTACTCCCTGCCAGTGCCGTCCATGCTCTGGCGTATCTTCTCCACACTTCCTCCGCACCTGATTCAGCGACCATGCCAAGGCCAAAGGCTGTTGCGAAAGCCCGCCATGCTACAGGGATCCCGAGGAGCCACCACTCCTCCAAGCACCAAAGGCACAACCCGCAAAACACTTCTCCACAGGAGGCGCCGAGCAGATCAATCTACCGCCTGGACTGCCGTCCTTCCACAGCCCAAAACAACCTTGAGAAGCAGAGGACCAGCCCAGCAACCCGCGAGGTCTGAAACACCCCCTGGGCCTCCCAGACATGGATGACAGGGTGTCAGAGAGTACCCAGGGAGATCGCCACTTCATCGGACGCAAGAACTCCGCCATTCAGTAATATTTTCCAAGGAATTCAGAGGAGAACGGGACCGGAGCGCCACCACGACGATCCTATGCAGCCGCCATCTTGCTTTCCTGCCTTATTCCAAGGCTTTTCAACAAAACAGTGGTTCAAATAATTTCTGTGGCTAATTCCAAACCATAGCTAGCAAATTAGAATTATAATTGCAAGTTAGTTTTTCTCAAATCAGCTACAGTCATATGCAGTTGTTGAGGCTAGTCACTGTAGGAGAATGCTTGTATGAAATGCTTACACGTACCACATTTAAATACTATGCACTCTGCCTTTAGAGCTACAAGGCATATATTGCACTAACATATTCAATATTTAAATTAATGGCACTTTCGTATCTGAAAGGGTTATTTTGAGAGACATTCTTGGGGATTTAAAGCCTTCAGCAAGTAGGCTACACATGTAGGCCTGAAGCCATGGTGATTAGCTAATATTACCAAATGTTATGGGATCAGACCCCACACACTAGAGACTGGACAACAGTACCCAATGTTCAAAGTTAAAAGACAAGCAGCATCATTTCACAAATTTAGGGGATGACAAGGCAAAAAGAGGTAAAATCTCATCAGCTGTATCTTTTTTAACATTACCGTAAATGGAAGACGCTAATTAAAGAAAAACGAGTATGCTGCTGTCTTTATAATATATTTTAAAAACATTTTCCATTTTGGTGAAGTGTACTATTTGTTGTGTTTGTGTTCTTTTTTATGTATATAAATATCTAATCGTCAACGTGTTGGTTATCAATATCATGGTCGTGTTTTTACTTGTTCTATTAATTTTTTGATATTTTGCGAGCTTGTATTTTTGTTTTCAATATTATTGGTGTTCAGATGTTTTAAATGACAATTGTTTTGCAGTCAGCATTTTTGCTATTTTTATAAGGGTTTAGGAAAGACAATATCATAGTTATCATTGTTGTATTATTACCACGTGTGTACCACAACATTTGTGTACTCCTTAGGTGTCATACAACCTATTTTGAACACAACATATTTCTAGAACACTTCCACTACTGGCATTAGGTCAATCTTTCTCACAATTGAATGCACTCTTTGATCATTCAAACATGTATTATAAGCACAATCTATGACAGTGCATTATGGCATTTTCTGTCACATTAAATTATGCTGTTCTTACCTTGCAGCATTTCCAGCAGTGCCTCTTAACTAGTATTGTATAAGCTTTTTTTTAAATCTACACACAATACTAATATGCATTTTCACTTTCTTTCATCAATACTAACAAGTCATTTTAAATGCACACCAAGGCGTTCGATCTGACTTTGTCATTAATAACGCAGTAAGAATCAGCAGCAAATACTAAATTAAAAAGGCAAGTGCTATAAAAGGTTCTACTTGTAGTTACCCAATTCACTCTGGCTATAATCTTCTGTACCATACAGTAAAGGTTTGAAAACGTGTAGGCAAAAGCATAAGTTATAGATGCTTATTGTGAGACTTATCAAAATAGAGAATATATTTACCAAGATTATGCACTTTGTTTGCATCACAAAAGTGATCCAAATTGACAAAAAAATATTTTTTTACCAATGTATTGTTCAGTGCTGAAAAATCACATGAAAGTAACATAAATCAGCACTTAGTGCTGCTTTGCATTACTTAGCTCTGAGGGGGCATTCCCTGGGTGATGCAGGGGCATTCACAAGCAACCACCCAAGGTTTTTGACACTAACATTTTTTAGTTCTCCTTTCTTTTCCGACTTTGGATGTGTGCTGCACAGTACAGCACACAAAGTGGAAAATGTTTTACAGTTAGTCTAAGCATGGTATTTTATACTGAAGGGTATCCTTCTAGTGCAAAACCCATGCTAGGCTCATGCAGACACCTTGAACTATGGTGCAAAGGTGTGAGAGTAGTGCACTGCAGCAAATTGCAGCACCGGTGCTGAGGAGAGGGGCGGAGAGTGCCAAATATATGTAAATGTGGCGGTCTACCACTCTCTCCTCACGCAATGGAGCGCAACATTTTTGGCTGTTGCGCTGTGTGAGATTTTAGTAAATCTGGGCCTAAGTGTTTTAAGTTTTCTACCTGTTCGGACTTACACAAACTCAATCTATGTTAGATGTCAGTCAATGGGTATTATTCTGTTCTTTAGAAAAGTTCAACTCCTGCTGGCAGAGTCTGCACTTGAATCTAATCCAGTAACTTAGAATGTGCAGTGGTGACAGATCTGCGGGCTGGTTTAAAGGAAGAAATAAAAACCTGTAAGTTAATCTTGGACTTTTAAAGCAAAAAAACGGCTACGAAATTAAGATGGTAATTTCAAAACTTTCCTACTTGTTAAAAATGCATTATCGCAGCACTTGCCTGAAGGATTTCAGAAGCTAAATGGCTAAATACGCATGAATTGATTTTGAAATGGTCTGAATCATCTCAGAAAGTCTCTCCTTCGTAAATATAGTGTTCGTTAAGGATTCCGTATGTACTGTGACATACAGAGTGACACATTTATAAAGAGGAATGAGGCAGCTATTTCAAGCATAACGGGAATTGTTCTCTTTAAATGCTTTGTTAGTGGTGAGTAGTCTCACTATCGCTTTTTACAAAGACTGTGCCAGATGGCTGTGGAGATTTGTCCATTTTTTAAAGAAATAAAAAATAGAATGGCTTGTTCTATAATTGCCACAGTACAAGAACCCGTTGACATAAGGCATTGATTGATTAACAAAAGAAAAGCAGAGTTTTATGATTCTTTATTCACAAATTTAAGAATGTACTGTACGGGGATGTTGCAGGCATCTGCGTGTGTGTTCTAAAAGCATAGTCATTAATGCAAGTTCTGTTTCTAGAATATTTTAAGATGTAAAATAATGATATGCAAAATGGGATGAGCTGAAAACCATGGACGAGTAGCACAAAATATCCAGCTTCTCACTTGAGAAACGAAATACTTTTCCGCTTTGGACAACTGGTAACTAAGGGGTTCCAAAGGTCAGAGAAATTACTCGCTGCATGCACTCTGTTTAACTTTTAGCATCACTGCACTCACATCATAGTTAATCAAACTTCACATGCAACGGAAAGGGTTATATATATATATATATATATATATATATATATATATATATATATATATATATATATTACCTACTGGCGGTCGCCAGTAGGTATATATAGTTAGGATTTTTTCCCTATGGGATTTTTGAAAATTCTATGTCTAATAACTTTGGCGTTTGTGGACGGAATTGGCTGAAATTTTCTGGAAAATGGAACATTTTGTTTCTGAGCAGCCCCTGGAAATTTGGGGGGGTTCGTCCAGGGGGGGTCGAGAAAAAAGGGGGGTCCCAAAACGTGTTTTTAACATTGAGTTTTCCATAGGGCGGTTGGCCTCACTTTTAGCCCGAACGGCTGAATGGATTTGCATGAAACTGGGCAAAATTGTAGGGACTGGTAGCCCGATGTGCCTTTTGTAGGTCTCAATATATGTGCTCCAGTGGATTTTGAGAAATTAACGTTTAAAAAAAGATATATATCTGTAAGCGCGCTCTGGGCAGCGCTCCGGTCCGCGGACCTTAAGCGTACCGGAACTTCGCGTAGCTAAGCTGATTGGCTCTCCGGTGTCTGTCAACATTCTAAACAGTCCGGAGCGGCCGCCATCTTGTCTCTCGGTAGGATTGAGAGACAAGAGGAGGCCAAAACAAAGGGGGAAATAACCATAAGGGGGCATACTAGATCCTCCCTGACCCCCTAGGTTTAATGTGGAGGTTTTAAAAGGGCCCCGTGGGGCAAAAAAAACAAAACATTTTTTTTGTTTTTTTTGCGTGGGGAGCGCCCGGTCCGCGAACCGGGAAGCGTTCTGGGCAGCGTACTGCAATGAAAAATGAATGATAGACTTTTCAAATGCTGTATGTTAATTGATTGTTGGTTTTGTTGATTATTTTTTATTTTCTTTATTTTTTAAGCATTTTTTTTTATTGTGATTGTGTTTCATAATTTATTAAACTTTCTAACATTTCATTGTCAGAAATTTCATAATTATCATTGAATATACATTGTAGTCTCTGAGGGTGTAAAATGTCCTCATTTTCAAGGAGGTTATCTACTGCTTGTACACATTGCAGTAGTTCTTTGTCTAAAGTTTCATCGAAAAATTCAATATCATTTTCATCATTGATTTCTTGGCTGCTCTCTTGCAGGACAATTTGAAATTCAACTTTCTGTTCGCCTTCCATTTTGCCTGAAATTTAGATTAAAAAAATATATATTAGTAGAGATAGGGCACTGTTAGGATTAATTTTGGGCAGTGTATAGTATCAGAGTGGAAGTAGGAATATAAAAAAGTGTATGTGATTTAACGTAAGTTAATTCATAATTATACAAGAGAAGCCTAACTCCATCCATAACTATAACAGAGAAGTCTATCTAAATCTATAACTACTACAGAGGGATAGTATATAACTATCAGAAAAAGTTTACCATATTAACTTATAGTGCACAATATACTTCAGTTTTAAAAATAAAAACTTACCTTTAGAAAGAAGTTGAAGGAATTAGTGAAAATCCTATTGAAATGTACACCAACAAGTAGTAGTCAAAATGGCTGTGTTTTCTTCTCTTCCTTTATATATATTCAGGTATATAACCAATCAAATGTCAGGTAAAAAAAGTAGAAAATGAAAGTAACATTTTAATTGGTTGTCAATTCCAACACTTCAGATGTGTTTTGTGAAGTAATTTACCTCACGGTATTTAGAGAGGTCTACAGGCTAAATGGCTAAATGGAATTCCAATCAAATTTGTGAAAATGGTAGGGATTGGTATGTAGTATGAGCTAGTCTATATTTGGTGAAATTGTCTCCAGTGGCTTTTCTGTGAACTACTTTCCCACCTTTTTTGATGGTGCGCTTCCCAGGGAGCGACCCGGTACGCGAACCGTTGAGCGCCCCGGTTCGCGAACCTTAAGCGTAACGGGAGTCCACCATTTTGTGTTTCGGTCGAATTAAGATACAAGATGGAGGGCAAATAATGTTCAGAATGGGTAGAAGGGGGCACGGTAGACGTATCTTGACCCCCTAGGTTTTGTGAGGGTGGCTGAGGAGGCCCATATGTGCGAAAAAAAAACATTTTTTTTAAAAATTTCGCGAGGTTAGCTCCCGGTTCGCGTACCGGGTAGCGCCCCAGGGAGCGTACTTTGTTGAAAATTAGTGAAAAATGTTAGAGTAAAATAATAATTGTGAGTGATCAGATGTAGGGTAGCTCTGAGAAGAGCTTTTGGGTTTATGGTACATTTAGGTACTTATAAGTAGGTACCAATGCACATTCTTAAATTCAGAGTGAAAATTCTGTTGCCCTCATCTGAGAAGTGAACTCCATCTCCTCTGTAGATATCTTGCATGTAGTAACGCAAGTTATTGTTGTACAGGGAGCCCATTCCATGGTCTCTCATGTAAGCTGAAACAGATTTGTTTACATGCTTCCTCGACTTCTCAATTTGTGGACAAAATTGGTTTGACCACCTCCATTTCTGTCTTTGGCATATATTTGAATATACCAAGGCAGTCTGAGGAAAAAGTGCCATTAATTGCTCAAAGGTGTCCTTTAAAAGCATTTCCAGACCTACACCAGTCAAAGTGCCCAAGTCATTACCTCCACAGTGCACAATTAACAGGTCAGGTTTGGGCAAATGCATAAAGGTTTTCACCAATGGTATCAATTGGTGACATTTTAATCCTCTGTGGCCAAACCACTTAATTTCCACATCTTGTAAATTGAGGTTAGGTAAATTCCTGTTTTCAGTGTACCTTTGAGCCCAGTGAATATAACTATGTCCAACAATCCAGACAGAAAACATGGTGAGAGAAGGTTCTCCTGCAGTCAGATGAAGTGTGGCAATGAAATGGCAGTTGAAAAAATGAGAGTTTAAAATGAAAAAAACTGTGGAGTTTCTGTGTTCATGAAGCAGTAACAGTGATTGGTGGATTTTGATTGCTGAAAACAGAAAGTTAGGGTGCACGGATGAGTTATTTGAAAGATGTATTTTGAATGGTCAATAAAAAATCATTAAATGAAAGAATGCACTGGATATGCAGGTGCACTGAGAGTTCAGAGTTCAATTGCAACATTGTTGTGTGAACTTGCAAACACCAGAAGTCTTCCAAGAGGTGGTTGCCATGCAGAAAAGGCAGAAAGGGCAGAGGGGGGAAGGGTTTCCATTTGAAAAAAAGTGAGGGAAGAGTTTTGATTGGGTGACATGAGAGATATGTGTGAAGAATTACAGCATTTCTGTGCTTTTGATAGCTGCAGACTCTGGAGTGCATACCTTTTGCTCTGCTGAAGACAAATTGGTGTGTTTCTGAGACTGTTTTCAAACTCAAAGTATTTGCTAAGGTGAGAAAATATTTCTTTAATTTAGATAGAGAATAGTGTGCTTTAAGGAGAAAATTATGAATTATGTGGCGCAAATTGCTTGTAAATATGCTCCCACCTGTGCAAGGAAAATTTAGATTTTTAATGTTTGTGTTACATAGCCATGTTAAAAGTGATACAAACATGCTGCAAAGGCAATTAAAAAACGCTTTTATGTGTCTTAAGGACATTTTAAGTAATTTTCCCATGTGCAGTGTTTTGAAATTATGATTTGAAAATCGTTTTTGGGGAAAAGGAATTGTTTTTAAATTTATGACAAGGACATAATGGTGTATGCTTCTTTATAAGGCAATTGACTGTCCCTGATGTTATTTTTCCCATTTTAATGTAAGACCTTTCTCTGTGGCGCAAATTGCTTGTAAATATGCTCCCACCTGTGCATGGCAAATTTAGATTTTAAATGTTTGTGTTACATAGCCATGTTAAAAGTGACCCAACCATGCTGGAAAGGCAATAAAAAAACACTTTCATGTGTCTTAAGGACATTTTAAGTAATTTCCCTGTGGGCAGTGTTTTCAAATTATGAATTGAAAATCGTTTTTGAGGTAAAGGAATGTTGTTAAAATTTATGTGCGCCATATGCCCCCAAATTTCTTTTTCAGGGGTGCAGCAGGGTGTTATTGAGACACCCCTACACCTTTGGAAAAATTCCTAATTTGCGATGAGCTAATTGCTAATTGCAAATTGCACCTTCTTTCATATGGGCATCCTGGCGCATGGAAATGAATGGGTAATTTGCAATTAGCAATTTGCTCATCGCAATTTTGGAATGGTAAAGAATCGCTATTTATTCCTTAAAATTCGCTATTTTGGAAATGCAAAATAGTTATATGATACATATGGCGGTTGATGTCTAACAAGATAAGAAGCTTAGGGATACATTTATGATGACTGGCGCAATGAAGTGGACATCACTTACTTCATTGGTAGAGCTTTACATGTATTATGTCCTCTGTATTCTTCATCAAGCGTAACTTTAATCTGCAATCCTGAGTAGGCCTCACCTTAAACAAACCTCTGGATAGGCCACATCTTATCGTCATCCTGAATTAATCATTTAAAATGCTAGGGACAGATTTATGATAGGTGTATGCCTCTTTTGCGCCACTTACAAAACACTGTCCATGGGGAAATGACTTAAAATGTCCTTAAGACACATGAATGTGTTTTTTTAAAGCGTTTGCAATTTTTTTGGGTCACTTTTAACATGGCTATGTGACTCAAACAGTCAAAATCTAAATTCACCATGCACAGGTGGGAGCATATTTACAAGGAATGTGCTCCATGGGGAAAGGTCTTATAATGTAATATGGGAAAAATGACATCAGAGACACTGAAATGCCTTATAGAGAAGCATACACCATTATGTCCTTGTCATAAATTTGCAAACCATTACTTTTCCCCAAAAACGATTTTCAAATCATAATTTGAAAACACTGCACATGTGGAAATGACTTAAAATGTCCTTAATTCAAAATTTGCTATTCCTTATTTTGCGATTGCACTGAAGGATTTGCAAATTTTGCGATTCCTTAAATGCAATGTATCAAACAAAAAATATGTAAAAAATGACATTAAGGATTTGGAAACTACCACCAACTTCTAGTTTGTGGTAATTTGCGAATTCTTTTCAAAAAGCATTTTTTTCCAAAAAACAAAAGGTGCCATATGACGCCCATACATGCCCTTAGGGCATGTATGTGCGCCATATGCCCCCAAATTTCTTTTTCAGGGGTGCAGCAGGGTGTTCTTGAGATACCCCTGCACCCTTGAAAAAATTCCTATTTTGTGATGAGGTAATTGCTAATCGCAAATTGCAACCTTCATTCCTATGAGCCTCCTAGCCCATGGAAATGAATGGGTAATTTGCAATTAGCAATTTGCTCATTGCAAATTAGGAATGGTAAAGAATTGCTATTTATTCCTTAAAATTCGCTATTTAGGAAATGCAAAATAGTTTGATGGTACATATGGTGGTTCATCTGTAACAAGATAAGAAGCTTAGGGATACATTTATGATGACTGGCAAAATAAAGTGCAAATCACTTACTTCATTGGTAGGCCTTTACATGTATTATCTCTTCTGTATTCTTCATCAAGCGTAACTTTAATCTGCAATCCTGAGTAGGCCTCACCTTAAACAAACCTCTGGATAGGCCACACCTTATCGTCATCCTGGATTAATCATTTAAAATGCTAGGGACAGATTTATGATAGGTGTATGCCTCTTTTGCGCCACTGTGCGTCACTTTTATGATGCAGCGGCGGTGCAAAAGATTTGCTATGAGGCGACAAAATTACAAATTGATGCTTTTAGGCAGATATGTCATGGTGTAAAAAAAACATACCACATGAAACCGATGCAGCAGTGATGCAAAAGATGCACCATGTTGCAAGACAGGCCTCACTTGGGGCCATATGTATCAAGCTAATTAGCATTCGCAAAGATCAAAATTCTGCGAATTTCGGCATTTGCGAATGCTAATTAGACAAATGGTATGTATCAAACAAGTTTGATGCAAAATAAGGAATAGCAAAATTTGCTATTCCTTATTTTGCGATTGCACTGAAGGATTTGCAAATTTTGCGATTACTTAAATGCAATGTATCAAACAAAAAATATGTAAAAAAATGACATTAAGGATTTGGAAACTACCACCAACTTCTAGTTGGTGGTAATTTGTGAATTCTTTTCAAAAAGCTTTTTTTCCAAAAAACAAAAGGTGCCATATGACGCCCATACATGCCCTTAGGGCATGTATGTGCGCCATATGCCCCCAAATTTCTTTTTCAGGGGGTGCAGCAGGGTGTTCTTGAGACACCCCTGCACCCTTGGAAAAATTCCTATTTTGTGATGAGCTAATTGCTAATCGCAAATTGCACCTTCATTCCTATGAGCCTCCTAGCCCATGGAAATGAATGGGTAATTTGCAATTAGCAAATTGCTCATTGCAAATTAGGAATGGTAAAGAATTGCTATTTATTCCTTAAAATTCGCTATTTAGGAAATGCAAAATAGTTTGATGGTACATATGGTGGTTCATCTGTAACAAGATAAGAAGCTTAGGGATACATTTATGATGACTGGCAAAATAAAGTGCAAATCACTTACTTCATTGGTAGGCCTTTACATGTATTATCTCTTCTGTATTCTTCATCAAGCGTAACTTTAATCTGCAATCCTGAGTAGGCCTCACCTTAAACAAACCTCTGGATAGGCCACACCTTATCGTCATCCTGGATTAATCATTTAAAATGCTAGGGACAGATTTATGATAGGTGTATGCCTCTTTTGCGCCACTGTGCGTCACTTTTATGAGGCAGCGGCGGTGCAAAAGATTTGCTATGAGGCGACAAAATTACAAATTGATGCTTTTAGGCAGATATGTCATGGTGTAAAAAAAACGTACCACATGAAACCGATGCAGCAGTGATGCAAAAGATGCACCATGTTGCAAGACAGGCCTCACTTGGGGCCATATGTATCAAGCTAATTAGCATTCGCAAAGATCAAAATTCTGCGAATTTCGGCCTTTGCGAATGCTAATTAGACAAATGGTATGTATCAAACAAGTTTGATGCAAAATAAGGAATAGCAAAATTTGCTATTCCTTATTTTGCGATTGCACTGAAGGATTTGCAAATTTTGCGATTACTTAAATGCAATGTATCAAACAAAAAATATGTAAAAAAATGACATTAAGGATTTGGAAACTACCACCAACTTCTAGTTGGTGGTAATTTGTGAATTCTTTTCAAAAAGCTTTTTTTCCAAAAAACAAAAGGTGCCATATGACGCCCATACATGCCCTTAGGGCATGTATGTGCGCCATATGCCCCCAAATGTCTTTTTCAGGGGGTGCAGCAGGGTGTTCTTGAGACACCCCTGCACCCTTGGAAAAATTCCTATTTTGTGATGAGCTAATTGCTAATCGCAAATTGCACCTTCATTCCTATGAGCCTCCTAGCCCATGGAAATGAATGGGTAATTTGCAATTAGCAAATTGCTCATTGCAAATTAGGAATGGTAAAGAATTGCTATTTATTCCTTAAAATTCGCTATTTAGGAAATGCAAAATAGTTTGATGGTACATATGGTGGTTCATATGTAACAAGATAAGAAGCTTAGGGATACATTTATGATGACTGGCGAAATAAAGTGCAAATCACTTACTTCATTGGTAGGCCTTTACATGTATTATCTCCTCTGTATTCTTCATCAAGCGTAACTTTAATCTGCAATCCTGAGTAGGCCTCACCTTAAACAAACCTTTGGGTAGGCCACACCTTATCGTCATCCTGGATTAATCATTTAAAATGCTAGGGACAGATTTATGATAGGTGTATGCCTCTTTTGCGCCACTGTGCGTCACTTTTATGATGCAGCAGCGGTGCAAAAGATTTGCTATGAGGCGACAAAATTACAAATTGATGCATTTAGGCAGATATGTCATGGTGTAAAAAAAACGTACCACATGAAACCGATGCAGCAGTGATGCAAAACATGCACCATGTTGCAAGACAGGCCTCACTTGGGGCCATATGTATCAAGCTAATTAGCATTCGCAAAGATCAAAATTCTGCGAATTTCGGCCTTTGCGAATGTTAATTAGACAAATGGTATGTATCAAACAAGTTTGATGCAAAATAAGGAGTAGCAAAATTTGCTATTCCTTATTTTGCGATTGCACTGAAGGATTTGCAAATTTTGCGATTACTTAAATGCAATGTATCAAACAAAAAATATGTAAAAAATGACATTAAGGATTTGGAAACGATTGTGGTAAATTGGTGGTAATTTGTGAATTCTTTTCAAAAAGCTTTTTTTCAAAAAAACAAAAGGTCCCATATGACGCCAACACATGCCCTTAGGGCATGTATGTGTGCCATATGCCCCCAAATTTCTTTTTCAGGGGTGCAGCAGGGTGTTCTTGAGACACCCCTGCACCCTTGGAAAAATTCCTAATTTGTGATGAGCAAATTGCTGATCACAAATTAAACCTTCATTCCTATGAGGCTCCTAGCCCATGGAAATGAATGGGTAACTTGCAATTAGCAATTTGCTCATTGCAAATTAGGAATGGTAAAGAATTGCTATTTATTCCTTAAAATTCGCTATTTAGGAAATGCAAAATAGTTTTATGGTACATATGGCGGTTCATCTGTAACAAGATAAGAAGATTAGGGATAGATTTATGATGACTGGTGCATCACCAGGGATGTGTCAGTCATCCTGCGCCGCTGTTCCGCCACCCATGGTGTGCTGCATTTACAATGCGGGGCATCATGGGGCAAAAATGGCACAGATGCGTGATGTATCTGTGCTGTAAAGGTAGTGATTGCTGGAGTTGTATCGCAAGTGCGATGCAGCTCAAGCAAGGCTCAGGGGTGCCCCATCTCCACAATGTTGCGTCAAGACCTATGCCTGCTTAAAGCAGGCGCAGGGTTTTGACGCAGCTTTCTCCTATCTGATTGTAAATACGAAACACCATGGGTGGCAGAGCAGCGGTGCACGTTAACTGGTGCATGCCTGGGGATGTGCCATTTAACATAAATCTGCCCCTTTACATTTAAGTATGTGCAGGACACACAGAGTCGGTGAGGCTTATCCAAGGTTAAGAAGAGATGAGTCCTGTTCACTGAAAAATTAGACATAGTCTTCACCTGATCAGCATTGCTGGACATGGCTAAATAATAGCTGCAAAATATTACTCTTGTTAAACAATTTTACTATTATAATCTCTGAGATTTGTCTCTTACTCTGCAACATCTCATTGTTGTTATCTTTCTTTAAAGATAAAGACAACATCAACATGAGTGACAATCTGCAATCAGTTGATTTTGACCTCATCATTGAACTTGTAATTGAAACATCAGTGGATGTTGATCCATTGGATGATTTAAATCCTGAGGATGAAGAAGAGCGTGATGAGGATGCAGATTTGTCCGAATTATATGACATAGGGTGGGAAGCTGACCTGCTTGAGCCTATGGAAATATAAACATTTATTTTTAAAATGTATAATTAATAAAAAGTAAAAATGTAAACCGTTTAATTTAAAAATGAAGACACCTTCAAAAACAGGTTATGTGTAGTGTCTTCAATAAAATATTAAAATATGCTCATAAAATTAGATCAGATTCACATATAAAATAGCACAGGTAACATAAATATAAATGTCATTTCTTTTCTGCTATTTCTGTATTGTAAATTTGCCAAGGACTAAAAAATCTTCTATTTAAAATGTCAAGTAGTGTGTTAAGTTTTTGATCATTGTTATTGATTTACTGTTTGGTAATAATGGTTAATAACATTTTTTATTATATTTTACCACAGATTCAACTGCAGATCATTTCAAGATTTCACCATGCCAACAATAGAAAGACAGAGAAAGGCTGCAAAACGTCAAAGACAGCAGGTGAAACAAAATAAGCAGCAGTCCTCTAACAAAAAGATTTGTCAAGTCACGAAGAAAGCACCGGGTAAGAGCACAAAATATTTCACATGTAATATGTGTAGTAAAAAAAATATTACTACAGAAAATGTTTCAGTCCATAAAAAGAGAAGCAAATCAAATGGAAAGGAAAGGCCAATCAAAAATGTTACTGCTAGAGCAAGAGATAACTCTGTGCATGATAGTAGAAGGAAACAACAGTTTAGGGACATTCGTAAACGAATGTTCCGCAACAGGATAATTGGCAATTTGTTAAAAAATATTAAGAAAGGTCAACAGAAACTGGTTTTTTATAGGAGAAAAAAAAAAGTTGAGAAAGTTATGGATCAGGCATTTGAAATTAAACGTAAGTTATTTATTTTGATAATCAATAGAATTAGGAAGCTAAACAAGGCAATTTATGATTTCAAAAGAAATAGTAGATGGAAGAGAATAGTTAATCGTAGTAATTTTTGTGAAGTTTTTTCTGGAGAATGGATGCATAGTTCAAGCTGTGAGGTATTTTTAATGAGGAGAGTTATTTCCAGGATAATGATTTGGTGCATGCAGTTGACACCAGTGGTCGTGCTTATGAAGTGAAAGATGGTTGTCCAGTTGAAAAAGAAAAACTTGTGACAACAGAGACAGAAGAGGTGTTAGGTAATGAGGTTTTAGGAAGACGTGCTAAGGGTCCTGTGTACACCTGGAAGTGTAGTAGTATTTGCAGTGTGCGACAGGATTCCATCAATTTGCTTTGTGATTTTGTACGGTCATTTAATAAGAAAAGTTTGAAGCAGAAAATAAGGTTGTTGCAAGAATTAGATCCTTGCAGAGTGAGAGAAGTGACAGGTTTGCATGGTCATTCAGTGGCTTGTCTTTCCAGGAGAGTATGCCAGAGTGTTTTTCATCATTTCAGGATGCTAGCAGTGCATCATAATAAAGTGAGGAAATTAGTTAGAATGTTGTATTATGCTAAGAGTCCAGCAATTATGCTTAAACAATTATGCGCCGCTCTTTTGCATGGTTATGAAATAGATGTGAAGAACATATGTGAAGAAATTGAGTTTTGTTACTTTGGAAGTAAAGAGGAGAATGTTGAAATTGACCCAGAAGAAGAGGGTAATGTGGAAGATAGTGTACAGGTTTCCAGTACAGATAATTTCCAGAGGGAAATTGCGACGTTTCAGGTGAAATCAAGTGAGAGGCCTAATTTCACTTGTGTGTGTTGTCGACGCACTTATTATAAGAATCAGACTAAGTTAGTGGATTTATATGCAAAAAGTGAAAGGGAAAATAATAGTGAATGGAAGGATTTTGCAACATACTTGATGGTAGAAAATTGTTTTGATTTGGGATTTGATCAACGTGTGTGTACTTATTGTTGTTGCAAATTAAATCAAAACCAGATGCCTGCTAGAGCAGTTCATAATAATCTGGAATTGGTTGAGATTCCTTCTGAATTGAAGGATTTAAATACTTATGAATCTATTTTGATTCAAAGTATCCATCCCTTTCAGGCTATTGTAAGAATGGAGCCAAAGACAGGGAAATTGCCTCCATCAGATTTACAGAGAGGATTAAAGGGAAGAGTTGTTTATTTGCCTCTAGATTTGAAGAAAAACATTAACACAATTGGAGTAGAAAAAGTGGAAGAGGAACCTCTGGTTATCTTAGTTAATGGGGTTCCGACAAAGAATAAGAAAATATGGCAAGATTTAGTAGATGTTAGGAAAGTTAAAAAGGCAACATTGTATTTGAAAAAAATAATAAATACTATAAGAATGTATATGTTGCAGAAGAGGAAGTAAGTGAGGAAGAGGATAGCGATTTGTGTGTTGGTCAAATTGAGAAAGTAGAACCCTCTACTAGTGAAGAAATATATGAACATTATAGTGTTCATCCTTTGCATTCCAATGGGGAATGCTATTGAGTTGTTTCAAATGAAACAAGCCAAAGGGAGTCCCATTAGTGTTTGGGAGGAAAGTTTGGAAGCTCGGTGTTTCCCACAGCTTTTTCCAACAGGTCAGGGAGGAAGATATGATGAGCGACCTCATCAAATTCCTGCTTCTGAATACCGGACTTTGCGATTGTATGCAGGAGATGCTAGGTTTCGACAATGCATTCCCTATTTGTTTCATCTCCTGTTTGAAAGCGATCTGTCTGGACTGTCATATGCAGTGAACCACATCTTGAAAAGTGGTATACACATGCAAAACATCTCGGCAAGTGACTTTATGGATAAAGTCAATGTCCAAGACAGTATTTTGGATTCTCACCTGATTAATCTCATGGCGTGTCAGCGTGGTACTAATGAGTACTGGTACCGTCGTCATGGTGATTTAAAATGTATGCTGAGGAACTTAGGTACTCCCACATGGTACCTCACTCTGAGCTGTGCCGAGTATGGCTGGGAAGACTTACTTGAATTTCTACGAGAGGCAAATGCTAACGTAGATAACATCGAATTCAAGACACCCGGAGAACTGTGCTCTTTGGATCCAGTCAATGTATGTAGGTACTTCAATCATAGATTTGAAGCTATGATGTCTTTCATCATGAATAAGAAGAATCCACCTCTTGGAGAGGTGTTGGATTTCTTCTGGAGAAAGGAGTACCAAGCAAGAGGTGCTCCTCATATACATATGTTGCTGTGGATCAAGGATGCACCTAAATTTGGAACGGATCCAGAAGACTCAGTGATGAGTTTCATCCAACAGTATTCTACGTGTGCTGTTCCAAACGCAAAGGAGAAGAAAAGCCTAAGAGAAAAAGTTCTGCGTTTCCAAAGCCATCGATGTGGAAAGTACTGCCGTCGTAAATTCCGAAACAAGGACAAGTTCTACACCAAATGTCGTTTCGGCTTTCCACGACCGGTGATTTCTAAAGGAAGAGTAAACAGTTTGATGTCTTCGCTGCGACATAATGTCATGAAGAAATCACCTAAAAACACATACAATTTGAAGAGGAACGAAGAGTCCAAGTACATCAACGACTACAACCCGGTGATTTTGTCCATGTGGAATGCTAACATGGATATACAGTTTGTGGCTGATAACTGTATGGCTGTGGCTCGGTATGTGACGTCTTACATCACCAAAAAAGAGAAGACAGAATTGAAGGATATGTGGGAGGACATTTCCCATGAAAAGAGCCTCAGCAAGAAGTTGTACAGTTTCAGTCTGAAGATGTTGTCGCATCGAGAAATTGGAGCTTACGAATGCTCTGACCGGTTGTCTTCAGCAAGTCTCTATGCCAAGTCCAGGAGTATCGTTTGGGCGAGTCTTGGTCTTGCTGCAACGCGTAATCGAGTTCTGAAACCTGTGCGGGAAATTGAGTATTTGGCGGAAAAGGAGCCAAACAGTACCGACATTTTGAAGACCAACATGTTGGATACATATTATCCAAATAGAAGCAGTCACCTCGACAATGTTTGTCTGTATGAGGTTCTTCAAAATTACATATTCAAGAGGAACATCAAAGAAGATACTGAGAAAGGAGTGTATGCTGTAATAGGAAGTGAGGGATGTCTGGTCAAGCAAAGAAAATGCCACTTGGTAAACCATCGAAAATTGAGTGGCGAATCTCCTGAAAAAAAGGAGTTTTTCTATTTAGCACTTTTGCAACTTTTCAAGCCTTGGCGTGCAGAAGAGGAACTGCTTGGAGATTTCCTCTGTTACGAAGACTCTTTCAATGCTGCCAAGGAGACCATAGAATGTCCTGCTTTTCCCAAATATGTAGAAATGTTGAATGCGGAAATTGAGCAGGAAGCAACGATTGCAGCCGAGATTGCCAGAGACAGTTCTCAGGACAGTCAGAGTTCTGCTTCATTGAGTCAGGATCCACTAGGAGGACCTGTTATCGAAAATGAAGCTGCCACTGCCATGAATGAAGTGGAAAGAGCCATGGCACATGCTCAGGAGGATGCGGTTAACTTAGAAGAGTTGGAAAGACAACTCAACGTTGAGCAGAGGAAAATATATGACGAAGTTACCATGCAAATTGATCATGGATTAAGTCATGACAAGAAAGAGTGCTCATGTACGTCGTTGAAGCCTGTCCGACTCTACGTGAGTGGAGAAGCGGGAACTGGAAAAAGTTTCCTCATTAAAGCAATTTCATGCTATTTGCAGGAAAGGACAGAGTCATCGCTGTCTTGTGTTGTCACCGTTCCAACTGGACTGGCAGCACATAACATTAAAGGGATTACTTTACATCGTTTACTGATGCTGCCAGTGGAGCATGACAACAAATTACAATATCACAAGCTATCTGGAGATGCTTGTTTTGACGTTTCAAGAATCTTGAGGAAAATGAAACTTCTTATCATTGACGAAGTAAGCATGGTTTCCAATGTCATGCTTGCCTTTGTGCATTTGAGAATGCAAGAAGTTCTCAAAACAGAGTATGATGTGTTATTTGGTGGCAAACACATCATTGTTTTCGGAGATCTTCTGCAGCTGACACCAGTGAAAGGGCAACCTGTGTTCAAAATGCTCACGCATGAAGATACCAGGAAGTGCCTAGGCAGCATTGGCAACGTCAATATATGGTTAAACTTCAATTATGCTGAACTGCATGAAAATATGCGTCAGGCGAAGGATGAAGTTTACAAGACTATTCTACAAGATGTTAGAATTGGAAAAGTGACCGAGCATGGGAAAGAAGCTTTACATGCACGATTACTGTCAAATTTATATCCAGAACAAGATGTTGTGCCTGAGAATATTTTTCAGAAAATTACTGATAAGAAATCTGGAATATGTTTGATGCCAACTCTTGCAGAATGTGCCAAATTCAACAACAAAATGTTGCATTTAGAAAAGCAAGAGATTGTGAAACTGGAAGCTATTGACAGAGTAGAGCATATGGGATCAACAATTATTTTGTCTGAGAATCTGAAAACAAAATTGGATTCATTAGAGAAGAGTATATCTAAAACTGCAGGTTTTGAAAAGACTCTGAATGTGTGCTTGAACTGCCGTATAATTTTAAGAAGGAATTTACATGTTGAAAGAGGTCTGGTAAATGGATCAATGGGTAATGTTGTTGATTTTGTAAAATACAGAAATAGAGATGGAATTGAATTTTTAAAAATTAAATTTGATGGCATTGAGGAAGTACAGCTAATTGGTCGTTGCTCTGCTAGATTTTTGCTTGTAAAAGACTTATATGTTCGCCGTAAGCAGTTTCCTGTTTGCTTGGCATATGCGGTGACAATCCATAAATCGCAAGGTTTAAGTGTAGACTGTGCATTGGTGAATATTGGCAGTTCTGTGTTCAAGGAGGGTATGGCATATGTGGCATTGTCACGAGTTAGAACTTTATCGGGATTGTACTTGATTGAGTGTGATGTCACAAACATTTGTGCGGATCTAGATTGTGTTAAGGAATACAATAGGTTAAGAAGAGAGTATGCGTCACATTTGCCTCAGTATCCTTTGTTTGAGAAACGTGTGGTAGGCCGGAAACGAAGAAATGTGACCAATACTGGGGAGGTTGTAGCAAAAAGACGAAAAGTCGATGAACCTAAAATTACAAGCAGAAACAAAAAGGATTCTGTTGAAGATGTTGTTGGTTTTCAATTTGAAAACAGTTCTGGTGTCAACTGCTATGCTAATGTAGTGGTTAATGTTTTGTTTTCTATAGAAAATGTAAAAGAAGAGATTGTGGTCAATTCTGATCAAAGATTTTGCAGTTTGTTAAATTCTGTGTTAGAGAAATGTAGCACTGATAGAAGAAACATAGAAAGTGTGTCTGAAATTCGAAATCTGTTAGACAGATGTTCAGGCCAAACACAATTCTCTCAAAATATTCAGCAAGATTGTCAGGAGTTTTTAATGTATATGCTTGATGTATTGCATGCTGAAGGTGTAGATGTAGATCAGCTGTTTGGGCTTTCTTATCAATGGCAGCATGACTGCGAGAACTGTATGGTATCAAGTACTACTAGGGTAGACTCAGAAAGATTTATATATTTAACTTTGCCAGACAGTAAATCAGTCTCCTTTAATAAGCTAGTAAAAGCAGCTGATCACAACATGGAGTGTAGCCAATGTAAATCTGAAATGATGTCCACATTATTTATACGAACATATGGCCAGTATGTCATTTTAATGTTCCAACGATGTAGGCCTGATGGAACAAAATTGACAACTTTAATTAAAAATTTTGTAGCTTCGCAGTTGTCAATATCAGGAAGGACTTTTGTAACTGCAGCAATTATATATCATGACGGCCCTTCAATAACATCAGGACATTACACAGCTTATTTAAAGTCTAGAAATGGCTGGTCATTCTGCAACGATTCTGTTTTAATTTTCAAAAAAAAATTGCCGTATGACCTTAAAAACTCTTACCTGGTGTTTTTAAAACCAAAATTTTAGGGAAATAATCTTGGGATGTGCTCTGTGGAATTTCAAGAAGTTCTAATGGCTCCTACACAATTTGGCCTTGAGGATAAGTGTAGTTCAGAGACATAAGTTCTAACCATAAGACTGGACGTCATGGAGAAATAAGTGCACTTTGAATGAGTTCAGAAAAACTATTTCTTTTTATAAGCTAATTGAAGCAGCCAATCAAAACATAGAGTAGAGGGAATGTAAGTCTGCAACGCTGTCTACTGTTTTACATTGCTTTGTGATTGAAAGTGATGTAGAGAATTAAATAATTGTAGTAGTCATAGAGTTAGTGTAAGTCTGCTTCATAGTAAGCAGGTGCTTTGGTATACCGACCCCCAGGCACTAACATGAATTTCGCTCTTCTTCTTAAAGAAACCTTGGCCCCTCACATTAAATCCAAAGAAGATTTCCTTCTTCTGGGAGACTTCAATACACATGTTGATATACCCACACACTCTGATGCCACTGCCCTGATTACAGACCTGGCCAACTTAGGTCTGGAATTACAGAATCACGGACCCACCCATAAAGGAGGACACACGTTAGATCTTCTCTTTAGTAATTGTGCTAAAGTTAATTTTTCTAGGGCAAAAGAAATAACATGGACAGATCACTCCATGCTTGAATTCTCTCTGGTTACCCCTGCAAAAATTGTTAAGAATGCTCCTCTTCCCCCTATCTGGCGACGAGAGTGGCATAAAGTCACTGCCAATAAAATCCAGGAATTCTGGAGAAATCCAGAAATCTCAGCAACTGACACTGCTGATATGGCTTTAAATAAGCTCAATGCCTCTATCAAGCTTGCTATTGACATTGTAGCCCCACTAAAAAAACACAAACAATATCCAGTGTCTAAACAAGACAGCTGGTATACGCACGAACTAAGGGTAGCTAAGCAAAACTGCAGACGAGCTGAGAAAGCTTGGAGGAAAGGGAAGACCGAGAGCAGTAGAGTAGCTTTCTTAAATACTCAATCCAAGTATTATAAAGATATCAAGCAGGCCAGGAAGCAACATCTAACGCAGCAGATAGCACAGGCTGGCAACTGCTCTAAGGAGCTTTTTAACATTCTGCAGAACTTTATTAAGCCGATTGCCTGTGATAGCTCTGAGGACTTCTCACAAGATCTATGTGATAAAGTCTCGAGATATTTTGAGGAGAAAATAGAGAACATCTATGAAAAAATAGTGGCAGCAAATGATGCTATAACAATTTCCAATACAGGCCACCCCCATCCTCAAATACCGGTATCCAGTTATAAACCCACCCTTTCATCTTTTCCTTCGATTACCAACACAGAGCTCCTCTCCTTCTGCAGCCATATTAAATCTGGGTCGCCTAATGACCTTATTCCAACTAAAATGGTCGGCCCCATGATTTCTATCCTGAGCCCGCATATGTTGGATGTGATTAACATCTCCCTAACTAAAGGCCAGGTCCCTGCAGATTGGAAAAGGGCGGTGGTGAACCCAATTCGGAAAAAGGCATCCTCTCCTTGGACAGACCTCTCCAATCTACGACCTATCTCCCTCCTGCTTCACCTGGGTAAGGTTACAGAGAGGCACGTGAACACCTATCTCTCTCAACATCTGGAAGCGACGGAGGGCCTGGACTACTCACAATCTGGGTTCAGGCCAAACCACAGCACAGAATCAGCCCTTCAGACAGTGACCAATAACATCAGAATGGCACTGGATGAGGGCAGCTCCTTGATTCTGGTGCTGTTGGACCTTTCCGCCGCTTTCGATACGGTGTCTCACACGGTGCTTCTTGACCGCCTAGGTGAGGTGGGTGTGGAGGGAGAGGCTCTGACTTGGTTGAGGAGCTTTTTGACTGGTCGTGTCCAAGAAGTTAGGCTGGGCTCCCACAAATCCACGCTAAGGGAGCTCAATAAGGGAGTGCCACAAGGCTCATGCCTTAGCCCTACACTTTTCAATGTGTATGTGGCACCCCTAGCCAACTTAGCTAGATCTTTCGGGTTCACCCCGGTGTCGTATGCTGACGACACCCAACTCCTTTTCCCTTTTAAAACTCTCACATCTGCAATAAAAAGATCTTTTGCAGATGGTATGAGAGCCATAGCAGACTGGATGTCAACTAACCGTCTGCAGTGCAACGTGGGGAAAACGGAGGTTATGTGTTTTGGACAAGCGGCAACATATTGGTCATCTGACTGGTGGCCCGTGGAGTTAGGCCCTGTCCCCACCCCCAAGAGTTCTGTTAGGAACCTGGGAGTGCTCTTTGACCAGCAACTCACTTTTAAGGGACATGTTAACCAGGTTGCTGGCACCTGCTTCCGGGCTATCGGGATGTTGAGACGAGTCTTCCCCTATATACCAGATCATCACAGAAAAACGCTCGTGCAGGCTCTGGTCATCAGCAGGGTGGATTATTGCAATGGGCTGCTCCTCGGAGCTAACGAGGAGCAGCTCAGTAAATTGCAAATAATTCAAAATACAGCAGTAAGGGTTGTCCTGAATGTTCCAGCCAGGACCCCTTCCAGTCCCCTGCTGATGAGACTCCACTGGCTTCCTGTTAGGAAGCGAGTCCAATTTAAGACCTTATGCACCATTCATAAGAGCATGATAGGGGAGGGCCCGAAATACATGATTAAGATCTTTCAGCCCTAAATCCCGGGGCGACTTCTGCGCTCCAGCCATCAGCAGCTCCTGCAGATACCAAGAGTAAAAAAGACCAGACAAGGTGGCCGTGCATTAGCTTATGCCGGCCCAACACTCTGGAATTCTTTGCCTCCAGAACTCAGATCAATTTCCAGCCATCTGAGTTTCCGGAAGAATTTAAAAACGTATCTGTATCCTGATAAATAAATTACTTCTCAGCTTCTGCACCCTGTACTAACCACACTCTCGTAATTAGCACAAACTTGTGGTACAGCAATAGCGCGGAGATACCCCTTCGGGAGTCTAATCTGGCACTTTATAAGAATATAAAATAAATAAAATAAATAAATAAAGCAGTATCAGTGTCATAGGAAATGTAGAACATGACTGAGCAAGAAGGGGAAGATATTACTATTCCAGGATTGTGAAAATGATCTTCAACATTTTAATTCTGAAAGTTGCGGAAATGCCAAATGACGGGATTGGCTTACAAGAAATCCAAGAGTTATAAATGGGTCTGACAAGATTTGGCCTTGTGGAAACTTGTGGTAGAGAGCAAGAAGTCATTTATTGCATGTAACATGTTTTTAAAAACGATGGAGATTTTCTTTCAGAAAGTGGCGGGCTGAAAGTAATAACAGCACAAAAGAGTGTAAGCTGTTCATAGGACATCCTTTGACGTCATGGAAAGTAAGTTAACTTTAAGGAGTTCTGAATTCTGATTTCTTATGTTGTATGGGTTTTTTAAACACAATCATTTTGATTGTGTTTTTTTTTCCCCGCTGTTATATGATGAATACCTTCAAGTCACTGTTTTTAGTGAATTTTGATACATTCTGAGAACAGCAAAAATAAACCATTTAACATGTATAATTAATTCTGTACTGTTTGCATTTATGATGTATATGTAGAACTGTGTAGGAGGCATGGAGAAGGTGAGGCTTCTGTAAGTGTCAAAGTTGTTGCATGCAGTGCTGCACTTCTGCGTATTCTTTCATATGCTAGACTACATCTGCACAATGAGATACCTAAGCAAAGGAAACACAAGTGATGTGATTGTGAAATGAGCAAAATAAATTGCACGTATTTCAATTACATCACCTGTGTTTCCTATCATTACGAATCACATTGTGCAGATCAAGTTTAGGTCTGTCCAGGGAAACATAGGAGGTTTGGACTTTGTTCAAGAGTGCAGTGGACATGACTCACTTCATTGGTAGACCTTCACATGTATTATGTCCTCTATTCTCTTCAACAACTCGAAATTTCATCTGCAACCCTGAGTAGGCCTCACCTCAAACAAACCTCTGGATAGGACACATCTTATTGGCATCCTGAAGCAATTATTTAAAATTTTAGTGTCTTGCGACACTTTTCTGAGACAACAGCAATGCAAAAGATGCACCATGTTTTAAGATAGGCCTCACTTCATCTGCATCAAGATACTGTTAGTTTAAAATGTATATCTTTAGGACTGTGTAGGGGGCCTGGAGAAGCAGAAGCTTCTGTAAGTGTCAAAGTTGTTGAAAAACTGTTTGTCCTTCAATCTTTTCCCTTGTCTTTTGTAATTTTTAAATACATGTTTTAATATTTTTGAAATGTTTGTTCTCTCTTTCACAGATTGAAAGTATAAAAACAAAAAGTGAGTAATTTAACGACAATTATAAGGTAAATGCTTTGTACTCTTTTCGTTACATTTCTATCACATTCACCTACTATTAGTTCCACTGCTTCATTTCTTTAACCCTCAGTTTCCTGCCTTTGCTACTTCCCTCATTCCTTTCTCTATTACCTACTTACTCAACTCCTTCCACTCTTTTTCTCAGTCCCTCTCTTCTCATAGTTCCTCACTCTTGTTCACTCACTCCGTCTCTATTACTCTTAGTGTCTTTGACTGATCACTCTATCACTACTTGTTCATAATGCTTTCTCTGTGTAGTTGAAGCACACTAAGGGGCATATTATGAATACAGCCAATACAATTATTGCTCTTTTTAGTGGCAGAAAACTGGTGCAAAAGTGGTTTTAGCAGCAGTTTTCTGCCGCAAAAGCAGCTTTAGCGACACATTTCTGCAAATAAAAGCTGCAAAACTTTTATTGCCTATGTTGATGATATGGCTCTATGTTACTTACATTTCTTTGCTGTTTCAATTAATCTTTTTCTGTTATTTTTTGTTTTCTGTTTTCTATTTTTTCTCTCTGTTATTCCTCATGTTTTAATCTTATTTTGAACATTCACTCACATTCTCCAAGAAACTCTTCTTTGTTAATGTTATACTCTCTTTTTTTTTCTTTCACTTCGTTATCTATTTTGTTTTTCACAATTATACCCTCTTCCGTCTTTTCTTCGGTAAATAGATCTATTAAACAGTATCTCTTCTTTACTCCCTATAGCTGTCTTTCTTTTAACATCACTCTCTGTTTACTTTCCTTATACTTACTCTTTTTTTTTATTTATTTTTTTTTGGGTTAGCTCCCGGTCCGCGTACCGGGAAGCTAACCCGGGAGCGAACCAAAAGAAATAGAGCTTGCCAGAGTGCTAAACATTCTAGCAATTTTTTTTGAAAGGGAAGGTAGTTCTGAAAAGAACTTTTTTTTTATATTTTTGTTGTTTTATATTTTTTTTTATTTTTTTTTATTTTTTGTTTTTTTTGTACTTTTTGAACGATTTTATATTTTTTTTGGTTTTTTTTGGGGGGGGGAAACAACAAAAAACAGGCGTTGAAAAGGGCTCAACAGGAGCAAAAAAAAAATTACTGGGGGCGGTTAGGGCAATCATGGTGTTCATACGCCAGGTTGAGTGCATTGATGCTCATGTTGCCACACGCTAACAACGCACGACAGTGCATACAAGAGTGTATCATGTGGCCAAAATTTTCTTGTATATTTGGCACAGTTTCCCGTGCCTCTTCTGGTGTTAATGAAATTGGTAATCTTGGTCTGGCCACAGGAGTTGGTCTTGGATTGTCCTGCATATCCCTTATTTCCGCCCGGCTGTAATTTAGTGGATGCTTCCTTGTCATGTGCCTGTGCATTGTGTGATTTCCATAACTATATTTCTTGTCCGTCCCTCTTGATAATTGTTCTTTGCATATGCGGCAGGTGACATACCTCGCATTGACTTTTTTTTGGCCACGAGGGATCGAATAAAACTGCCAGATGAAACTGGCTTTCTTTCTGGAAACCCGGGGCACCTCTTCTAAGAACTGTGGTTCTTCTCCCTCCTCATCCATTTCTTCATCTTCCTCCTCAGTGTTGGTAATGACCTGGGGAGGTGGTCCTCTCTTCCCATGAGGAGGTGGAGGTGGTGGTGGGGGTGCACCAGCTGAAGCTACCAATGAAGCCATTTCTCATATAGTAGTAAAGGTCTTCCTCTCACAATGATGAAAGTCAGAGTGAGGAAAGAAGGAGGGGTTTTCATCATTTGGGAAAAACAATACTTCTCAACCAATGAAACGTGTTATTTTTAGGTCACCTGACCTAGCCTTACATCATTATGAAACCAAAAGTGAAATGAACCAATGAAAAGTGTTATTAACAAGTCACATGACCTGTTATGCTTACGTTACGCTCTCCGGTCCGCGCCCCGGATAGCTTCCGGGTCGCTGCGCTTCGCGCCTCGGTCCGCGCCCCGGGGCACTTCCGGGTGCGCTAACGCGGTACGTCACAAGATGCATTACGCGGCAACGCGATACGTCGCGTTTTCGCGACGCGCCGCGGATCGCTACCGGGGAGCTGCGTTTCGCGCCTCGGTCCGCGCCCCGGGGCACTTCCGGGTGCGCTAACGCAGTACGTCATAAGACGCATTACGCGGCAACGCGATACCGTCACTATGTTGATTTCTTACCGGTTCGCGGACCGGGTCGCGGCATTAAATTGAGCTAACGGGAAGCTTCCCGGTTCGCGGACCGGGAGCGAAACAAAAAAAATATTTAAAAAAAATTATTAATAAACATATAAAATATATTTTTGGATTTAAAGAAGAATACATTTTACAGCTATAGATATTAGCTTTTAAAAAACCAATGAAATTCACTGAAAAAACCATAGGTTATAGACCATATATAGTTAGGAATTAGCATTTACAAAACCTTGAAAATTCACTGAAAAAACCATAGGTTATACACCATATATAGTTAGGAATTAGCATTTAAAAAACCTTATTTTACTCACACAAAACCATTGAAATTCCATATATAGTTAGTTGTACTAACTATATATCGCGCACCCGCAATCCACTGCTGATCATGTCACATATTACATCATTCATGACATGGTCAGTGACATCACTGATGACATCACTGATGACATCTCAAATGACATCACTGATGACATCACTGATGACATCTCAAATGACATCACTGATGACATCACTGATGACATCACTGATGACATCTCAAATAACATCACTGATGACATCTCAAATGACATCACTGATGACATCACTGATGACATCTCATTTGACATTACTGATCACATCACTGATGACATCATTCATGTGATAATACGATGAACCTCTTCAGACTCTAATATAACCTTATATACACTCAGTGAAAACAGACACTCACAGACTGTCACTCATCCATGGAGTTACTCACACACCTAGTCAGTCATGCAAACAATCAATCACACCTCCATTTCCTCAACTATACAGTTATACACACCTTACTTATTGAAACATATACTAACACATATTTACTCACTTATACAATCCTGGATACAAGTTCACAATGATCCATACAGCCACTCACACATTCACTGGCTCTTATGCACAGTTATTTATATATGTCAACTCTCACATGTACTGTGTTTTACATATGTACTTACTTTGACATGTAGCACTGAGATATCCATTCACTCACCAATGCACTCATGCACACAGTCAACCGCCCATACAGATGTTTCCACATGCACTTTTGAACCCATACACCTAGTGAATCAACTGCTCACACATCTATGCAGAGAGTCATACACCTCCCAACCACCCATAAACACTCTCAGTCTCCCATACAATTACTTGGGCAACCAATTAATGACCCATATAGTTTATTATAATTCTACTGATCAACACATGCAGCAGTTTACAGAACAACAGACATAATGATGCACAAATTAAGACAGTTTAGTCACTAACCCATGCACTCAGTGAGACATTTTTTCACTCACTCATACAGTCAGTCATGCACCTACTAAATCCTTTGTTCAGACACTTATACATCCACTCATTCTTCAATATGTAAGACATATTTTAACTTTACAGAAACATACAGTCACTGGATGTTGTCATCAGTGATGTCATCAGTGATGTCATTTGAGATGTCATCAGTGATGTCATCAGTGATGTCACTGACCATGTCATGAATGATGTAATATGTGACATGATCAGCAGTGGATTGCGGGTGCGCGATATATAGTTAGTACAACTAACTATATATGGAATTTCAATGGTTTTGTGTGAGTAAAATAAGGTTTTTTAAATGCTAATTCCTAACTATATATGGTGTATAACCTATGGTTTTTTCAGTGAATATATATATATATATATATATTCACTGAAAAAACCATAGGTTTCAGGGGCGTTCTAGTTAGCTGGACATTTTACTTGTACAAAACCATAGAAATCCCCCCGTTATAGTTAGTTCAGCTAACTATAACTTTCGTGCCTGTAAAGCACTGCTGATGACGTCACATATTACATCACTCATGACACGGTCAGTGACATCATTCATGACATCACTGATGACATCTCAAATGACATCACTGATGACATCATATATAGTCATATATCATATATATATATATATTCACTGAAAAAACCATAGGTTATAGACCATATATAGTTAGGAATTAGCATTTAAAAAACCTTATTTTACTCACACAAAACCATTGAAATTCCATATATAGTTAGTTGCACTAACTATATATCGCGCACCCGCAATCCACTGCTGATCATGTCACATATTACATCATTCATGACATGGTCAGTGACATCACTGATGACATCACTGATGACATCTCAAATGACATCACTGATGACATCACTGATGACAACATCCAGTGACTGTATGTTTCTGTAAAGTTAAAATATGTCTTACATATTGAAGAATGAGTGGATGTATAAGTGTCTGGATGAAGGATTTAGTAGGTGCGTGACTGACTGTATGAGTGAGTGATTAAATGTGTCTCACTGAATGCATGGGTTAGTGACTAAACTGTCTTAATTTGTGCATCATTATGTCTGTTGTGATGTAAACTGCTGCATGTGTTGATCATTAGCTATACGAGAGGCTATATGTGTTATTAATTGGTTGCCCAAGTATTTCTATGGGAGATTGAGTTTGTGTGGGGGTGGCTGGAAGGTGTGTGACTCTGTGCATAGATGTGTGAGCAGTTTATTCACTAGGTGTATGAGTTCAAGAGTGCATGTGGAAACAGCTACATGGGCAGTTGACTGTGTGCATGAGTGTATTGATGAGTGAATGGATATCTCAATGCTACATGTCATAGTAAGTACATATGTAAAACACAGTACATGTGAGAGTTGGCATATATAAATAACTGTGCATGAGAGCCACTGAATGAGTGAGTGGTTGTATCGATCATTGTGAACTTCTATCAGGGATTGTATAAGAGAGTAAATATGTGTTAGTATATGTTTCAATAAGTAAGGTGTGTATAACTGTATAGTTGAAGAAATGGAGGTGAGATTGTTTCTTTGCATGACTGACTGGGTGTGTGAGTAACTCCATGGATGAGTGGCAGTGTGTGAGTGTCTGTATACACTGAGTGTATCTAAGGTTATATTAGAGTCTGAAGAGGTTTATCGTATTAGCACAAGAATGATGTCAAATGAGACGTCATCAGTGATGTCATCAGTGATGTCATTTGAGATGTCATCAGTGATGTCATCAGTGATGTCACTGACCATGTCATGAATGATGTAATATGTGACATGATCAGCAGTGGATTGCGGGTGCGCGATATATAGTTAGTGCAACTAACTATATATGGAATTTCAATGGTTTAGTGTGAGTAAAATAAGGTTTTTTAAATGCTAATTCCTAACTATATATGGTCTATAACCTATGGTTTTTTCAGTGAATTTTCAAGGTTTTGTAAATGCTAATTCCTAACTATATATGGTCTATAACCTATGGTTTTTTCAGTGAATTTCAATGGTTTTTTAATAGCAAATATCATAAGCTGTCGAATGTCAAGTACGTGGTAAGTAAAAACATTTTCGTGTTTATGCTCACTGATCTGCTTTGAATGCTGCCCCCCACCCCTCATTTCTATTAGGAGTACTCTCTCTTTGCAGATAGTGAAGGGTAGTTAACGCAGGCCTTTGCCCCCGTTGTAATCCGTCGTGCCTGCTTCTCTCTCCATTTGATTGATTGTTCTCTTTGGTTCATTCTCTATTTACAAACAAGCACAGAGTCGCAATACTCTGTTTAGTCTTTGCAGATAGCGAAAAATCGTGTAAAAAAACAAAAGGAATCAAGCAAAATCAGTAGGCCACTAATGGGATCTCTTTTTGACCTCCCTAAAATAGAAACATTAGGAACAACCTGTTGATAATACCAATGTGTATGTACATAAGCGGCGTTCATTTGTGTTCACAGTACCCCTTGTTGATTGTTTGAATCGACCATTGAATTGTTCGAAGTTGGTTCTCTTAAGAATCTTCTCTGCCTGCAAACGAGGAAGAATAGGAATATTCTCTCTCCCTTTGCAGATAGTGTAGGGTAGGTAACGCAAACCTTTAACACGTCGTGCCTATTTCGTTCCTCATTGATTGATTGTTTCCCCAAACATTGACTGTTTGGGAATTGGTTCTTTTTGGAGGTATTCCCTGTTTGCAAATATACGTAGGAAAATCTTTGCAAATAGTGAAAGGGTACGTAATGCGGACCTTTCTCCCCCGTTGTAATCTGTCATGCCTATCTACTCCCCACTGATTGATGCACCTGTTTCACCCGGACCATTTACTAGAGATACGTCATCTGGCCCGACCAGAGAGCACCCCTAGTGAAAAGGACATATGCAATAATAACGAAGTGATCACTGTATCCTGTTAACAGAAACTTTAGCATGAAACAACCTGGAAAGAAAAGAATAGGAAAACGAAAATCAGTAGGCCACTGATGAACATGAACTTTTATTAAACAACGAACAAAGAAACGATAACATAACGTAATGATAAAACCTATTAATGTCCTAGAAACAAGAAAACGTTAGAAATATGCCAGTGGTGAGAGACCAGAAAAACAGTAAGAGAAACCAAATCACCCCTCGCTGTCCCACCGCCTGCCACGCCAAAAAAAACGATAGACTAGGGAAAATGCAAGTCAGTAGAACATCCGCCCCCACTCTGGAAACTTCCAAGGTGGGGCAGGGTTGCGGCTACGCCCAGCCGGGAGCAGCCCATATAAGGCGGGTCCTGCTGCCACGCCTCGGCCAGGAGATCCTAACGTAGGGTGTAGCCGGAGGAGAGGCCGAGGCCAGCGGGACCCGGCCAGGGGATTGCCTTTACAACGCTGAAGAGTTGCAGGGGGGGGAATGTCTCCTCGACCCTCCCCTCTCTCTCCCAGTCCGGCCGCGGTGGCCCTTGAGAGTTTCAGGTAGTCCCGCCACATGCTCTTCCGGTCCGGCCACCAACGGTCGGGGGGCCGAGGCCGACGGGATCCGGCTGCAGCCGATAAACCAAGGAACCCGTTCATGGGGCCAGAGCCAGGGGCGTCCGGCCGACATCCACCGGAAGCCCGGCCCAAAGACGGACGGGACATTTTTTCTTTTCTCCTTCGTAATAGCAGCGGCAACACGCCAGGCACCACTTCTTTCTTCAAAAATGGCTTTGACAACACTGGGGGGGATGTCTTGCACATGCCTCCGACCCCCCCCCGTCCTCATCGCCACCGGCCATAACAAATGTCAAGCGGGCGCCGTGGGGTGCACTGGGAGGGAGAGACGGTGCGAACAGGCCTCTCCCGCCTCCTCAGGTGAAGGCTTCCCAGCTGCACCCTCAGCGCTCCAGGCACCCCGAAAAGGGTTCGTCCACTGTGGCGATGCTGCAACGTCTCGCCCGGCAGGGTGGAGCCCGCCCGCTCATGTGACCCCGCGATCGCCGGTAGCTGCCGAACTCTCAAAATGGCGATCGACCTGGCAAGAGCGGGCCCAGCATGAAGAAATGGCCCGGTCACTGGTTGACTCCACCACCGTAGTCCTCCACGACCTTGAAGATTCTACAGGAGCCGCGGGAGTCTCCGACCCCCGATGGGGAATGACTGCCATGATCGCCCGTGGAGTGACGAAACTGTATCCGCGGGACGTCGGCGCTCCCATGCTGGCGCCAGCCTCACTTTGAATTACTAGAATCCTGCAGACCTCAGTTCCGGTGAAAGCACAGTGTGACCCGGTAGGAAAAATTGTTGCACCCCCTCCCCTTTTGAAGTGATAGTTCAAACCACCGATCCTTTCCTTTGCCCTTTTAACGGAACTTTGGACTGCCTCCCCCTCTTTTACATTTTCTAGAGAAAACAAAACATTAACCACTACATTACCATAGCAGTTGACACCAGAACTGTTTTCAAATTGAAAACCAACAACATCTTCAACAGAATCCTTTTTGTTTCTGCTGTGACCCTGCTACAGCACAGGCATTGTCCCCAGCAGTAATTCTGCAATGCCGGTAAGAATAGCTGTGGTGCCTACTGGACTCACTCACCCCCGCGGCGCCCCACGCCGTTATTTGCTGGGCGGCAACTTACTAGACATCACTTTCGTGCCATCTAGATTTCAGCGCGTTCTGCTGCCTTGGAACTATTCGCACAACAGACTGCTACTGACGACCCACCCCCAGGCAACATCTTCTGAATTTTCATAATTTGAAAGAACTAGTAACATGTCCTCATCAGGAATTCAAAAGAAATTGCCACGGTCTCTTCGTTGTTTAAATGTTTTTACTGTTTTTGTTTTGTTGTATATATTTATATGTTATTAAAGTTTTATATTCCTACTACTTTGTTGGAGTGCTATATATTTTTAATGTGACACATAATTGTAAAAACTTTGATGTACAAAGAGTCATTCCTAGAATCTTCCGCTTCAGGCTCGGTCCTCTCCCCAATCACAATACAGGATGGTTTTCAGATAGTAGGAACACGTGTGGTGTGACGGATCTCATCGGGTGTGGGCCTTGATCTACTATAACTCCTTTGAAGAGGGGTGATTCTTTACAGCTGGAGCCATAACCTACATCTGCAGGGCTAGCTGATAGCCTGGACAATCGGACACAGAGGAAGAGGAGTGTCAGAGGGTACGGTAGTGAATAGGGCGAAAGGGAGGTGTCGGGCGGGCACAGAATGTGATTCTCAGGGAAGAGCAGCGCAGATGGGGGGAGGTTTATTGCCCATGCATAAGACAGAGAGCGGGGGTGACCAGTGCCTGGGGAAGATGCTTGCGAGGGTGGGGAGCCATGCTACGAATCAACAGCGTGCAGAGAGTGGGTCTGGTCAAGGCATCTAAAATGGCTGCCGTGCACGACAAAAGTGTGGCATTTCAAAAAAGGCAAGATGGCGCAAACAATGTTTTTCAACACTTCCTCATTTCCTTCGAATCGAACGTTAACAGACGTTGGTGCATATTACCAAAGTTAAGCGATATTTATCGCTAACGATGCTTACCAACGAATTTTTTACCGCTAAGCATCGTCAGAAATTATCGAAGATAAACCTTGCTATTATCAAGGTTTATCGCAAATGCGATAAAAAACGGCCGCAATGCATGAATATCGCTAAAAAGCCAGCGATATTCATGCATTACCGAGCTAATGCTCTTAGCCATGTTATCCACCTCCCATTGGATAACATGGCTAAGAACTGCTCAGGGCAGGTGTTACTTTTTGGAGATATTCGCGCTTAGCGCGAATATCTCCAAAAGTTGGTAATAGGAGATATATATCTTGCATGTTGTAATGCAAATTATTGTGGTATATGGAACTCATACCATAATCTCTCAGGAAAGAAGAAACTGATCCTTTTGGGACCGCCTGAGAAGGCCTAGGGGGTGAGGGGTACTCTACTTTGCAACCTTTTCACATTCCGAACTATTTTATTTTACTCTCTTCTGTAATTACACAAAATAGCAGCGATAAGATGCATCAGAGACACACAGTGAGAGAAAGGAGGCCGGAGATGAAGAAGAGTGGGAGAAGGGAAGTAAATATGAGTAAACTTACCATGTAACATAAAAATGTTGCACTCTATACTATAAGTCTCATTTTATACTACAATCACTTCGCTACAACCTCATAAATTAAAAATAAAAATGAATAATGTCTCAAACAATTTTTGATTTCTAAATATAAATTTATTCTTCAGAATTTTCTAAATTTGAAAGAACTAGTAACATGTCCTCATCAGCAATTTCCTCTTCAATCATCTCATCTGGAATCTCCTCATTAAAAGTCTGCAATGATGATTCTTGTAACTCTATGGTCTCCAAACATTCGATAAATTCGCCATCAACAGATTGATCAAAAAAATCATTCAAGTCATCTCCTCCTTGTGACAATATTTCATTATTGGTGCTGTCAATTTCAATCAATGTAGTGGAATCATTCAAGTCATCTCCTCCTTGTGACAATATTTCATTATTGGTGCTGTCAATTTCAATCAATGTAGTGGAATCATTCAAGTCATCTCCTCGTGACAATATTTCATTATTGGTGCTCTCAATTTCAATCAATGTAGTGGAATCATTCAAGTCATCTCCTCCTTGTGACAATATTTCATTATTGGTGCTGTCAATTTCAATCAATCTAATGAAATCATACAAGTCATCTCCTCCTTGTGACAATATTTCATTATTGGTGCTCTCAATTTCAATCAATGTAGTGGACAATGCAAAAGAAATTGCCACGGTCTCTTCATTGTGAGCCATTTTATTTTGAAATTGCTTGCTGTAAATTGCAGAAAAAAATAATCACTTTCATTTATCGTTTTTAGTAATACATAATATAAAACTAACTTTATCAAGTATTTAGTATAACAGAAGGACTGCAAATAAATAACAGAAAACATTTTTCAAATTATCTTCAAGTGTACAACATAGTTCCCCTTACAAATTAACAACTCACCTTTTTAAAAGTAGGAGAAGTGTTAGTACTGTGTAAATCAAACACCAGAAATTCACAACCAAAAATTCCTCACAAATGTACCTCAGACAGTAGTATCACAAAATGGCTGTGGTTTCCTCTCATTTGAGATATATACATAACCAATTAACTTTCATCACACACAAATACAAAACCAAAGTAACATTTTAATTGGTTCTAAATTTCAACACTTTCAAATGTGTTTTCCCCATGCAATTTTCCATAGGACATTTACATACGTCTACATTTAACCAAACTTGGCAAAATGGTACATCAAACCTAAGAGGTCAGGAAGGATCTACTATGCCCCCTTATGGTCATTTGACCCCTTCGCTTTGGCCTCCTCTTGTCTCTCGATCCTACCGAGAGACAAGATGGCGGCTGCTACGGACTGTTTGGAATGTTTACAGACGCCGGAGAACCAATCAGCTTCGCTTCACAAAGCTCCGTTGCGCGAAAAGTACGCGAACTGGAGCGCTGCCCGGTCCGCTGTTACAGATATATATCTTTTTTTAAACGTTCATTTCTCAAAATCCACTGTAGCACATATATTGAGACCTACAAAAGGCACATCGGGCTACCAGTCCCTACAATTTTGCCAAGTTTCGTGCAAATCCATTAAGCCGTTCGGGCTAAAAGTGAGGCCAACCGCCCTATGGAAAACTCAATGTTAAAAACACGTTTTGGGACCCCCCTTTTTTCTCGACCCCCCCTGGACGAACCCCCCCCTAATTTTCAGGGGCTGCTCAGAAACAAAATGTGCCATTTTCCTGAAAATTTCAGCCAATTCCGTCCACAAACGCCAAAGTTATTAGACATAGAATTTTCAAAAATCCCATAGGGAAAAAATCCTAACTATATATACCTACTGGCGACCGCCAGTAGGTAATATATATATATATATATATATTACCTACTGGCCGCCTTAAATGCAATGTATCAAACAAAAAATATGTAAAAAATGATATTAAGGATTTGGAAACTACCACCAACTTCTAGTTTGTGGTAATTTGCGAATTCTTTTCAAAAAGCATTTTTTTCTAAAAAACAAAAGGTCCCATATGACGCCCATACATGCCCTTAGGGCATGTAGGTGTGCCATATGCTCCCAAATTTCTTTTTCAGGGGTGCAGCAGGGTGTTCTTGAGATACCCCTGCACGCTTGAAAAAAATCCTATTTTGTGATGAGCTAATTGCTAATCACAAATTGCAACCTTCATTCCTATGAGCCTCCTAGCCCATGGAAATGAATGGGTAACTTGCAATTAAAAATTTGCTCATCATAAATTAGGAATGGTAAAGAATCGCTATTTATTCCTTAAAATTCGCTATTTAGAAAATGTAAAATATTTTGATGATACATATGGCAGTTCATCTGTAACAAGATAAGAAGCTTAGGGATAGATTTATGATGACTGGCGCATCACCAGGGATGTGACAGTCATCCTGCGCCGCTGTTCCGCCACCCATGGTGTGCTGCATTTACAATGCGGCGCAGCATGGGGCAAAAACGGCACAGATGCGTGACGCATCTGTGCCGTAAAGGTGGCGCATTGCTGGAGTTGTATCGCAAGTGCGATGCAGCTCCAGCAAGGCTCAGGGGTGCCCCATCTCCACAATGCTGCGTCAAGACCTATGCCACCTTCAAGCAGGCGCAGGGTTTTGACGCAGCTTTCTCCTATCTGATTGTAAATGCGGCACACCATGGGTGGCAGAGCAGTGGTGCACGTTAACTGGTGCATGCCTGGGGATGTGCCATTTAATTTAAATCTGCCCCTTTACATTTAAGTATGTGCAGGGGACACAGAGTCGGTGAGGCTTATCCAAGGTTAAGAAGAGATGAGTCCTGTTCAGTGAAAAATTAGACATAGGCTTCACCTGCTCAGCATTGCTGGACATGGCTAAATAATAGCTGCTAAATGTTAATCTTGTTAAACAATTTTACTATTATAATCTCTGAGATTTGTCTCTTACTCTGCAACATCTGATTGTTGTTATCTTTCTTTAAAGATAAAGACAACCTCAACATGAGCGACAATCTGCAATCAGTTGATTTTGACCTCATCATTGAACTTGTAATTGAAACATCAGTGGATGTTGATCCTTTGGATGATTTAAATCCTGAGGATGAAGAAGAGCGTGATGAGGATGCAGATTTGTCCGAATTATATGATATAGGATGGGAAGCTGACCTGCTTGAGCCTTTGGAAATATAAACATTTATTTTTAAAATTTATAATTAATAAAAAGTAAAAAGGTAAACCGTTTAATTTAAAAATAAAGACACCTTCAAAAACAGGTTATGTGTAGTGTCTTCAATAAAATATTAAAATATGCTCATAAAATTAGATCAGATTCACATATAAAATAGCATAGGTAACATAAATATAAATGTCATTTCTTTTCTGGTATTTCTGTATTGTAAAATTGCCAATGACTAAAAAATCTTCAAATTAAAATGTCAAGTAGTGTGTTAAGTTTTTGATCACTGTTACTGATTTACTGTTTGGAAATAATGTTTAATAACATTTTTTATTATATTTTTCCACAGATTCAACTGCAGATCATTTCAAGATTTCACCATGCCTACAATACAAAGACAGATAAAGGCTGCAAAACGTCAAAGACAGCAGGTGAAAAAAAAAACGCAGCAGTCCTCTAACAAAAAGATTTCTCAAGCCACGAAGAAAGCACCGGGTAAGAGCTCTAAATATTTCATAAGAAATATTTGTATTAAAAAAAATATTACTACAGAAAATGTTTCAGTCCATAAAACGAGAAGGAAATCAAATGGAAAGAAAAGGACAATGAAAAATGTTACTGCTAGAGCAAGAGATAAATCTGTGCATGATAGTAGAAGGAAACAACAGTTTAGGGAGATTCGTAAACGAATGTTCCGCAACAGGATAATTGGCAATTTGTTAAAAAATATTAAGAAAGGTCAACAGAAACTAGTTTTTTATAAGAGAAAAAAAAAAGTTGAGAAAGTTATTGATCAGGCATTTGAAATTAAACGTAAGTTATTTATTTTGATAATCAATAGAATTAGGAAGCTAAACAAGGCAATTTTTGATTTCAAAAGAAATAGTAGATGGAAGAGAATAGTTAATCGTAGTAATTTTTGTGAAGTTTTTTCTGGAGAATGGATGCATAGTTCAAGCTGTGAGGTATTTTTAATGAGGAGAGTTATTTCCAGGATAATGATTTGGTGCATGCAGTTGACACCAGTGGTCGTGCTTATGAAGTGAAAGATGGTTGTCCAGTTGAAAAAGAAAAACTTGTGACAACAGAGGCAGAAGAGGTGTTAGGTAATGAGGTTTTAGGAAGACGTGCTAAGGGTCCTGTGTACACCTGGAAGTGTAGTAGTATTTGCAGTGTGCGACAGGATTCCATCAATTTGCTTTGTGATTTTGTACGGTCATTTAACAAAAAAAGTTTGAAGCAGAAAATGATGTTGTTGCAAGAATTAGATCCTTGCAGAGTAAGAGAAGTGACAGGTTTGCATGGTCATTCACTGGCTTGTCTTTCCAGGAGAGTATGCCAGAGTGTTTTTCATCATTTCAGGATGCTAGCAGTGCATCATAATAAAGTGAGGAAATTAGTTAGAATGTTGTATTATGCTAAGAGTCCAGCAATTATGCTGAAACAATTATGCGCTGCTCTTTTGCATGGTTCTGAAATAGATGTGAAGAATATATGTGAAGAAATTGAGTTTTGTTACTTTGGAAGTAAAGAGGAGAATGTTGAAATTGAGCAAGAAGTAGAGGGTCATGTGGAAGATAGTGTACAGGTTTCCAGTACAGATAATTTCCAGAGGGAAATTGCGACGTTTGAGGTGAAATCAAGTGAGAGGCCTAATTTCACTTGTGTGTGTTGTCGACGCACTTATTATAAGAATCAGACTAAGTTAGTGGATTTATATGCAAAAAGTGAAAGGGAAAATAATAGTGAATGGAAGGATTTTGCAACATACTTGATGGTAGAAAATTGTTTTGATTTGGGATTGGATCAACGTGTGTGTACTTATTGTTGTAACAAATTAAAACAAATCAGATGCCTGCTAGAGCAGTTCATAATAATCTGGAATTGGTTGAGATTCCTTCTGAATTGAAGGACTTAAATACTTATGAATCTATTTTGATTCAAAGTATCCATCCCTTTCAGGCTATTGTAAGAATGGAGCCAAAGACAGGGAAATTGCCTCCATCAGATTTACAGAGAGGATTAAAGGGAAGAGTTGTTTATTTGCCTCTAGATTTCAAGAAAAACATTAACACAATTGGAGTAGAAAAAGTGGAAGAGGAACCTCTGGTTATCTTAGTTAATGGGGTTCCGACAAAGAATAAGAAAATATGGCAAGATTTAGTAGATGTTAGGAAAGTCAAAAAGGCAACATTGTATTTGAAAAAAAATAATAAATACTATAAGAATGTATATGTTGCAGAAGAGGAAGTAAGTGAGGAAGAGGATAGCGATTTGTGTGCTGGTCAAAATGAGAAAGTAGAACCCTCTACTAGTGAAGAAATATATGAACATTATAGTGTTCATCCTTTGCATTCCAAGGAAGTCATGGGGAATGCTATTGAGTTGTTTCAAATGAAACAAGCCAAAGGGAGTCCCATTAGTGTTTGGGAGGAAAGTTTGGAAGCTCGGTGTTTCCCACAGCTTTTTCCAACAGGTCAGGGAGGAAGATATGATGAGCGACCTCATCAAATTCCTGCTTCTGAATACCGGACTTTGCGATTGTATGCAGGAGATGCTAGGTTTCGACAATGCATTCCTTATTTGTTTCATCTCCTGTTTGAAAGCGATCTGTCTGGACTGTCATATGCAGTGAACCACATCTTGAAAAGTGGTATACACATGCAAAACATCTCGGCAAGTGACTTTATGGATAAAGTCAATGTCCAAGATAGTATTTTGGATTCTCACCTGATTAATCTCATGGCGGGTCAGCGTGGTACTAATGAGTACTGGTACCGTCGTCATGGTGATTTAAAATGTATGCTGAGGAACTTAGGTACTCCCACATGGTTCCTCACTCTGAGCTGTGCCGAGTATGGCTGGGAAGACCTACTTGAATTTCTACGAGAGGCAAATGCTAACGTAGATAACATCGAATTCAAGACACCCGGAGAACTGTGCTCTTTGGATCCAGTCAATGTATGTAGGTACTTTAATCATAGATTTGAAGCTATGATGTCTTTCATCATGAATAAGAAGAATCCACCTCTTGGAGAGGTGTTGGATTTCTTCTGGAGAAAGGAGTACCAAGCAAGAGGTGCTCCTCATATACATATGTTGCTGTGGATCAAGGATGCACCTAAATTTGGAACGGATCCAGAAGACTCAGTGATGAGTTTCATCCAACAGTATTCTACGTGTGCTGTTCCAAACGCAAAGGAGAAGAAAAGCCTAAGAGAAAAAGTTCTGCGTTTCCAAAGCCATCGATGTGGAAAGTACTGCCGTCGTAAATTCCGAAACAAAGACAAGTTCTACACTAAATGTCGTTTCGGCTTTCCACGACCGGTGATTTCTAAAGGAAGAGTAAACAGTTTGATGTCTTCGTTGCGACACAATGTCATGAAGAAATCACGTAAAAACACTTACAATTTGAAGAGGAACGAAGAGTCCAAGTACATCAACGACTACAACCCGGTGATTTTGTCCATGTGGAATGCTAACATGGATATACAGTTTGTGGCTGATAACTGTATGGCTGTGGCTCGGTATGTGACGTCTTACATCACCAAAAAAGAGAAGACAGAATTGAAGGATATGTGGGAGGACATTTCCCATGAAAAGAGCCTCAGCAAGAAGTTGTACAGTTTCAGTCTGAAGATGTTGTCGCATCGAGAAATCGGAGCGTACGAATGTTCTGACCGGTTGTCTTCAGCAAGTCTCTATGCCAAGTCCAGGAGTATCGTTTGGGCGAGTCTTGGTCTTGCTGCAACGCATAATCGAGTTCTCAAACCTGTGCGGGAAATTGAGTATTTGGCGGAAAAGGAGCCAAACAGTACCGACATTTTGAAGACAAACATGTTGGATACATATTATCCAAATCGAAGCAGTCACCTCGAGAATGTTTGTCTGTATGAGGTTCTGCAAAATTACATATTCAAGAGGAACATCAAAGAAGATACTGAGAAAGGAGTGTATGCTGTAATAGGAAGTGAGGGATGTCTGGTCAAGCAAAGAAAATGCCACTTGGTAAACCATCGAAAATTGAGTGGCGAATCTCCTGAAAAAAAGGAGTTTTTCTATTTAGCACTTTTGCAACTTTTCAAGCCTTGGCGTGCAGAAGAGGAACTGCTTGGAGATTTTCTCTGTTACGAAGACTCTTTCAATGCCGCCAAGGAGACCATAGAATGTCCTGCTTTTCCCAAATATGTAGAAATGTTGAATGCGGAAATTGAGCAGGAAGCAACAATTGCAGCCGAGATTGCCAGAGACAGTTCTCAGGACAGTCAGAGTTCTGCTTCATTGAGTCAGGATCCACTAGGAGGACCAGTTATCGAAAATGAAGCTGCCACTGCTATGAATGAAGTGGAAAGAGTCATGGCACATGCTCAAGAGGATGCGGTTAACTTAGAAGAGTTGGAAAGGCAACTCAACGTTGAGCAGAGGAAAATATATGACGAAGTTACCATGCAAATTGATCATGGATTAAGTCATGATAAGAAAGAGTGCTCATGTACGTCGTTGAAGCCTGTCCGACTGTACGTGAGTGGAGAAGCGGGAACTGGAAAGAGTTTCCTCATTAAAGCAATTTCATGCTATTTGCAGGAAAAGACAGAGTCATCGCTGTCTTGTGTTGTCACCGCTCCAACTGGACTGGCAGCACATAATATTAAAGGGATTACTTTACATCGTTTACTGATGCTGCCAGTGGAGCATGACAACAAATTAGAATATCACAAGCTATCTGGAGATGCTTGTTTTGAAGTTTCAAGAATCTTGAGGAAAATGAAACTTCTTATCATTGACGAAGTAAGCATGGTTTCCAATGTCATGCTTGCCTTTGTGCATTTGAGGATGCAAGAAGTTCTCAAAACAGAGTATGATGTGTTATTTGGTGGCAAACACATCATTGTTTTCGGAGATCTTCTGCAGCTGACACCAGTGAAAGGGCAACCTGTGTTCAAAATGCTCACGCATGAAGATACCAGGAAGTGCCTAGGCAGCATTGGCAACGTCAATATATGGTTAAACTTCAATTATGCTGAACTGCATGAAAATATGCGTCAGGCGAAGGATGAAGTTTACAAGACTATTCTACAAGATGTTAGAATTGGAAAAGTGACCGAGCATGGGAAAGAAGCTTTACATGCACGATTACTGTCAAATTTATATCCAGAACAAGATGTTGTGCCTGAGAATATTTTTCAGAAAATTACTGAGAAGAAATCTGGAATATGTTTGATGCCAACTCTTGCAGAATGTGCCAAATTTAACAACAAAATGTTGCATTTAGAAAAGCAAGAGATTGTGAAACTGGAAGCTATTGATAGAGTAGAGCATATGGGATCAACAATTATTTTGTCTGAGAATCTGAAAACAAAATTGGATTCATTAGAGAAGAGTATATCTAAAACTGCAGGTTTTGAAAAGACTCTGAATGTGTGCTTGAACTGCCGTATAATTTTAAGAAGGAATTTACATGTTGAAAGAGGTCTGGTAAATGGATCAATGGGTAATGTTGTTGATTTTGTAAAATACAGAAATAGAGATGGAATTGAATTTTTAAAAATTAAATTTGATGGCATTGAGGAAGTACAGCTAATTGCTCGTTGTTCTGCTAGATTTTTGCTTGTAAAAGACTTATATGTTCGCCGTAAGCAGTTTCCTGTTTGCTTGGCATATGCGGTGACAATCCATAAATCGCAAGGTTTAAGTGTAGACAGTGCATTGGTGAATATTGGCAGTTCTGTGTTCAAGGAGGGTATGGCATATGTGGCATTGTCACGAGTTAGAACTTTATCGGGATTGTACTTGATTGAGTGTGATGTCACAAACATTTGTGCGGATCTAGATTGTGTTAAGGAATACAATAGGTTAAGAAGAGAGTATGCGCCACATTTGCCTCAGTTTCCTTTGTTTGAGAAACGTGTGGTAGGCCGGAAACGAAGAAATTAGAACAATACTGGGGAGGTTGTAGCAAAAAGACAAAAAGTCAATGAACCTAAAATTACAAGCAGAAACAAAAAGGATTCTGTTGAAGATGTTGTTGGTTTTCAGTTTGAAAACAGTTCTGGTGTCAACTGCTATGCTAATGTAATAATTAATGTTTTGTTTTCTCTAAAAAATGTAAAAGAAGAGATTGTGGTCAATTCTGATCAAAGATTTTGCAGTTTGTTAAATTCTGTGTTAGAGAAATGTACCACTGATAGAAGAAACATAGAAAGTGTGTCTGAAATTCGAAATCTGTTAGACAGATGTTCAGGCCAAACACAATTCTCTCAAAATATTCAGCAAGATTGTCAGGAGTTTTTAATGTATATGCTTGATGTATTACATGCTGAAGGTGTAGATGTAGATCAGCTGTTTGGGCTTTCTTATCAATGGCAGCATGACTGCGAGAACTGTATGGTATCAAGTACTACTAGTGTAGACTCAGAAAGATTTATATATTTAACTTTGCCAGACAGTAAATCAGTCTCCTTTAATAAGCTAGTAAAAGCTGCTAATCACAACATGGAGTGTAGCCAATGTAAATCTGAAATGATGTCCACATTATTTATACGAACATATGGCCAGTACGTCATTTTAATGTTCCAACGATGTAGGGCTGATGGAACAAAATTGACAATTTTAATAAAAAAATTTCTAGCTTCGCAGTTGTCAATATCAGGAAGGACTTTTGTAACTACAGCAATTATATATCATGACGGCCCTTCAATAACATCAGGACATTACACAGCTTATTTAAAGTCTAGAAATGGCTGGTCATTCTGCAATGATTCTGTTTTAATTTTTAAAAAAAAATTGCCGTATGACCTGAAAAACTCTTACCTGGTGTTTTTAAAACCAAAATTTTAGGGAAATAATCTCGGGATGTGCTCTGTGGAATTTCAAGAAGTTCTAATGGCTCCTACACAATTTGGCCTTGAGGATAAGTGTAGTTCAGAGACATAACTTCTAATCATAGGACTGGACATCATGGAGATATATGTGCACTTTGAATGAGTTCAGAAAAACTGTTTCTTTTTATAAGCTAATTGAAGCAGCCAATCAAAACATGGAGTAGAGGGAATGTAAGTCTGCAATGCTGTCTACTGTTTTACATTGCTTTGTGATGAAAAGTGATGTAGAGAATTAAATAATTGTAGTAGTCATAGAGGTAGTGTAAGTCTGCTTCATATTAAGCAGTATCAGTGTCATAGGAAATGTAGAACATGACTGAGCAAGAAGGGGAAGATATTACTATTCCAGGATTGTGAAAATGATGTTCAACATTTTAATTCTGAAAGTTGCGGAAATGCCAAATGATGGGATTGGCTTACAAGAAATCCAAGAGTTATAAATGGCTCTGACTAGATTTGGCCTTGTGGAAAATAGTGGTAGAGAGCAAGAAGTCATTTCTTGCATGTAACGTGTTTTTAAAAACGATGGAGGTTTTCTTTCAGAAAGTGGCGGGCTGAAAGTAATAACAGCACAAAAGAGTGTAAGCTGTTCATAGGACATCCTTGGACGTCATGGAAAGTAAGTTAACTTTAAGGAGTTCTGAATTTTGATTTCTGATGTTGTATGGGTTTTTTAAACACAATCATTTTGATTGTGTTTTTTTTTCCCCGCTGTTACATGATGAATACCTTCAAGTCACTGTTTTTAGTGAATTTTGATACATTCTGAGAACAGCAAAAATAAACCATTTAACATGTATAATTAATTCTGTACTGTTTGCATTTATGATGTATATGTAGAACTGTGTAGGAGGCATGGAGAAGGTGAGGCTTCTGTAAGTGTCAAAGTTGTTGCATGCAGTGCTGCACTTCTACGTATTCTTTCATATGCTGGACTACATCTGCACAATGAGATACCTAAGCAAAGGAAACACAAGTGATGTGATTGTGAAATGAGCAAAATAAATTGCACATATTTCAATTACATCACCTGTATTTCCTATCATTATGAATCACATTGTGCAGATCAAGTTTAGGTCTGTCCAGGGAAACATAGGAGGTTTCTACTTTGTTGAAGAGTGCAGTGGACATGACTCACTTCATTGGTAGACTTTCACAGATATTATCTCCTCTGTACACTTCAACAAGTGTAAATCTCATCTTGAACTCTGAGTAGGCCTCACCTCAAACAAATCTCTGGATAGGAGACATGTTATTGGCATCCTGAAGCGACACTTTTCTGAAACAAGAGCAATGCAAAAGATGCACCATGTTTTAAGATAGGCCTCACTTCATCTGCATCAAGATACTGTTAGTTTAAAATGTATATCTTTAGGACTGTGTAGGGGACCTGGAGAAGCAGAAGCTTCTGTCAGTGTCAAAGTTGTTGAAAAACTATTTGTCCTTCAATCTTTTCCCTTGTCTTTTGTAATTTTTAAATACATGTTTTAATATTTTTCAAATGTTGGTTCTCTCTTTCACAGATTGAAAGTATAAAAATAAAAAGTGATTAATTTAACGGCAATTATAAGGTAAATAGTTGTACTCTTTTCGTTACATTTCTATCACATTCACCTACTATTAGATCCACTGCTTCACTTCTTTAACCCTCAGTTTCCTGCCTTTGCTACTTTCCTCATTCCTTTCTCTATTACCTACTTACTCAACTCCTTTCACTCTTTTTCTCAGTCCCTCTGTTCTCATAGTTCCTCAGTCTTGTTCACTCACTCCGTCTCTATTACTCTTAGTGTCTGTGAATTACTTTCCCACCTTTTTTTTTGGACCGCTTCCCGGGAAGTGGCCCGGTTCGCAAACCAGCAGCGTTACGGGAGTCCACCATTTTGTGTTTCGGTCGAATCAAGATACAAGATGGAGGGCAAATAATGTTCAGAATGGGTAGAAGGGGGCACGGTAGATGTATCTTGACCCCCTTGGTTTTCTGAGGGTGGCTGAGGAGGACCATAGTTCTTCACTCTTGTTCACTCTCTCTGTTTCTATTAATGTCACTGTTTCTGACTGATCAAATTTTTTTTTTAAAAAAAAGAACAGTAACTATAAGGGAAGGAAACAGACAGTTATGTTAAAAGAAAGACAGCTATAGGGAGTAAACTAAGGATACTGTTACCCGCAATCCACTGCTGATGATGTTACTGACCATGTCATGAATGATGTAATATGTGACATCATCAGCAGTGGATTGTAGGTAACAGTATCTCTTGTTTACTCCCTAGAGCTGTCTTTCTTTTCACATAACTGTCTGTTTCCTTCCCTTATAGTTACTGTTCTTTTTTTTAAAAAATATTTTTTTGGGTTAGCTTCCGGTACGCGTACCGGGTAGCGCTCCGGGGAGCGAACTAAGAGAAATAGAGGTTGGCAGAGTTCCAAATATTCTACCAATTTTTTTATAACGGGGAGGTAGTTCTGAAAAGAACTTTTTTTTTAATGTTTTTGTTGTTTTATATTTTTTTTAGTATTTTTTGAACATTTTTTTACTTTTTTTGTATTTTCTGAACGTTTTTATATTTTTTTGGGGTTTTTTTTGGGGGGGGAAACAAAAACGATCCATTGTAAAGGGCTCAACAGGAGCAACAAAAAAAAAAGAATTTATTTTTTGGGGCATCTCGGACAAACATTAACATGATTCTGAATAGCTCTCATAATCAAAATGATGCTACTTTCCCTGTAGCAGATGAAATCGCCGCAGTGCACGCACACTTGCTTCACGTGCCCAAACAACATTTGGATGTTTGGGATCATCTCCCTCGCCTCTGGTCCCGACACCTCTGGAACAACCGATCTTCTTGCCATTGGGAGGGGATTTTGTTGCTCATCACGTAGCTGGGCAGCACTATAATTATTTGGGTGCCACCTACTCATATGCCGATGCATAGTGTGATTGCCGTAACTGTATTTTTTTTCAGTTCCCCTTGACAATCTATCACCGCATATACGGCAAAACACGTAGCGTGCATTCACTTTTTTTTGCCCCTCAGGAATTCTATAGAATTGCCAAATGTAATTCTCCTTTCGATTGTACCTCCTGGGCTCCTCTGGCAAAAACCTTGGCTCTTCCTCCTCTTCCTCCTCTTCCTGTTCTTCCTCTTCTTGCAAAATTACTTCACCAGGTGGTCCTCTCTTTCTTGGATTTGGTGGAGGTGGTGGGTTAGAACCAGCTGAAGCTACTAATGAAGCCATGTCAAAGTGTAAATAAAGGGTCTTTCTCTCACCAAGATGAAAGTCAGAGTGAGGAAAGAAGGAGGGGTTTTCATCATTTGGGAAAAGCAAAAGTTGTAAACCAATGAAAAGTGTTCATTTTAGATCACATGACCTAGTATTACATCATTAGGAAACCAAAAGTGAAATGAACCAATGAAAAGTGTTATTACCGAGTCACATGACCTGCTGTGTTTATGTTACGCGGTCGGCGCCGCGCCGCGGATCGCTTCCGGTTCGCGTACCGGTGCGCTTCCGGGTACGCTAACGTAGCGCGTAATATGACGTATTACGCGAGAACGCGAAACGTCATGCTGACGCGACGCGTCACGATGTTGTTTTCTAACGCGAGAGGTGCGCAAACGGAACGTTTACCGGTTCGCGGACCGGGTCGCGCCTCCGAATTGAGCTAACGGGAAGCTAACCGGTTCGCGTACCGGGAGCGAAACAAAAAAAATAATAAAAAAAAATTGTATTAAAAACATGTAAAAAATATTTTTCTATTTAAAGAAGAATACATTGTAAAGGTTTTGATATTAGCTGTTAAAAAACCAATGAAATTCACTGAAAAAACCATAGGTTATAGACCATATATAGTTAGGAATTAGCATTTACAAAACCTTGAAAATTCACTGAAAAAACCATAGGTTATAGACCATATATAGTTAGGGATTAGCATTTACAAAACCTTATTTTACTCACACAAAACCATTGAAATTCCATATATAGTTAGTTGTACTAACTATATATCGCGCACCCGCAATCCACTGCTGATCATGTCACATATTACATCATTCATGACATGGTCAGTGACATCACTGATGACATCACTGATGACATCTCAAATGACATCACTGATGACATCACTGATGACATCTCAAATGACATCACTGATGACATCATCTAGTGTCTGTGTGTTTTTGTAAAGTTTAAATATGTTTTACATATTGAAGAAAGAGTGGATGTATGGAAGACTGAGTGTGTGTGTGGCTGGCTGGGAGGTGTGTGACTCTGTGCATATCAATGTGTACTTGTATCAGTGATTGTATAAGAGAGTAAGTATGTGTTAGTATATGTGTGAAAAAGTTTGGTGTTCTGTGTTTAACTGTATAGATGAGGAAATCGAAGTGTGATTGATTCTTCACAGGACTGACTAGGTGTATGAGTGCATATGATAGTGTTGTAATAATGAGTGACTGTATGTATGAGTGATTGTATGGGTGAATGAGTGAATGTGTGTGTAGACGTAGGAATCAGTGAGTGCGTATGTAGTAACTGGTATTGGTGTGTCATGATGTCATCAGTGATGTCATTTGAGATGTCATCAGTGATGTCATTTGAGATGTCATCAGTGATGTCATCAGTGATGTCACTGAAGTATGGTGTTCTGTGTTCAACTGTATAGATGAGGAAATGGAAGTGTGATTGATTCTTTACAGGACTGACTAGGTGTGTGAGTAACTCCATGGATGAGTGGCAGTGTGTGAGTGTCTGCATAGGTGTATGAGTGCATATGATAGTGTTGTAATAATGAGTGACTGTATGTATGAGTGATTGTATGGGTGAATGAGTGAATGTGTGTGTAGACGTAGGAATCAGTGAGTGCGTATGTAGTAACTGGTATTGGTGTGTCATGATGTCATCAGTGATGTCATTTGAGATGTCATCAGTGATGTCATCAGTGATGTCATTTGAGATGTCATCAGTGATGTCATCAGTGATGTCACTGACCATGTCATGAATGATGTAATATGTGACATGATCAGCAGTGGATTGCGGGTGCGCGATATATAGTTAGTACAACTAACTATATATGGAATTTCAATGGTTTTGTGTGAGTAAAATAAGGTTTTGTAAATGCTAATCCCTAACTATATATGGTCTATAACCTATGGTTTTTTCAGTGAATATATATATATATATATATATATATATATATCACATTTCATATATATATATATATATATATATATATATATATATATATATATATATATATATATATATATATATATATATATACCTCAAAGTGCCCAAAGCTGTGAGAGGGCACACACAATGCTCCGCCTTCCAGCAGTACCATGCAGCTTGCTTACTAGCTTCCAACTTCAATTAATTGTTGCCGACGCGTTTCACGGCTTCTCGCCGCTTCTTCCTGGGCTGCTCCACACAAACGCTGGGACACACACTTGTATTCAATTACTCGCTTTATTTGACATGCTCGCCCTGAGGGCGTGTGCTTGAGAGCTTTCCGTTGTAATGCATGCTGGATTACATAGTTCTCCAATATGCGCAGTGGGTCCAGCGCATGTAAGTATTGAGCAATTATTGTTTTTGTTGTTTTAATCCTTGTAGTAAGGGTTGGAACGTTTCAGCAGGCTCATTTAGCATATTTGAGCATTGTACTCACGCAATCTCGAACAGTTCGAATTTGCAAGCCTCAGTCAGCAGGATTCCTTTTTGTTTTCTGCTGGTGATGGTGCCCCTCTCCACGGCAGGACTGCCGTGTTTAGTATATACCTCAAAGTGCCCAAAGCTGTGAGAGGGCACACACAATGCTCCGCCTTCCAGCAGTACCATGCAGCTGGCTTACTAGCTTCCAACTTCAATTAATTGTTGCCGACGCGTTTCACGGCTTCTCGCCGCTTCTTCCTGGGCTGCTCCACACAAACGCTGGGACACACACTCGTATTCAATTACTCGCTTTATTTGACATGCTCGCCCTGAGGGCGTGTGCTTGAGAGCTTTCCGTTGTAATGCATGCTGGATTACATAGTTCTCCAATATGCGCAGTGGGTCCAGCGCATGTAAGTATTGAGCAATTATTTTTTTTGTTGTTTTAATCCTTGTAGTAAGGGTTGGAACGTTTCAGCAGGCTCATTTAGCATATTTGAGCATTGTACTCACGCAATCTCGAACAGTTCGAATGCGCTGGACCCACTGCGCATATTGGAGAACTATGTAATCCAGCATGCATTACAACGGAAAGCTCTCAAGCACACGCCCTCAGGGTGAGCATGTCAAATAAAGCGAGTAATTGAATACGAGTGTGTGTCCCAGCGTTTGTGTGGAGCAGCCCAGGAAGAAGCGGCGAGAAGCCGTGAAACGCGTCGGCAACAATTAATTGAAGTTGGAAGCTAGTAAGCAAGCTGCATGGTACTGCTGGAAGGCGGAGCATTGTGTGTGCCCTCTCACAGCTTTGGGCACTTTGAGGTATATACTATACACGGCAGTCCTGCCGTGGAGAGGGGCACCATCACCAGCAGAAAACAAAAAGGAATCCTGCTGACTGAGGCTTGCAAATTCGAACTGTTCGAGATTGCGTGAGTACAATGCTCAAATATGCTAAATGAGCCTGCTGAAACGTTCCAACCCTTACTACAAGGATTAAAACAACAAAAACAATAATTGCTCAATACTTACATGCGCTGGACCCACTGCGCATATTGGAGAACTATGTAATCCAGCATGCATTACAACGGAAAGCTCTCAAGCACACGCCCTCAGGGCGAGCATGTCAAATAAAGCGAGTAATTGAATACGAGTGTGTGTCCCAGCGTTTGTGTGGAGCAGCCCAGGAAGAAGCGGCGAGAAGCCGTGAAACGCGTCGGCAACAATTAATTGAAGTTGGAAGCTAGTAAGCAAGCTGCATGGTACTGCTGGAAGGCGGAGCATTGTGTGTGCCCTCTCACAGCTTTGGGTACTTTGAGGTATATACTAAACACGGCAGTCCTGCCGTGGAGAGGGGCACCATCACCAGCAGAAAACAAAAAGGAATCCTGCTGACTGAGGCTTGCAAATTCGAACTGTTCGAGATTGCGTGAGTACAATGCTCAAATATGCTAAATGAGCCTGCTGAAACGTTCCAACCCTTACTACAAGGATTAAAACAACAAAAACATTAATTGCTCAATACTTACATGCGCTGGACCCACTGCGCATATTGGAGAACTATGTAATCCAGCATGCATTACAACGGAAAGCTCTCAAGCACACGCCCTCAGGGCGAGCATGTCAAATAAAGCGAGTAATTGAATACGAGTGTGTGTCCCAGCGTTTGTGTGGAGCAGCCCAGGAAGAAGCGGCGAGAAGCCGTGAAACGCGTCGGCAACAATTAATTGAAGTTGGAAGCTAGTAAGCAAGCTGCATGGTACTGCTGGAAGGCGGAGCATTGTGTGTGCCCTCTCACAGCTTTGGGCACTTTGAGGTATATACTAAACACGGCAGTCCTGCCGTGGAGAGGGGCACCATCACCAGCAGAAAACAAAAAGGAATCCTGCTGACTGAGGCTTGCAAATTCGAACTGTTTGAGATTGCGTGAGTACAATGCTCAAATATGCTAAATGAGCCTGCTGAAACGTTCCAACCCTTACTACAAGGATTAAAACAACAAAAACAATAATTGCTCAATACTTACATGCGCTGGACCCACTGCGCATATTGGAGAACTATGTAATCCAGCATGCATTACAACGGAAAGCTCTCAAGCACACGCCCTCAGGGCGAGCATGTCAAATAAAGCGAGTAATTGAATACGAGTGTGTGTCCCAGCGTTTGTGTGGAGCAGCCCAGGAAGAAGCGGCGAGAAGCCGTGAAACGCGTCGGCAACAATTAATTGAAGTTGGAAGCTAGTAAGCAAGCTGCATGGTACTGCTGGAAGGCGGAGCATTGTGTGTGCCCTCTCACAGCTTTGGGCACTTTGAGGTATATACTAAACACGGCAGTCCTGCCGTGGAGAGGGGCACCATCACCAGCAGAAAACAAAAAGGAATCCTGCTGACTGAGGCTTGCAAATTCGAACTGTTCGAGATTGCGTGAGTACAATGCTCAAATATGCTAAATGAGCCTGCTGAAACGTTCCAACCCTTACTACAAGGATTAAAACAACAAAAACAATAATTGCTCAATACTTACATGCGCTGGACCCACTGCGCATATTGGAGAACTATGTAATCCAGCATGCATTACAACGTAAAGCTCTCAAGCACACGCCCTCAGGGCGAGCATGTCAAATAAAGCGAGTAATTGAATACGAGTGTGTGTCCCAGCGTTTGTGGGGAGCAGCCCAGGAAGAAGCGTCGAGAAGCCGTGAAACGCGTCGGCAACAATTAATTGAAGTTGGAAGCTAGTAAGCAAGCTGCATGGTACTGCTGGAAGGCGGAGCATTGTGTGTGCCCTCTCACAGCTTTGGGCACTTTGAGGTATATACTAAACACGGCAGTCCTGCCGTGGAGAGGGGCACCATCACCAGGAGAAAACAAAAAGGAATCCTGCTGACTGAGGCTTGCAAATTCGAACTGTTCGAGATTGTGTGAGTACAATGCTCAAATATGCTAAATGAGCCTGCTGAAACGTTCCAACCCTTACTACAAGGATTAAAACAACAAAAACAATAATTGCTCAATACTTACATGAGCTGGACCCACTGCGCATATTGGAGAACTATGTAATCCAGCATGCATTACAACGGAAAGCTCTCAAGCACACGCCCTCAGGGCGAGCATGTCAAATAAAGCGAGTAATTGAATACGAGTTTGTGTCCCAGCGTTTGTGTGGAGCAGCCCAGGAAGAAGCGGCGAGAAGCCGTGAAACGCGTCGGCAACAATTAATTGAAGTTGGAAGCTAGTAAGCAAGCTGCATGGTACTGCTGGAAGGCGGAGCATTGTGTGTGCCCTCTCACAGCTTTGGGCACTTTGAGGTATATACTAAACACGGCAGTCCTGCCGTGGAGAGGGGCACCATCACCAGCAGAAAACAAAAAGGAATCCTGCTGACTGAGGCTTGCAAATTCGAACTGTTCGAGATTGCATGAGTACAATGCTCAAATATGCTAAATGAGCCTGCTGAAACGTTCCAACCCTTACTACAAGGATTAAAACAACAAAAACAATAATTGCTCAATACTTACATGCGCTGGACCCACTGCGCATATTGGAGAACTATGTAATCCAGCATGCATTACAACGGAAAGCTCTCAAGCACACGCCCTCAGGGCGAGCATGTCAAATAAAGCGAGTAATTGAATACGAGTGTGTGTCCCAGCGTTTGTGTGGAGCAGCCCAGGAAGAAGCGGCGAGAAGCCGTGAAACGCGTCGGCAACAATTAATTGAAGTTGGAAGCTAGTAAGCAAGCTGCATGGTACTGCTGGAAGACGGAGCATTGTGTTTGCCCTCTCACAGCTTTGGGCACTTTGAGGTATATACTAAACATGGCAGTCCTGCCGTGGAGAGGGGCACCATCACCAGCAGAAAACAAAAAGGAATCCTGCTGACTGAGGCTTGCAAATTCGAACTGTTCGAGATTGCGTGAGTACAATGCTCAAATATGCTAAATGAGCCTGCTGAAACGTTCCAACCCTTACTACAAGGATTAAAACAACAAAAACAATAATTGCTCAATACTTACATGCGCTGGACCCACTGCGCATATTGGAGAACTATGTAATCCAGCATGCATTACAACGGAAAGCTCTCAAGCACACGCCCTCAGGGCGAGCATGTCAAATAAAGCGAGTAATTGAATACGAGTGTGTGTCCCAGCGTTTGTGTGGAGCAGCCCAGGAAGAAGCGGCGAGAAGCCGTGAAACGCGTCGGCAACAATTAATTGAAGTTGGAAGCTAGTAAGCAAGCTGCATGGTACTGCTGGAAGGCGGAGCATTGTGTGTGCCCTCTCACAGCTTTGGGCACTTTGAGGTATATACTAAACACGGCAGTCCTGCCGTGGAGAGGGGCACCATCACCAGCAGAAAACAAAAAGGAATCCTGCTGACTGAGGCTTGCAAATTCGAACTGTTCGAGATTGCGTGAGTACAATGCTCAAATATGCTAAATGAGCCTGCTGAAACGTTCCAACCCTTACTACAAGGATTAAAACAACAAAAACAATAATTGCTCAATACTTACATGCGCTGGACCCACTGCGCATATTGGAGAACTATGTAATCCAGCATGCATTACAACGGAAAGCTCTCAAGCACACGCCCTCAGGGCGAGCATGTCAAATAAAGCGAGTAATTGAATACGAGTGTGTGTCCCAGCGTTTGTGTGGAGCAGCCCAGGAAGAAGCGGCGAGAAGCCGTGAAACGCGTCGGCAACAATTAATTGAAGTTGGAAGCTAGTAAGCAAGCTGCATGGTACTGCTGGAAGGCGGAGCATTGTGTGTGCCCTCTCACAGCTTTGGGCACTTTGAGGTATATATATATATATATATATATATATATATATATATATATATATATATATATATATATATATTACCTACTGGCGGTCGCCAGTAGGTAGTTATAGTTAGGATTAATTTCCATAGGGAAATCGCAACATTCTATTTGGAATAACTTTGGCGCCGGTTGAGGAATCAGCCTGAATTCTTTAGCAACTTTGCCTCGCGGCGCTCCGCTCCTTCCCTGAAAGTTTGGGGGGCATTCGTCAAGCGGGGGCCGAGATAAAAGGGGGGTCCCAAAACGTGTTTTCCCCATGTTAATTTCCATAGGGCGGTCTGTCGCACTTTTAGCTCGAACTGCTGAATGGATTTTCTCCAAACTTGGCAAAATTGTAGGGACTGGTAGCCCGATGTGCCTTTGGTATGTCTCAAGATATGTGCTCCTGAGGATTTTGAGTAATTTAGGTTAAAAAAATGTATATATCTAGAGCCGCGCCCCGGTACGCGTACCGGGGAGCGCTCCGGGCGCGCCACGCGACTTGCGCACGGCAAGCTGATTGGTTCTCGGGTGTCTGTAAACATTCGAAACAGTCCGCAGCGGCCGCCATCTTGTGTCTCGGTAGGATTGAGACACAAGAGGTGGCAAAAATCAAAGGGGGAAATGAGCAGGAAGGGGCAAGATAAACCCCCCCTGACCCCTTAGGTTTGATGTGGGGGCCATAAAAGGGTGGAGGGAGCGCCCGGTACGCGCACCGGGGAGCGTACCGGGGAGCGTACCATGGAGATAAAAAATTACAGATTTTTTTTTTAATAGCATTTTTTTATAAATTGGAGGTAGTTCTGAAAAGAGTGATGTCACTGAGTGATGTCACTGACCATGTCATGAGTGATGTAATATGTGACGTCATCAGCAGTGCATTGCACGCGCAAGTTATAGTGAGTCCAACTAACTATAACGTGGGAATTTCAATGGTTTTATGCGAGTAAAATTCCCAGCTAACTATAACTGGTGTAAAAGCTTTGGTTTTTTCAGTGAATTTAATATGTTTTTTAAATGCTAATTCCTAACTATAACTGGTGTGAAACCTATGGTTTTTTCAGTGAATATATATATATATATATATATATATATATATTACCTACTGGCGGTCGCCAGTAGGTGGTTATAGTTAGGACCTAATTTCCATAGGAAATCCTCAACATTCTATTTGGATTAACTTTGGCCCTGGTGGATGAATCTTTGCGAATTTCTCAAAGAAGATGGCTCGGTCCGCTGCGCTCCTTCCCTGAAAGTTTGGGGGGGATTGGTGAAGTGGAAATGATGCTGAGGCAAGATGGCCGCTGACAGACTGTAGGGAGAGGACGTGTTCTCCCCTCTCTCCCTGAGGCCGGTATTTTTTTTGAGAAAAGGATGATGCGTGTATGCTATCTGGCGGACAAAAGTGCTCTGACGCATTGAAGAGGAAAGAAGATATGGTGTATAGCCCGGAGAATAAGGAGGATTTTATTTCAATTGCAACAGAATACAAGTTGTATGGGAAAGTATTAACCTCCCTAACGGTGAGATCAGCGTTGGCGTGGACATTGGCTCACACAAGTCAGCTGATAGCTAAGGCTACTGTTTGGAGTCAACGGCGTTACCAGAGAGCTGTAGACGCTTCGTCCAGCTTGTGGGGAATGATGGCCCCGAAGATCGCTAAGAGTCTGAGGGAGGAGAAAGAGAGAGCTGCCTGGAGCGAGTCGGATGCTCCGGCGGCTAATCTTAGAGCGAAGAAGCTGCTGCAGAGACAGGAAGAACGGGAACATTTGCGTATTGCCGAACAGGGAGAGAGCGCCGCCAGAAACGATATAACTGACAATACGATGGAAAAAAAGAAGAAGAAAGAGAAAAGCAAGGCGGTATCCACCAAGAAAGGTAAAACTTCTGAGCAGGCAAGCATGAGACAGCCCTCAGTGTACGAGGCATTCCTACCTACTGCCACTACACGTGGAATATCAGCAGCCGCGCCGCCCTCTGTAGACCCTGCTGTGAGCGTATCAAGTATCGTCACTCCTGTAGCCCAGCATCTGGCTCAAGACGGGCTCGTAGTCACGGACCCAGTAATGGAAAGCCTTGAAGCAAACATTGAGGTTAAATGCTAATTCCTAACTATAACTGGTGTGAAACCTATGGTTTTTTCAGTGAATATATATATATATATATATATATATATTACCTACTGGCGGTCGCCAGTAGGTGGTTATAGTTAGGACCTAATTTCCATAGGAAATCCTCAACATTCTATTTGGATTAACTTTGGCCCTGGTGGATGAATCTTTGCGAATTTCTCAAAGAAGATGGCTCGGTCCGCTGCGCTCCTTCCCTGAAAGTTTGGGGGGGATTGGTGAAGTGGGGGCTGAGATAAAAGGGGGGTCCCAAAACGTGTTTTCTCCATGTTATTTTCCATAGGACGTTTAGACACGGCTACAGGTCGAACGGCTGAATGGATTTATAAGAAATTTGGCAAAACTGTAGAGTCCGGCTCGCAGATTACGCTTTTTTTGGAATGGTGTAAATCTGTTCAGTAGTTGCTGAGAAAATGAAAGTTAAAGTCAATTATATATCTATAAGCGCGCACGGGTGCGCGCACTCAAGCGGCTGCGCGCGAGCGAAATTTTTTTGTTGCTGCGTGACGTCTGTTAACGTTCGATTCGAAGGAGATCAGGAAGTGTTGACCGCCATTTTGTCACTGCGAGTAAATATATTGTCATTTCAAAGCGTTGGAACATGGAAAGGGGTGAAGGTAGAGATTGTTTTGCTGCGTAGGTTCTCTCAGCGTGTGCAGTAAGGCCCTTAAACGCGAAAATATATATATATTTTTTTTTTTTTAAAGTTGCGGGGTGCGCGCACTCGGGCGCGCACACCTATTTACAAGAGTGTGAAAATGGAGATAAATCAGAAGTTTGAGTGCTTTGATATAAGGTGGCTCTGAAAAGAGCCCTTGTGTTAATTGAGTTTTTTCTGCATTTATAAGTAAGTACCGATGCAGAGTCTGATGTTGCAGAGGAAGATTCTGTTTCCCTCATCCGTGAAATGAACACCATCTGTCCTATAGATGTCTTGCATGTGGTAACGCAAGTTGTTGTGGTAAATAGAACCCATGCTATAATCTCTGAGGAAAGCAGAAACAGATTTATTAACATGTCTCCTTGCTTTCTCAATTTGTGCACAATGTTGATTGGACCAATTCCATTTCTGTCTTTGGCATATATTGGAATATACCAAGGCAGTTCGAGGAAAAAGTGTCATCAATTGTCGAAAGGTGTCTTTTAGAAGCATTTCCAGACCTACCCCAGTCAATGTGCCTAGATCGTTCCCACCACAGTGCACAATTATAAGGTCTCCGATGGGTTCTGGAAGTGGAATGGCAGTTAGAAGCTGAAAGTCAGGATAAAAAAATGGATGAAGCTTGGTGTGGTTGAAAAACGAAAAATGATTGGTTGATTCTAATACGTGAAGATTGAAGACTACGTTGCATGTTAATGTTATGTAAAAGAAAAAGTAGTATTGGGTGTGAAAAAAATGACATGTAACAGAGCTGTGGATAGGCAGGTGTTTCTGGAGGGACAAACAGTGTTGTTAGTTTGCTGTAGAACGTTGAGATATGAACTTTTGACCTGTGCCTTCAGCCAGGTGCAGAATGAGGTGTTACCATGGAAACAGTCGGAGATGGCAGTGGGTGATGGGTGACTTTTATGTGACATTGAAAATATTGTGAGGGACAACCAACTGAAATGTAAATTTGAATACAACATTTTGCGGGAGGAAATATGATTGGCTGAAGAGATATATATGAGTCTGTATTGACTGGATATCTGTGCCATTGAATTTTGGTTGCAGTGATAGCAGCATAATTGAGACTTCCGTCAAACGAATATCTATTTTGTGACTGTCACTGTTGTACATCGTACAAAGCATTGGTAAAGGTAAGTCTGTAACTGTTTGTTTTGTCATGTACCGTAAAATATGGTTTACTCACAAACATTGATTTATTTTCCTCATAGTTTGAAACTAAACTCATTTTTGGCTGTCATAATGTGTTGTATTTCTAAAACTATTTTTAATTTAAATGTGAAATATGAAGTATAAAATATGTTTAATATAAAGAGTAATTATTTGTGTGATTTTGAAGCCTTTATATATAATGAGAGAAGTTGTTTATGAAGTGAAAAAATGATATTAGCAGAGAGACAGATAATGCAGATAGAGAGAGAAATGGTAAATTACATGTGATACCGTCGTGAAAAAATGTTAATGGTTAATGAATTCGTAAACTTTCTGTCACACAACAAAATTAGAGTGCGGTTTCTGGACGTGGCCTGCATTGGTGGGTGTAGGGTGAGAGGGGCAGGTGGTTGAGTGAAATAAAATGAAAAGTTGGTATATTACATGTGATACCGTGTTGAAAAAGTTGTAATGTTTAATGAATTCTTAAAGTTTGTGAAAGACGACAAAATTATAGTGTGGTTTGTGGCCGCGGCCTGCGATGGTGGGCGTAGGGTGAGAAGGGCAGGGGGTCGAGTAAAATAAAATGAAAAGTTGGTACATTACATGTGATACCGTCTTGAAAAAGTGGTAATGCTTAATGAATTCTTAAACTTTCTGACAGACGACAACATTACATTGTAGTTTGTGGCCGCGGCTTGCTCTGGTGGGGTGAGAGGGGGAGGTGGTCGAGTAAAATAAAATGAAAAGTTCTGACCATGAGGTTGTACACAGATTTGTGCAGTAAATGTGTTCGTAAATTGAGGTACCAAACGGAGTATAAAAATATCTCTCTCACTCCTGCTGTTTGACTGCATCTTCATCTCTCTTCTGTTTTCCGTCTCCGTTGCCCTGTGTTATCCTATTGTGTGTGTGTCTGTCTGTGTCTGCCTTCAGTCCCGGCTGAGGAACTTTGCTGTGGAGGCACACACAGATAGTCTCATCAAAGTAGTTGGAACGTTTTCAAAAAACTATTTATATAATTGAAATGCTTTTTTGAAGCGCTAGTGAATGTTTTCTTTCACAATTACCGCTCGGTTGTTTCCATAGAGCAGAGGGTATGTTGTATTTCACTACTTAGTGCCTCTGCATCTGCAATCTGTTCTCTGGTGGCTGGCGGAGAAGTGTTTGTTATTGTGGAGATTAAAGCGTGATAAGGAGTGAAATACGACATAGCGTCTGGTCTGTAGAAGCGTGGGAGCAGTGATTAACACTGAGTGAAGCGGAACTGCGGCGGTGCTTGATAAGAGTAATAAATTATTTTTTTACAGAGGTACAACTGTCTGCATGGTGCGCGACCTACTAAGAAAGGGTTCACGGGCTGTTATAGGCCTGCGGGTTCTAGTATGAGTAAGTCAGGTCGACAAAAGTAAATATTAAGTTAGTACAGCTGAAGTTACGTGGAACACATGAATACTGTTTCAGTATACAATCATTTTAGTTGAGATTATGGGTTAAAAGAGAGAACGTGTATATTTGAAATGTTTATTCAGAAATGCACTGTTTTCAAGGCAAGTTTCTTATCTAATACGAGTAGAGACATTGCAAAAAACAAAGTAATCGGTATAGTCACTAGTACATAAAATACAAACGGTATAGTTGATGAAAAATGAATATGGTTTAGCAAAATTAAATATACACTCTTATGAGGAAGTATATTGGGGCAGATTTATGAAGGCCTTGCGCCGCCGGTGCGTCACTTTTAACATGGGAAAAAGTGACACACCGGCGGCGCAAGGCCTTCATAAATAAGGCTCATTATATTTTAATAAATGGAAGAAGGTCTCTGGCCTTTCAGTTTAGGAACGATACATGAAAATGCTAGTGGTTAGACATTATGTCTTTATCAATCAGCTCTCTGCATGCGAAGCACTATCACGTTTCTGTTATGCTATTGTGTAAGGGAAAAAAAACGCGCCAAAACCGACAAAATGGCGAGAGGTGCATGTATATAATCAAAATATTTTAGTTTATGGAAAATTATATGATCAGAGGTGTCTGAGGCGGAATTAAGCAGTTCAAATGCGAAATTGCGTTTACAGTTATAAAAAACTCATTCTATATTTACACATTAATTAGGGCACATATAGCATATATTAGCGAGTTTTGGTTCGAGTACGTTTGAAATAACATAAGATAAGATATACAATAGAATTGTTGAGATTAGACTTTATTAAAAAATAAAGTTCAAAATCGAGTAGGTGAAGAAAAAAAATGTAGTCCACATAAAAGATCAAAATTTAACCAGTAGGAAATCATAATGTCCACTGTTAGTAAAGCCAATAGGTCTGTTCATGTTAAGAAAATATCGAAGAAAACGTGAAAAAGATAGGGAGGCAAAACGAAATGTGGACGTCAATGGCTTGCATAACAGTTAACCCAGGATTGTATAGGCAAAGTAGGCAGCAACTGCTTCTAACAAGAAGTCACTGTTATGATCCGAAAACATGTCAGCCATCCAATTGAAAAGAGGAAAGCAGCATTCATGATCTGTTATTACCGGAGCCTCTAGTACCATCAGAGGACAGCTCGGTGGGTTTTCAATGTAGCTGTCTGTCAGGAAATCTTGTGCCGCTGCGAATATATCCCAATGACCCAGAACTCCTTGTATCGCTGCAAAGGCCATAATCCCTCCGTTGAAACAAAACTGTTCATGATCAATTAACGGATTCATGAGATGATAGTAATTCACTTCAGGAGGTACCAAGTTGCAGAGACATAAGCCCAGGGCCCACATGAAATCACAGCTGAGGCAATGAAATACAGGCTGCACACAGGTGAAATAGGAATATCGAAATGATAATCGATATGAAGTATTCAGAGTCGAGAGTGCTAAGATGCCGTAGTAGTCTAGCATCTTCTGGCGAAATAGTTCTAAGTGTTCCGGCTTGTTTGCGAAGACAGGAGGGACATCCATTTTGAAATAAACGAGATGGGAACACAAACGTCGCAGCACTGGCAGTTCAACAGGAAGTCCACAGAAATAGCTCGCAGAGCATGGAGTGAAGAGTAGCAGAATGACTTGATATAATTTTTGGCAGTCCGGTCACTAAACCATTGCTTAGTAGTTATAAAAAAAATAGCCTGTCTTGAAGTGGAGGATGCGTTTAAAATTCAGGGAGTAAGCTCAGTACATTGTAAAGGAAGGTCACTCTTTTATAAGGAATGGTGTTGTCTGTGAATATTAGCTAAGTGAAAGATATGTTCGCGAACAGATGCTACGCTAACTTCTTTTTGTGACAATAAGGCTGTTGTTCATGTCTTGTGATTCAAGGCCGGAATTTGCTGCCAGATGGAAATATCAAGGTTCTCATGCGTGGGGTAGATAAACTACATTCTTAAAGGGAAGCAAATGCAGAGTGATTTTTACCGCGTAAGCTTTGTCGTTTAAAAAGTCATAGTGATTTTCATTATATGTAAAAAATAATATCACTGATGAAGAATGAAAAAAAATCGTTATAATAATAGGCACTGGTGTATTTTTGGAAAGATATGCAACATTACAGGGATTCCACTTAAATAAGTCATGTAATTGAAAGTGCCTGCATGTGGACGACTAAATACATGTTTAGGCGTTTAATATGCAGCTTTGAAAAAAAATGTGCGTTTGTTTTAAAAATGAAATGTAAAGGTTTAGAGCAGGAGTTTCCAAAGCGGTCGTGGAGGGCTAGATGCATGGCAGATTAAAAAAATTACTACATGTTTTTCAATGGGGTTATCTTAAACATCGTTTCTTTATCTACTGTGCAGTTTTTCTGCATGTTGCCTATTCTTTGATTTTTACTGTTGCTGTGTCTTATACATTTTCCAGGGGTGGGTATAGGGTCATGGCAGCTCTGGGCAGGGAGCGTAGGTAGGGGGCTATGTAACAGGGGGTTTGGGCGGGGCGGAGCGTGCAGCCCACTGAAGAGGGGGGGTGGATCAAGGTGTTTGGAAGTGGAACAGAGGCAGAGCACGTCAAATTCCTGCCATGGTCCGCTACGCAAATATGTATGCATCCTTAGAGGATTATTATATTAAGGATATATATTAATATGGTGGCTCCTGGGGTTTGGTGGTCCTGTGCAGGTGTACTGCTTGCATATGCCCATGGTTGGCCCTGTATTTTCTGTCTATGCACTTGTTCTCCGTCACATGGGCTTTTAGTTATGAAGGCCTTGTGTCGCTGGTGCATGAGTTTTAACATGGGAAAAAGTGATATATCTGTGGCGCAATGGTTTCATAAATGAGACATTTTGTATCTTATTGTAATGATAGAGAATCTTGGGGAATTTATCTGTTATGCTTGTTCTTTGCTATAATGGCTCTATGTTGTAAAAGAAATAAGTCTGTAATAAGTTAATTAAATTTTATTATTTTCTTTTTTACAGTGTTTGGTGCTGAAAAGCAACAACCTGCCTTCTGAATTACAGAATTTGAGGAATTATATTCTTTTTTTCAGGTGAGTTGGTATTTTTGCATAGGTAATTTTTTTGGGTGCACATGAAAATAATGAAGAAGATTTTTTTAAATGTTTGTAAAATTTCATTTTGGAATATGATTTTATCTTGAATTATTCACATGGGTTGTATCTGCTTATACTAGATATGTATTTTGAGATATTCTCCACTGACAGTTGAAATTATCTTTTAATGGGCTTGGTGCATGTGTTCTTTTTGATGGAGTTCAGATTTACGGATCATTGGAGTATAATTCTTTCATGTTTCCATTACTTAAATCTTGTGAAGTGCTCATGATTTTTGAAATCTTGTTGCATTATGTTTGGCAGTTTTTCTCCTTTATTTACAAAGAGGTATTATGATATGGTTCTAGGTGTGATGGGTATCTTTCCTGCATATCTGTGATTATACTATGTATAGGCATTGTTTTACATATTCATGCAGAGGTTTATTATGAGGTTGTTCTTCATGCTTAGTATGACATTCTGTATATGCTATGACTTTTACATGGTGAGTATGCTGTTGAAACATAAAAGGAACTGTCTCTGTGGGAAGTAGTAATCTGTTAAGTGAATGCTATGGTTTGTATAGTGTGAGCCTTCTCTTCAGAGTGCATATAGTTTACATAGCTCTTTGTACTGGTGAACTGAAAAAATGGGTCTCTAAATATTATTTCTACAGATTATCAATATTTGTGATATCTAGAAACTCTAAAAAGAAATTTTACAGTAAAATGTCTTTTAACAACAGTAATTATTTAATGGAAAAAAAGATCAGTGTTAATGTTTAGGGTTATATTGCCAATTTCTTTTCAAAACAAGAGGAACGTGGTATCTTAAAATATATAGAGTTAATAAGTTAGAAATTATAAAAATATATGTAGTTTAAAAATTAGTAAAGGTACTTTTAAGTTATACATTTATGAAAAAAGATATAATTTAGTCTCTATATTTTTTTAAAAGGATACAGAAGAATAAACTGAGTCTAGTTATGGAGAATTCCTCAGAAGAGAAACAAATTCATTTTGAAATCATTAACGAAGTGATGGAGGAAATTTTAGACGCAGTCTTTGAAGAGGAAATAGATGAAAAAAATTATTTTATGGACATGTCTTTAGACTCCGCTTACTTAGAGATGGTAGAAGGAGATGAGGACTTTGGACTTGAAGAAGTCCCTGATGATATAATGGTGGAAGTTCTACAAAATTATGAAGATTTAAATAAATAAAAAAAAATTTGATAGTAAAGCATTCTTGAAGACAGTTTTCTTGTCCTATTCGTCGTTGATGTGCTTTAGGAGAGTGATAAGACATGTTCTCATGAAGTGTAAAAGAGATTGTAGTAAAAAAGATTAAAACATCTACGATGACCCATAGTTCTTAAAAAAAGTGTACTCTTTGTATGCTTTAAAAATTAGAATTAAAAACTGTCTATAATGTTAAAACAGATATGGAGTGTGATAAAATTAAGAACCAACATTCACTACAGGATTTTCTACTCTGTTCAGAGACTTTCTGTTATTTTCTTTATTCTACTTAGAAAATGAATCTGTGGTTTAAATTTGTACGTTATATGCTAGTAGTCAACTATAATATTTGTTATGTTTGTGTTTTACAGATTGAGAATTTCATCAAAATCTTAAATTAAGATGCCGACCAGAACTGAAAAAAGAAAGCTCTATAAACGGACTTACAATTTGAAGAAGCAAGGAATTGAAGAAGTATCAAAAGAACATAGGACGGATAAAAAGAAGAGTGCTCCTGGTAAGCATACCAAAAGGTTTTTGAGAGCAATATGTGGAAGGAAAAATGTTAGTATTGAAGTGCACAAGGAAAAAAGTATACCAGTATCGAGAAGGAGACATGGAACCAAAGATAAAAATGTTTCTGGAATCAGGAGACAGGAAAATCTGTACAGTAAAACTCGGATGAATCAATTTAGTCAAATCAGTAAGCGTATGTTTTACAATAGAGTAGTTTCGAATTTATTACAAAAGGATAACATTTCTAAAAGAAGATCTGCTTTTCTTAAGAAGAAACAATATATAGAGGGTATTGTTGAGCGCGCGTTTGAGACAAAAAGAAAATTATTTATTTTAGTACTTAATAGAATAAATACGCTAAATAAGGCAATACGAGTTTTAAAAGCTAAAAGTAAATGGAAGAGACACATAAATAGGAGTAATTTTTGTAAAGTGTTTTCTGGGAAGTGGATGCATACTTCAACGTCTGAACCATTTTTTAATGAAGAGAGTTACTTTCAAAGTAACGATTTGTTGCATGCAGTTGACACCAGTGGTGGAGGATACGAGGTGAAGGAGGGATGTGTAATTGAGAAAGAGAAAATTGTGGTTAGAAATGCAGAAGAGGTGATGGCTGGAGAAGCTTCAGGGGGACGTGCTAATGTTCCTGTTTACAGTTGGAATTGTAGTAGCATTTGTAGTGTACGACAGGATTCAATTGATTTCTTTCGCAATTTCTTACGTAAGTACACTAAAGAAAGTCTTAGAAAAAAATTGTTATGTTGCAAGAATTAGATCATTGCAGAGTGCGAGAAAAAATAGGTCTGCAAGGTCATTCTCTGGCTTGTCTTTCTAAAAAAATATGCCAGAGTGTGTTTCATCACTTCAGGATGTTAGCAGTGCATCATACTAAAATGAGAAAATTGGTGAGAAAGTTGTATTATGCAAAAAGTCCAGCACTTAAACTTAAACAGTTAAATAGTGCTCTTTTGTATGGATGTGAATTAGATGTTAAGAAGATTTGTGCAGAAATTGAGGTAAGTTATTTTGGTCCAGAGGAAGGTAATGCAGAAACTGATATAATTATAGAAGGAAATGTGTTAGAAAATGTTGGACATGTTAATATTGATCATTTTGAACAGGAAATAATAAAGTTTAAGGTAATTGCAGGTGAGAAACCAAATTTTTCTTGTGTCTGTTGTCGACGCATTCATTACAAAAGTCAAACTAGGTTAGTTGATTTATATTTAAAAAGTGAAGATGAAAGTAATGGTCAATGGAAAGATTTTGCAACTTATTTGTTGGTGGAAAAATATTTTGATTTGGGTTTTGAGCAACGTATTTGTAAATATTGTTATAATAAATTAAATGAAAATAAAATGCCTGCTAGAGCTGTTCATAATAATCTAGAGTTGATAAATATTCCATCAGAATTGATGGATTTAAATACTTATGAGACTATTCTGATCCAATGTGTACATCCTTTTCAGGCTATTGTTCGTATGGAGCCTAAGACTGGTAAATTAAATCCTTCAGATTTACAAAGAGGATTAAAGGGTAGAGTTGTATATTTGCCACTTGATTTAAAAAAAATATGGAAACAATTGGTGTTGAAAATGTAGAAGAGGAACCTCTAGTTATTCTAGTTAATGGTGTACCTACAAAGAGTAAGAAAATCTGGCAAGATTTAGTGGATGTTAGAAAAGTCAAAAAGGCAACGTTGTATTTAGTTCAAAACAATAAGTACTATAAAGATGTATACATAGAAGAAGAAGATGTAAGTGAAGAAGAGGAGAGTGATTTGTCTATTGGACAAATTGAAAAAGTTGACCTATCCAGAAGTGAAGAAATTTATGAACATTAGAGTGTTCATCCACTGCATTCCAAAGAAGCAATAGGGAATGCTATTGAATTATTTCAGATGAAAAAGGCGAAAGGAAATCCTATTAGTGTGTGGGAAGAAAGTTTGGAAGGTCGTTGTTTCCCACAGTTATTCCCTACAGGTGAAGGTACACGATATGATGATCAACCTATGCAGATTCCTGCATCTGAATACCGGACAACAAGGTTATATGCAGAAGATCCGAGGTTTCGCCAATGCATTCCATATTTGTTTCATCTTCTGTTTGAGAGTGACTTATCTGGTCTCTCTTATGCAGTAAATCATATCTTAAAACGTGGAGTTCATCTGCATAATATTTCAGCAAAGGAATTTATGGATAAAGTGCAACAGAAAGATAGTGTTTTGGATTCACACCTAATTAATTTAATGGCTTGTCAGCGTGGTACTAATGAGTATTGGTACCGTCGTCATGGAGATTTGAAGTGCATGCTTAGAAACCTAGGAGCACCAACATGGTTTTTAACTCTAAGCTGTGCAGAGTATGCTTGGGAAGATTTACTTGAATTTCTTCAGGAGGCGAATGCAAACATAGAAAATATAAACTACAAGACACCTGGAGAACTGTGTTCGTTAGATCCGGTTAATGTTTGCAGATATTTTAATCATAGATTTGAAGCTATGATGTCTTTTCTTACAAACAAGAAAAATCCGCCTCTTGGTGAAGTACTGGATTTCTTTTGGAGAAAAGAATACCAAGCAAGAGGTGCTCCTCATATTCATATGCTGTTATGGATCAAGGATGCTCCTAAATTTGGAAGAGACTCGGATGAGACTGTACTGTCTTTTATTGAACAGTATGCCACTTGTGACATACCTAATAGTACAACTGATAAGGACTTAAGAGGAAAAGTGTTACGCTTTCAAAGTCATCGTTGTGGAAAATATTGTCGGCGAAAATTCAAATCAAAGAGTAAATTCTACACCAAATGTCGTTTTGGATTTGCACGACCGGTACTTTCAAAAGGAAGAGTCAACAATTTGATGTCATCTTTGCGACATAACATCAGAAGAAGGTCACCTAAAAATACGTACAATTTAAGAAGAGGTGAAGAATCCAAATATATAAATGACTATAACCCAGTCATTTTGTCCATGTGGAATGCTAACATGGACATACAATATGTTGCAGACAACTCTACTGCTGTGGCTCGATATCTAACGTCTTACATCACAAAATCTGAAAAGACGGAACTGAAGGAGATGTGGGAAGACATTTCTCATGAAAAGAGCCTAAGCAAGAAATTGTATACGTACAGTTTGAAGATGTTGTCTCATCGAGAAATTGGAGCATATGAATGTTGTGACCGATTATCATCAGCAAGTCTTTATGCTAAATCAAGGACTATTCTCTGGGTGAGTTTGGGTCTTGCAGAAACACGAAACCGTGTTCTAAAACCTGTGCAAGAAATTGAATATTTAGCCCAGAAAGAACCAAACAGTACAGACATTCTGAAAACAAATATGTTGGATACATACTATCCAAATAGAAGTACTCTTCTAGAAAACATTTGTCTGTATGAAATACTTCAAAACTACACTTTTAAAAGGAATGTTACAGAGAACATTGATAAAGGTGTATATGCTGTAATTGGACAAGAAGGATGTCTGGTGAAGCAAAGAAAAGGACACTTGATTAATCATCGGAAACTGAGTTGCGAAACAGCTGTCAAAAGAGAATTTTACTATTTTGCTCTTTTGCAACTCTTTAAACCATGGTGTAGAGAAGAGGAACTACTTGGGGACTTTGATAGTTATGAAGATTCATTCAACGCATCTAAAAGTAGTATTGAATGTACTGTTTTTAGTAATTATCTGCAAATGTTGAATGATGAAATACAGCAAGAAGTGACAATTGCAGCGGAGATTGCTAGAGATAGTTCACAAGATAGTCAAAGTTCGGCTTCATTAAGTCAAGATCCACTGGGACAACCAATTATCCAAAACGAAGCAGCCACTGCCATGGATGAGGTGGAAAGAGCAATGCAGCAAGGTCAAGAGGAAGTAATCAACTTAGAAGAATTAAAGAAGCAATTTAATATTGAGCAAAGACAGATATATGATGAAGTGACAGAGCACATTGAGCATGGCTTTCGTCATGAGAGAAAAGATTGCTCATGTATGTCATTTGAACCTATTCGATTATATGTAAGTGGAGAAGCTGGAACTGGTAAAAGTTTCGTAATTAAAGGAATTACTACATATTTACAGCAAAGAACTCAGTCAACACTGTCGTGGGTTGTTACTGCTCCAACTGGATTGGCAGCACATAATATTAAAGGTATTACTTTACATCATTTACTGAAGCTGCCAGTTGAACATGAAAATAAATTACAATATCACAAGCTATCTGGAGAAGCTTGTTTTGAAGTTTCTAGAGTGCTTAAAAAAATGAAACTTCTTATTATTGATGAAGTAAGCATGGTATCTAATTTAATGCTTGCTTTCGTGCATTTAAGAATGCAACAGATACTTAAGACAGAGTATGATGTGTTATTTGGAGGTAAACATGTCATAGTTTTTGGAGATCTACTCCAACTAACTCCAGTGAAAGGACAACCTGTATTTGAAACTGTTACGCATGAGGAGACTAGAAAGTGCCTGGGCAGTATTGGAAATGTTAATATATGGTCACATTTCAAATATACTGAACTGATTCAAAATATGCGACAGGCAAAGGATACTAAATATGGAAATATTCTTCAAGATATCAGGATTGGAAAACTAACTGAAGATGCGAAACACACTCTACGAACACGATTACTTTCCAAGCTGTTTCCTAATGAAGATAATGTGCCTGAGAAAATATATAGTAAAGAGGTAGCAGATAAATCAGTGATATGCTTGATGCCAACTGTGAAAGAATGTTCAGTTTTTAATGAGAAAATGTTGAATTTAGAAAATCAACAAATTAGGAAACTGGAAGCTAAAGATAGAATAGAGCATGAAGGTAGTACTATTGTTTTGTCTGAAAAGTTGAAGTTAAAATTGGATTCTCTTCAAAAAAGTATATCTAAAACTGCTGGTTTAGAGAAAAATCTGTATGTATGTTTAAATTGTCGGATAATTTTAAGGAGAAATTTACATGTAGAAAGAGGATTGGTAAATGGAGCAATGGGTAATGTTGTTGGTTTTGTTAATTATACAAATAGAGATGAGATTGAATTTTTAAGAATAAAATTTGATGGAATTGAGGAAGTTCAGCAAATTAGTCGCTGTTCAAATCGTTTTTTGCTTGTGAAAGACTTATATGTCCGACGGAAGCAATTTCCAATTTGTTTGGCATATGCAGTGACTATTCACAAATCTCAAGGTTTAAGTGTAGATTGTGCTTTGGTAAATATTTGAAGCACTGTATTCAAAGAGGGTATGGCATATGTTGCTTTATCGCGAATTAGAACTTTATGTGGACTTTATTTAATTGATTATGATGAGACAAAGATTAGTGCAGATTTAAATCGTGTGAAGGAGTATAATAGGTTAAGAAGAGAATATGCTCCAAGTTTACCTCAATATCCTTTAATTGAAAGGCGTATGGTTGGTCAGAAAAGGAAACATTAGGAGAAATGTGCTGAAGTAGTTGAGAAACGACGAAAAAAAGATGTAGCTGTTGTTGGTAGGCATAAGAAAACGGTTAGTATTGAAGAGATTGTTGGATTTAAGTTTGAAAACAGGTCTGGTGTCAACTGTTATGCAAATGTAGTAGTTAATGTTGTTTTTTTTCTAAAAAATGTTAGGGAACAGATTGTAGAAAATCAGGAGCAAACATTTTGCTATTCCTTAAATTCTATATTTGAAAAATGTAGTAGTGGTGAAAGTGAAGTAGGAAGTGTTTCAGAACTAAGGAATGTTTTAGACATATGTGCAGGAGTAAATCAATGTTCACAGAATATTCAGCAAGATTGTCAGGAATTTATTATGTATATGTTTACAGTTTTGGAAGATGAAGGTGTAGATATTGATAATCTTTTTGGCCTTTCTTATAAATGGGAACATAACTGTGATAATTGCTCATTTTCAAGTAGTACTGATATACACAGTGAAAGATTTATATATTTAACATTACCAGACTGTAAAGAAGTGTCTTTTAATAAACTAGTTAAAGATGCGCATCAGAACATGGTCTGTTCTCAATGTAAGTCTGAAATGTTATCAACTTTATTTATCCATAGATATGGACAATATGTAATATTAATGTTTCAACGATGCAGAGCTGATGGGAGTAAATTGTCAACTTTAATGAAAAATGTTGTGGCTACTCAAGTATCTATTTCTAGACGAACATTTGTAACTGTAGCCATTATTTTTCATGAAGGGCCTTCCACATCATCAGGACATTATACAGCTTATTTGAAGTGTGGAAGTGGCTGGACGCTTTGCAATGATACCCAATTGACTTTTAAGAAACGTTTGCCTTTTGCCTTAACTAACTCCTATCTGCTATTTTTGGAACCCAAATTTCAGTAGAATCACTTGCTGTAGGAAGATTAATACTGTAAAGATATGAAACTTTCTTGTTTACAAATATCATGTGACTGAGGGTCTACAAATCTATAAATGAAATTTGTGTTTGGTATAGTGATAACATCAGGTAGAAATGTAGTTAATGTTTGGTGGTATAAAGCATGTTACACATTTTTACTGTAAAGGTTCACAAAAGAATAGATAAGATTAAGATTAAGAAATTTCAGAAAAAAACTACTTAACTCATAGTATTTGGCCATGTGGAAAAATATGAGAGAAGAAAATGAGTACTTTAGATAATTATTTTAGAACATATATGGACGCATGTTTTTGGGAGAGGTATTTAAAAGGTAATGAGTTAACTTATACAATTTGGCCATGCGGAAAGGTATGAGAGAAGAAAATGTATACTTAAGATAGATTTCTATAGGAGATACTTGCACGGTGTTTTTTTGAGATATATTTAAAAATAGGTCGTATAGTTTAATTAGTTTGTAACTGTGGAAGATGTAGTGTGCTTACTCAAGAAATTGCGAATTTGAGAAAAACATTTAAGATATATTTTTTTCAGGTATTTATAATATGTTTGGAGATTTTGGATGGGTTTTTTAAACACATTCATTTTGATTGTGTTTTTTTTCCCCGCTGTTATATGATGATTAATATTGAAATCACTGTTTATAGTGAAAATCAATGTATTCTGAGGACAGCAAAAATAAACCATTTAATATGTTGTTTGAGTTATTTTGTTACATTGAATTTAGAAATATGTATTATAACATATTTTTTTACTGTCTTCCACAGATATTATATTTATAAGGTAAGTACAACTAATAACATCCGAGAGTTTTCTCTGCCTCTCTCTTATTGACTCCTACTTTTTTTTATTTTATGAAATGTACATTATAATCTTATTTTTACTTTTCTTCCACAGGTACTACGTTTTTAAAAGAAATTTACTTTACTTTTTTATTATTTTTTAGGTAAGTATAAAAAATAAAGAAACTTTTACATCACTGTGTCATTTCTTTGTCTATCCTGCTTAAAGCAATGTCATGTTTAATATAAGCACTTCCACATAGGATTGGGTGCATTGTTATAAGGCATGCTTTAAAAGTGATTTAATGAAATGAGCGACATTTCACTGAGTGAGTTCAGCAACACTGATATATGAAAACATTGGTGGGAAATGATATTAAATGTTACATGTTGTTCTTTCCAGGAGTTTAAGTTCTTTGCTGCAGTGGCAATTCTGCCACAGCATTAGGGGGCCGGGGGGCTGAGTGGTACTTCTATGCTCATGATAGAGCTACTCCTTCATGAGCCACGGTTGAGATCTGTTCATGATACAGTGGTTCTGTCATGGCTCTGCTTAGTCAATAGAACGTGTCATGGAGGCGCAATATTAGTGCTGTGCAAGCACAGCGGCAAGCCCATGACAAAACTGGTCCATCCTGAGGACAGCTGAGGCAATGCTCGTGATGGAGCGGCTCTGTTATGAGCATGGAAGGACTTAACAGGTGTTAAAAAAACCTGAGGGGTCTCTTCAAAGAGAGTGTTGGTTGTAATTTAAAGGGCACTTTAAAACACATTGTGGCAGCTTTATGTTGACGTTGCGTCTCTTTGCGCCACAATTTTGTCAGTTTATTTAATACAATGACAGTGGAAATAATGTACCATATTTACAACGTTATGGATCTAGGAGATATGTCACATTCTAAAGCCCTGCACCATAAAGAAGTGTTCCTCTGAAGGAATGCGTCTTGAAAGTGGCTGACTGTAATACATGATATTTCACTCAGTGACTTTCAGACCCATGCTGTTTCAAAACTGTGCATGTGCTTGAAGCAGGCGTAGGTATTGACGCAGTATTGTGAATATAGTGCATTGGTGAGCCTTGCTGGAGCTGCATCACACTTGCGATGCAACTCTAGTAATGTATTACTTTTTCAGCACAGATGTGTTACGCATGTATGGTGTTTTTGTACCATGGTGCGCCACATTTCAAATGTGGCACACCATGGGTAACAGAGCACTAGCATACTGTGGTGCACATTAACTGGTGCATATCTGGGTATGAAGTAGTTAACATAAATCTGCCCCATAGGTTACAAATCTGCGTTTAGTAGAGTGTTCGGCCTTTGTAGTGTTATGTTTTTTCTGTTATTCTATGTAGGTATGTAATATTGCAAGATGTTTGTCATGAAAAAGAAGCCATGAGTATTGGGTTTGTGAAAGATTGCAAGATTTGTAAAATTAAAAAGCAAGAACCATGGCATTGTTTAATATAGCATTGTAAATACTTATCTTTAATAATGATGAGAGAGTAAAAAAAGGTTAACCTGATGTTTTAAAGTTATTCACAGGCTTCTTTAGAGGAAGTGTTCTATATGATTGTAGCGTGGGTGTTTGACTTTTTTATAGGTAATAGAATGCATTTTGTATGCTGTAGCAGGAGGAGTACTACATACTTGAATATTCTTCAGTGCTTATTTTCATTTTGTAAGTGGTATTGAGACCTACACAGAACTTCAATGGATCGGAGGGGCTGTTCCTGTGCATCTGGAGGACTGCCAAGCCGTTGCAGCAGTGGGAGTGAGGCCTCTCACAGGGGCGTAGCGCAGCTCCTTTTGATGCTCACAATTGCAGATAACAGGGTAGAGATGTCTGTGGAAATTATAGATGGTTAGTCACACTAGAGTGTGGGCGGCGCCCCTAGCACTTCCTTACGGCACACAGGGGAGCCGCGTTGCACAGTTTGAGAATCAGAGACTTAGGAGATAAACCTTCATAATAGGAAGGCTTCTAAGTGATAAAAATCGCCGGAGCTCGGCGTTAAAAATATCACTGCTATCGGTGGAATTTTCCACGGTGTTAGTGCTTCAACAGAAATGGGAACACATATCTGATAGAAAATCCTGTAACAATCTCAGTATTTCACATTAACGCGTGAAAAGAAAGTCTTTCGAAAGATGTTGAACGTTGTTCTCTTTTGAGAGTAGAAAAGATAGTGAGAGAAGTGGGTGGAGTTCTCCGTGTAAATTGCAGAATAGAAACTACTAAGAACCAATTGGAAGTGTTGTTTTCAAGTCACATGACTTCACATGCGCGTCTCAGGACGTGTACGCGGTGACAGTATCTGGTCACGTACGCCATTTGGAAGTAGCGGTCTAATTCAGCGAAGTTTCAAAACGTGAAAAGGAGTAAATCCAAACACATCCGGATTTAATATATCTTCTGAGCTCGATTCAAGCATACAATTGTTAAAGTATAAAACCTTTTATATATATTTTTTTTAAATACCAAGGTGTGTACATTCGGTCACGCACGAAAGTTTAAAAAGACATTCGGCTCCATTTAATGAAAATTTTCATAATAATAAAAAAGAAGCCTAGGTTTAGTGTCTTTGACGTAGTATAAGTTCTTTGATGGGTCTATGAAGAAATTTAATAAGTTGCAATTGCAAAGTTTTCACGAAATATATAGGCGGGTGCGCGCACACGGTCGCGCACGAACGAAAGGCAAAAAAGCGGAGATAAACCCCCTTTATAATATGCTCCTGGAGCTGTTTTTGGTACAATGAGTTAGTTCTGAAAATAACTTTTTTTTTTTTTTTTTAAACAACTGTTATGTTGTTTTTGATTTTTTAAACTTGCAACAACATTTTCAAGTGTGACACAGGATCAAAATGAAATGAAGAAATGTATCTTTTCTCGGGGCATTTATGACTCTCAATTTTTAGTTTAGTAAGAACGAGGCTCTGCTCTCCGTACAGAAGAATTTCTCCACACTCGTTGCATTTCATGTGCACCTTTGCAAGATATGGTCTCAAGTCCATCACAGCACTCGATGGAGATAAGGTCGTCCACCAGAAGATGTGCTGGCCACCTCTGATGGTAATAGCGTGGCCAGGGCTCTTGTCGATGCCTTTGCAAATTCCACAGGGTGCACTTGTTTGACATGCCGCACCATGGTATGTATGGAAAAGGAATATTTTTTTCTTGGATTTCCTCTTGGGAGAACCGAATTGCATATTGTGCAGGTAACTTTTTTGCGCATTCACTTTCTTTTGTTCTTCAGGATAAGTGAAAAATTGCCAAATAAAAGATTCCTTTTTTCTTTTTAAAGGTAGTCGCTCATTTCCTTCAGATTCGGAAGATGAATGCGGGGCGGCAGCCATTTCAGCAAAGTCTTCCGAAGGGTGTTGAACGTCGTTCTCTTTTGAGAGTAGAAAAGATAGTGAGAGAAGTGGGTGGAGTTCTCCGTGTAAATTTCAGAATAGAAACTACTAAGAACCAATTGGAAGTGTTGTTTTCAAGTCACATGACTTCACATGCACGTCTCAGGACGTGTACGTGGTGATAGTATCTGGTCACGTACGCCATTTGGAAGTAGCGGTCTAATTCAGCGAAGTTTCAAAACGTGAAAAGGAGTAAATCCAAACATATCCGGATTTAATATATCTTCTGAGCTCGATTCAAGCATACAATTGTTAAAGTATAAAACCTTTTATATTTTTTTTTAAAATACCAAGGTGTGTACATTCGGTCACACACAAAAGTTTAAAAAGACATTCGGCTCCATTTAATGAAAATTTTCATAATATTAAAAAAGAAGCCTAGGTTTAGTCTCTTTGACGTAGTATAAGTTCTTTGATGGGTCTATGAAGAAATTCAATAAGTTCAGATTGCAAAGTTTTCACGAAATAAATAGGCGGGTGCGCGCAGTCGGTCGCGCACGAAAGCCTGGAAATGCGCTATCCATTTTATTGAGAACTGTTGCCGAGAGTGCGCACACCGGGTCGTGCACGAAAGTTTAGAAAGGATATTTTTATTTACAGGCAAATTTTAATGCGTTGAAAAAAAGGCAAGGTACAGACTTTCTAATTCTGTATCGCTTTACAAGGAGTCTCTATGCAACTTGAACAGTGAAGAAAACGGCTTGTTTCTGAAAAAAATATTGCCAGAACTTTATTGACAAAAGTATAGGTTGTATACACGAGATATTTCTGAATTAGCATTTTAAAAACCAATGAAATTCACTGAAAAAACCATAGGTTTTACACACGTTATAGTTAGGAAGTAGCATTTACAAAACCTATGAAATTCACTGAAAAAAACATAGGTTTGACACCAGTTATAGTTAGCTGGAAATTTTACTGATATAAAACCAATGAAATTCCACGTTATAGTTAGTTGGACTCACTATAACTTGCGCGTGTAATGCACTGCTGATGACGTCACATATTACATCACTCATGACATCACTGATGACACCATCCTTGTGACACAGTGACAGACCTCCTTTCACTGTAATCTAACCCTTGAAACGCATATTCAAAAATAGAAACTAAAATGTTCAAAAAAATGGAGATACCCATACCAGTTACAACAACCAATTCAATAATTCCACCATCTATATACACATGCACTAATTCACCAACAGTTCTATATAGTCAGTCATACATATATTCACTAATCATATGTAGTGATACACGTACACATCCTGTTACACACCGACAGTCATCCAAAAGTTTTTCACACACATACTCACACATGCAAATAAACTATTGAACATCCATTTATTTGCATAAACAGCTATACACACACTACCACTTTACTTCTAAGGAAACTTACACATACTTACTCTCTTAAAAAATCACTTATAGAACCACATACTAATTTAAACAGGAACTCTTACAATCCCTCACTCTCACATATAGTCACTTATATACATCAATATTCACATATACTACATTAAAACATATGTAGTTACTGATAAAGACACTAATAAGACAGTCATTCACTCACTAACACAGACATATGCACACTAATCCACCCATACAGTCGTGCACATATGCTGTCTTCAAAACACATACAAACAGAGACTCAGTCATTCTTGCATCTATGTAGTAAGTAATACCCCCACCAAACCATGCAAACACTCATACTGATACTAAGAAAAACATCTAATAACCTATATGCATACACATGTACCTACTCATCAACCCATGCAGCCACTTATACACAAAGTGAAACACTAATACATATATTTAAATATTTAAGCATTACTCAGTAATATATGTATTCACTAAGATATTCAATAATATATACATATGTAACACATATTTATTTTTCAGAAAGACACACATTCACTGGATGGTGTCATCAGTGATGTCATGAGTGATATAATATGTGACGTCATCAGCAGTGCATTACACGCGCAAGTTATAGTGAGTCCAACTAACTATAACGTGGAATTTCATTGGTTTTATATCAGTAAAATTTCCAGCTAACTATAACTGGTGTCAAACCTATGGTTTTTTCAGTGAATTTCATAGGTTTTGTAAATGCTACTTCCTAACTATAACGTGTGTAAAACCTATGGTTTTTTCAGTGAATATATATATATATATATATATATATATATATAGTACTGAGGTAATTGCCACTGTGCATCCACCTCCGGTCCTCGCTAGAAAGCTCAATGGCGATCTGTCAAGTTGAGACCAAGAAAAAGGGGGTGTTCCAAAGCAGTGTTTTCTCAGGCTAATGCTCATATATAGTAATCTTCTGTCACAACTGCAGAAAAAAACGGCTGATTGGATTCAAACCAAGGGGCCTATTATGATTGCGGCTTTCCCGCATCCTCCGGGCCGGCGGAAGCCACCGCCAGCCCGGAGGATGCGGGAAAACCGCCACGGAGCCTAGAAAGACCCCGCGGCGGAAAAGCTTTTAAGTGGCTGGCGGTGTCTGTCAGACACCGCCAGCCATATTAGGATGGTGTAGAATGTATGCTTTTCCACGGCGGCTTTTCCGCCGTGGGAAAGCGTACGACCTTCACTTCGGGGGCCCGTTGCGGGCCCCCTGGGTGAAGAGGGGGTGAGGGTACCCCCTGCCTTTGCGTGAACAAAGCTACAGGCACTGCGCGGTGCCTGCCTCTTTGTGCACGCAAATGCAGTGCATGCAATTTTTAACATTTTTAACATTGCGGCGGGTGTAGCTTGAAGCTGCACCCGTCGCAATGTTAAAGATAGAGGATGTGACCGCCACCCTGGCGGTCACATCCTAATCTGCACGGAGGGAACACCGCAGCCCATGCGGACGTTCCCTCCTACTCTGGGGTCGCGGACGGACTTGAGTCCGTCCGCGATCCTAATCGACCCCTAAGTTTGACAAAAAGCAAGCGTGTATTTTGTGATTTGGTGTCAATCCGTTCAGCCTTTTTAGAGAAATTTACTTATAAAGAGGTGCTAAAATGATCATGAAGGGATTACAAAATATATGTATATCTGGACAGTTGGGGCAGAGGGAATTGCGCTGTACCAAACATTAAAAAAGTTGGGCCCTCTTGTTGGCGATGGGTGCATTTTTCTCCATTGGGCCATTTTGATATCACGGTACGAAGGCTGGTACCATAGTACCAAAAAATATATAGCAGATGGCAGCTAGAAACAAAATACAGTGGCTGACATTACAGGACTCGGGGTCTCGTTGCCCGAGTCCTCTTCAAAATGTTGTCAATAGCTCGTAAGGGGACAGAGTGAACTCACTATAATTCCCCAATGCAACGGTGTAGAGACCTAAAAGGACCCACACAGGTATTTAAAATGTTTTTTTTAAACCAAAAAACTTTATTCGGGTAGCAGGAACCATGCTATCAAACACCAGGTACCGTGGTGCCCAGCAAGTAACTATAACTTGCACATCTGCCATGTACAGTATTGTTATCAATGATGTAATTTCAAATGTCATCAGTGATGTTTTTAAATATGTAATTGAACATGACACGAGTGATGTAATATGTGAAGGCATAAGCAGTGCATGTCGGGTGCACACGTTATAGGTACTTCAGTGAACTATATGGGTGCAGGCCATGCTGCATGCCTGGCCTTGATTCCAACCCCCTGCAGATGACTGGCCTCGTGTTTGCTGCTGGGCCTGGCCTGCAGCATGGCCCAATGCCCATCCACAACAAGACGGCTTAAAACCCCAGATACACCATTTTTTGGTTTAATCACCTGATCCTGAACGACTACGGGATCACATGAGGGGGCCATTTTGGCTCCCAAGGGACTCCAGTGGGAGGAAAGTTCCTGCACTGGCTCTAGCGAGACCCCAGGAAGGCTAAACATACAAAAGGGCTAGGGGGTCAGGACATCCCTATGCTGCCACCTTCTATTTCCAGGATATGGGGACTGAGTCCTGTAATTGTGGCCATAACATTTCTCTTCATGTTGCGTCAAGTCAGAGTATGAGCTCCCGCTGGAGCCTCTAGCTCCTGCAGGAGTGAGGCTTTTGATGGGGAAAAAGCCCCTTCGGCCAGTTGGATCAATCTATTGTTTATAGTGATTGCCAGCGAGAATCGTACGGAAGTCCTGTATACCCAACCTTCCACATATCTAGACATTTTGAACCTTAATTTCTCAAAAACTCACAAAATGCACACTTTCTGTGAAAATGATCATGAAGGGATTCAAAAACATAGGTATATCTGGACAGTTGGTGCAGAGGGAGTTGCGCTGTACCAAACATTAAACGAATTATGCCTTCTTATTGGCGATGGGAGCATTTTCTCCATTGGGCCATTTTGGTATCACGGTACGAAGGCTGGTACCATAGTACCAAAAAATTTGATAGGCAGATGGCAGCTAGAAAGAAAATACAGTGGCTGCCTTTACTGGACTAGCGGTCTCGTTGCCCAAGTCCTCTAAAAACTGTTGTCAATAGCTCGTAAGGGGACAGAGTGAACTCACTATAATTTACCCAATGCAATGTTGTAGAGACCTAAAAGGACCCACACCTTTATTTAAAAAGTTTTTCTTAAACAAAAAAAGCTTATTCGGGTAACAGGTACCATTGTATCAAACAACAGGTACCGTGGTGCCCAGCAAGTACCTATAACTTGCACATCTGCCCTGTACAGTGTTGTTATCAATGATGTAATTTCAAATGTCATTAGTGATGTTTTTATTTATGTCATTGAACATGACACAAGTGATTTAATATGTAAAGGCATAAGCAGTGCAAGGCGGGTCCAAAGATCAGGGCTTGATTCATCACCGTTTTTTAGCTCACTGCACCATCCCAGCTCAGAACTTGGCTATATGCAAATTAGTCTGTTCCTGTCCCAGTGCATGATGGGAACAGGGCAAACCAAACTACCAAGCCAATTCTTGTACTGGGAAGGAAACAAGCTTCCGGGGACCGGTTTCTGCCATTTCAGGCGTCGTCGGCCCGGCTTGCTTGAATCCTGATGGTGCAATGAGCAAGGGACTCACATCTGAGTATACCCTTCCACGCTTATGGTGGACAAAATGATTCAGAAAAGGGGGTGGTGATGAACAGAGTGCCTGAATTAAGCAGACCACTCTAACCCAGTCCAAAGATCAGGGCTTGATCCATCACCGTTTTTTAGCTCACTGCACCATCCCAGCTCAGAACTTGGCTATATGCAAATTAGTCTGTTCCTGTCCCAGTGCATGATGGGAACAGGGCAAACCAGTGGGCGGCCGCGCATGCGCATTTCTCCCGAGAAATGCGCATGCGCGGGCGGCCGCGCATGCGCATTTGTTTCCAGGAAAGGACGCTATTCAAAGAGGGAGCCCCGGACGAGCCCCGGACAAGGTAAGTGCTTTAAAATTGTTTTATTCAGGGTAGTTGCTTAAATAATGTATCTAGGGGAGGGCGGGAGGGAGGCGGGTGGCGGCCGACTCGGCTACGCACACGGAGTGGGCATAGTGTTGCCGGCTACGCTGTCTACGCAAAATGCGTAGAAGGCAACACTACGCCTACTCCGTGGGCGTAGCCGAATCGGACGCCCAGGGTTAGTACTAACACAAGCGAAACACGGCTATACTAAGTGACATTAGAAAGGTCATGTCAGAATATCAGGAGTTTGCAGAAGATTAACTCAAATACCTATCAAAACAGCAAAATGCACGCACATACGGCGAGGGGGGCAGGCCGGGTCGTGTTTTGACAAATAAAGTCTGCTCAGGAAATACACCTCAAACAGTCCTTTCCATAAAAGACGATAGTGGTACATTCCATTACGACACAAAGAGTATATTGCGGGCGTTTATGGCAACATATAGTGATCTGTATGCATTACGAGTTACTGCACCACAGCCTGAGATTCTGTCTTATCTGGAGGAAGTGGCGATAGCATGGCTTTCAGATGCGCAGAGAGAATACCTCTCACAACCGGTGACGGTGGAAGAAGTCACTAAGGTGGTCAGATCGCTCCCAAATGGTAAGGCACCTGGCCTAGACGGCTTCACCAGTGAGTTTTATAAAGCGTTTATCCAACAACTCACACCTCATCTTGTGGAAATGTATGGGGACGCCCATGACAAACAGAATCTACCCCCTCACTAAGAGAAGCCATGATCATTGCCCTATTGAAACTCAATAAAGATCCCGAACAGTGTGAATCCTACAGACCACTGTCCTTAATAAATATGAATACTAAAATCCTGGCCAAACTACTTGCAAAACGCCTGCAACAACTAATGCCCAACCTCGCCCTCCCAGATCAGTCGGGGTTTATATCTGGTCGGTCAACGGCTCACAATACCAGAACACTGTTTGCATTATCGTACTATCTGACCCCAGACATGCAAGCTGCTGCAGTCCTACTGGATGCAGCAAAAGCATTTGACTCGATCGAATGGACCTATCACAACTCCATATTACAAAGAATGGGATTCCCCCAATCTTTCCACAATGGATTCGAATACTATTTACAGTGCCCACAGCGCGAATAAAGGTTAATAAGTATGTATCAGACGCTATACCAATTGCAAGAGGTACACAACAAGGTTGCCCCCTGTCCCCCTTACTTTTTGCAATAGCCCTAGAGCCACTGGCCTGCAAAATACAACAGGGTCATAAATATTCTGCTCTCCGATTTCCACAAAGGCCACTCAATATCTCGCTCTATGCAGATGATATGGTGCTATATATAGGAGACCCAGCTACTAATGTATCCCCTCTTCTAAGAGAATATATTAAATTCATTCACCAATCCGGCCTCCAAATTAATTGGTCTAAATCCATTACTCTCCCCTTAACAGACAACACACGCCCGCATCCGGCAGAGGTTCCACTTGAGTGGCAGACGGACCCAGTCAAATATCTTGGTGTATGGTATCACCGTGATCCCCACACAGTGATTCGCACAAACTACGGGACAGTAATCAGTAAGCATGAAGACAAAATAGAGCGCTGGATACAACTTCGTTTATCGGTGGCAGACAGGATGGCCATTGTCAAGATGGTCATCCTGCCTAAACTCCTGTACCTCTTTACCAACATCCCCATCACCCCACCGAAAGCCGTATTCCAAAGACTGAATACAATGGTGACTCGGCTAATATGGGCAGGTAAACAAGCCGCATTGAGCTGCGTGCCCTCACATTACCCTTCTCCAAAGGAGGCTTTCAGGTTCCGGATTTCCTCCTCTATTACTTATGTGCGCAAGCGCAATATCCGCATTAATGTTATCACTACGTCCCCTACCTACCGCATGTGGGGATTGAAGATGGTGATGCACATCCCATTCCACTAACTGCCATTTTGCCTCATCTTCGAACCCCGCTTCACCCAACGTAATTAATACTATAGATACTACTAATGCAGCGTGGTGGAAAATGCGAAGGCTGGCGCTTAAATTACCCCTCTACGTACCTGCGATGCCTTTACAATACCACCCCGAGTTATCGGTAACCCAAGAAAAAGTGGGGACAGATTTATTATGACAAGTGGGTATAGATACAATGGGCGACTTGTATAATATTGGAACTTTTATCGAACCTAAAGAATTGCTCTACATTACTAATCAGACATTACTGTTCAAGTTTACATATCGCAGTTTACAGGGAGCTGTCAAGAAACTCTATCCCACCTATCCTATCGAACCGCCACAACTAAACACTCTACAACTGCTTATTACCACGCAACACAATACGCATATGGTGACAAAACTGTACACACAACTTCAAGGAGACATTGGTCACATACCCACAAAGCATTAGAGTGCTGGAACAACATGCTCAACAATCACCTCGCAGAGGAGGAAAGGGCGGTCTGCGGCACCATAATTCGTATGCTCACTCCGAATAGGAACTTGCACCTATTGCACTATAAATACCGGCATCAAACATATCATACCCCGATCGGCTATATAAATGTGGTCTCCGCTCAGATGCACAATGTCAACGATGTGGAGCAGACAGTGCCACCTTTATACACCTCACTTTGCACTGTACTTTAATGATTGAATATTGGATAGAGGTCGCGAAGATGTTTAGTGAAATGGTGGGAGTTACTATTGAGTGCACAATTCGAACATATTTGTTGGGACTCATCAATAATGTACGAGCTACCAAACATAAATTCTGCATGAAATTAAATGAAAAATTATATTTGTATAGCGCGTAAACTACCCGAAGGCCTCGCAGCGCTTTGGATTGATTACTGTGGCGAGCCACCGGGAGGATCAACACGCTTTTGCAAACAAATGAGTTTTCAAGGCTGATCAAGTTCTACTAAGGGTTTGGATTGTACAGCGACGGCGCTCAAACAGTGCAGTAAGGGTATGTAGTGAAGGACATAAAGAACAAACGTTGTACGGTGCTACCAGTGGGGAGGAAAACCCTGAAGCCTCTCAGAGGCGGTCCGGCATAAGATGCCGGGACACCACACAAAATATACAGCAGGTACTGGGCACACGTAAAGTATACAAAACTTATGGGTGATTTAGTCGGTTGAGACAAAACAAGAGACACTGGTTTGTATGCTGAAAACAATATATTAAACTTTATATACGTCTTCTTTCTTTTGAGTATTTACAGAACGCCAGCCGACACATATTTCATCACCAGGGCAGTGCCTGTGACTCATCAGGGCTGAGAGAGGCGCTTGTAATCAGGGCGGTGGAAATGGTGGTAAGAGTCAAAATCACGAGCTGGTAGTAGAGGGCAATGTTCAATAATGTGACGTGTAACTTGCTCGCACAGTCGTGTATGACTGTCGCGATATCTCCTTTTGCAAATGATGTTGATTCTCTTCTCGTCCGGCAGAAGTGATCAGGCGTTCTCCTGATCACTTCTGCCGGACGAGACGAGAATTGTTGGTAGAGTCATTTGGCTGGTGTCATCCTTAAGCATGAGCGCAAAATCCGCTCCGATCGCGGATTTTGCGGATTTTCGGTAAATCCGCGATCCGCGAACTCTCGCGGATTCACCGAGAATCCGCAATCCGCGATCGGAGCGGATTTTGCGGTCAAAAGTTCAAGCCTGCATAATTTACGATGGCGCCGGCAAGCTGCCAGCGCCATCCTCAAATGGTTACTTAATTAGCTTCGACAGGAAGCTCTAACAGATAAGATAAAGCAGGGGCTCGAGCGCCTGCTTTATTTTATCAGTTGGAGCTTCCTGGTGAAGCTAATTAAGTAACTTTTGCAGGATGGCGCTGGCAGCTTGCCGGCGCCATCGTAAATTATTTACATGGTGTCTGAAGGGCAGGGTTCATTCTGGCACGACGCATGTGCCCTAGTTGCAGCTTAAATTCAGTGACTCATTCATCAGCCAAAAAATAATCGTGAGCGTTGTGGAGGCTGGGCAGGTGTGCCTTGTGCGCTCGCATGGAATCCCCGTCCGTTTGGCCCCGCCCACACACTCGAGGTGTGCACCGTCTTCCCGCCATTTACCCACTATGATGGACATTTCAATCAAGGGACCCCTGCGCACTTCGGCGCGATTGCATAGCAACACACACTTGGTCGCTGGAACTAGTTGAAGCGCAAATGCAGTGACTCATTCATCAGGTCAAAAAAAATCGTGATGCTGGCCAGAGGCATTTGCATCTTTGACTTTCACGAGCGCAATCCCTGTGCCTTTCCTGTGACCAGGGGCTTCTGTCTCTTAATCTGCTGCTCTGATCGGTCTCTGACCTTTTGTATACACAAGAGGCATGCGCGCTCGCATGGAAGCCCCGTCCGTTTGGCCCCGCCCACACACTCGAGGAAGCCCCGCCCCCAAATCCGCCGATCCGTGAATCCGCAAATTCGTGAATCGTGGATCCGCAAAATCCGCCCATGCTTAGTCATCCTCTGTTGATGCAGATCTTCTGGATACTTGTGCCCGATGTAGGTCAGTCCCTACAACATTTCTTGTGTGGGCCGGGGTCTCCATTGAAATTAATGATGTATGTATCTCTGCTACCGTATAGTTCGGTGCCTGAGGAAGCATGCAGTTTGCACCTAGGGGGTGCAGTGGTAGCTGTAGGCCAGTAATGAGGTTGTTAGTTGAGTATATGGCTTTGCCTGGATCTTTTAAAAAAGTACATTTTGTGTACATTTTTGGTTGGAAGTAGCTTTTTGTTTTCCTTATAGGCTCCTCTTCTATACTGATTAGTTTGTGGGGGGTTTTCCTGTTTTTGTTCCTAGGCGTTTGTATTTGCGCTTTCGCGTTACCTTGCTCTGGTGATGTTACTGGGCTTTGAGCTTTGTCTATTGGCGCACTTTCGTCCGTGCGGTTATTGGTACCACCCAGATTATTTTTTCACGTGATGGTGTTATCGCAGACCTGTTTATTGTTAGCGCTTGAGTGTTTTTTATCTGTGATCTCTAGGCTGGTGGCCATTTCGTTTCTTTTCCATTTGGATGGTGGCCTTATTGGGGTTTTTCTTTCTCTTTCCGATCTCATTTGGCCCTACTTGACCCTTTCTCCTGTTTCGCCTATGTCTTCCCCAACGGTTGCCTGGCTGACCCGGAGGCTGGTAGGGGGTTTGCAGTGCTGGAGGTATGCGATGGGTGGTTATGAGTAAGGGTAAAAAGTGATAATGATGGGAGTATGACAATGTGCAAAACCTGGGTGGAGGCTTGATTCAGGGTGCGCTGGCCTGGTTTGGGATGGTCTTGGTAGGCAGGGTGTGGGCCCCAGATGCAACAACACTGGGACACTGGGACACTATCGCCCACTCGATTCCCTTCCCTTCCCGCTCACCTGCAGGCCAGCACACCAGCTCGCCTCCTTGCGTCGGGGGCTTGGGTGGCAATTGAAGCTAGATTCGTGGTACTGGTTGCGAGTGTCTCCTAGGCCTGTGAACAGTTGTCTCTTTCCGCTCAAACTGCCTTTAGCCATAGCTTGTGGGCTCTGCTGCTGCCACTCCTGCTGACCCAAGCCACTGGGACTTCTCAGAGCAACGCAGCTGTGTTGGTGGGGGAGTGGGGGAGCAGAACGCAGGAGCAGGAGCCAACCAAGAGCAAACTGGGGCTCTACCGCTCTTCTGCTAGTCTGCTCTACCCCTCTACCCCTCTTTTGTTTCTCATGGGAGGCTCTGGGATCTTCCTGGGTGTTTTTGGCTGCAAGCTGCAAGCCGCACTCTGTAGACTTGCAGGGTGGCGTAGAGGTGGCGGTTAGCGTCGGGGTCAAGGTGGCAATGAGCGTCGGGTGGCAACTCCACTTTCGGTGCTAAAACTGGCTTTAGGGATGAGGGGGGGCGGGGGAGCAGTGGCAGGGGCGGGGGCAGGTTTGAGGCTCTGCCGCCAGTCCGCTCTAACCTTCTTGTTAGCCCCGAGTGCTCCAGGAAACGTGGCGCTCTGGGGTACAAGCTCGACGCAAGCTCGGCACCGTGATGCACAATACATTGACTGCTCCCCCCTCCTTCCTCCTCTGCTTTGGGGTGCTCCGGCACCGTGTAGGACTTGTTGCGAACCCGACTGGAGTCAGAACTGCACTGAAAGGTGACTCGCGGCTCCTGCCGCTCTGAAAAGCACTTTAAAAAGCACTTTGCCGCTTCCGTCGCACTGTGGGGCACTGTGGGCAGCTAGCGGATCCTCGCACTCAAAATGCCCTGCAGATATTACCAACGTGAAAAAGAGATTTGCGGCTCAGCCGCCTTTAAAGTCCTGCCACGTTTGGAATGCCTGGCTCACGGAGCTCAAAGGAGAGCGCTCCGACGCGCTTAGGGGCCCCCTGTGGATGTTAGTGTATGGGTCAGTACAGTGTTTGTTTCTGCCCTCATTCGCCACCTTCAAAACGTGAGGGGTATTATCAACGGGGATGTATTGATGAGGGTTGAGTAAGAGGGCCTTATGTGAAGGCCTGGGGATCTATTCCTGCTACTCTTGGTGAGTGGGTACATGGAGAAGAGATATGTGGGTTGTGACTGTAATGAGGCTTATCTCAGCTTCTCGCTCGGACAAATACACACATATACTATCATCTCTGTTTTGAGGGTCTTAAAACGTGGTTATTTTACAAAATGCTGTGATTTAAGTACCGCTCATAATCCACACTTCTTTCAAGATGCATTGATCCTTATGCCCCCCAGGCGCTGCTTCTCATATAATAGTATAATAGTTAACATGATATGCCAGAGTGATTGTCAGACAATCTGAAGCTCACACACCCCCTGTCTTACTGACCTAACTATACCTCTGAGGAGGGTAAAATGAAAATTAAACGTTTTAGTCAAATGTTCCTTATGTAAGATGATGGAGAAGAATATATAGGTGGAATGTATATGCCCATTTTTCTCCACTACAGGCCTACTTTTATCGAAAATAGATCTGTCTTGATCAGCGTAGCACCATTTGCCTCAATGTGGGGGACATTTCAATGGACACTTAAATAGCAAGTTAGCAGACAAGACATTTGTGCACAGAAAACTGGAACTGACGATGGACGAATACTGAAGGTGGAATTTTGGTTGCTTGGAGCCACCATCAGCAAAAGTCAGAACATGTGGAATTCCATAATCACCCAGGTGAATGCCTTGCCAATGGTTATATTGTATTCAGAGTAGTCTGGAAATTGTGAAGTGATCTCCAATGCATTGTATGCATACCAGTCACAAATACATGACAACCTGGATGAGGCTCAGGTGGGGGAATTAACAACCCCCTGCCCACATCTTTCAAACTTGACAGCCAGGGTTAAGGACATTATGTCAATGCAAAGCATGATACAAGTTGGAAGAAAGTATTGCACGAGGCAAGTGAACACACACAACCATCACCCATTAACATTCTATTAAATATGCCATGTACTAAACACATGCTGCACAAACACAATGGACTTATGCAACTGATAGGGGATGTCTTCAGTTACAGATCAGAAAACCACATTTTGACTATGTCCAGTCTGAATACAGCATGCCGGTCAACATTAGGGAAAATCTGCAGAGACGGGCAGAGCTTAACCTACAATGAATGTTTTGAAACTTTGTGTTTGATAAATTTGCAACTGAGAAAGTCACAGAATGTGCACAGGATGAGGACTTATGAACACCAAGATAGGCAGGGGCGGCTCTTCCACTAGGGTGGAGGACCTTTGCCACGCTGCTTTCTCGCAGTGTGAGAAGCAGAAACATAAAATGGTAGTAACTTCTAGTTATTACTATTTTATGTTTAGTTGTGGGCAGGCGGGTGGGCAGGGCTGCTCTGCAAGAAGGGGAGGATTGGTATGCCCACTCCTGAGGGTGCAATGAATGTTTGGTCGGACCTCTGGGGCCACCCAAACCAGCCATGCACACTCTGCCCTTTCTCCATGCAGGCTGCAATGCAGCCTACATGAAAAAATGGCCTCCCTGTATGCCCCTAGCTGGGCGGCGTCCACACCAATCACAACACTGCCATTGCAGCATTGTGATTGGCTTAGGGGAGGGGAGGGAGGCTTCCTGCTTCCTGTTCCTGCCAGATGTAGGAGAACAAGAGCAGGTGCAGAGAAAACGCGGGACCCAGCTGGCTGACAGGTACATTTTTTATTTATATGCGCGTGACCCTCCCCATGCGACCCCCCACACTCGCAACCCCCCCCATGACCGTCCCATCTGACTCCCCACCCGCAATTAATGCCGGCTGCAACTGCAGAAAGGAACTGCAATATAAAGCAATGCTGTCACAACAAACTAAACAAGTACTGGTAAATCCAATAGGTCTCGCCTGTGGAAGAGCTATTGGCTTGCCAATGCATTTTAGCCATGTTGTATACCAGCGTGGCTGCTGTTCAGCATGGCTAAAAGTTAGTGACGTAGAGGAGAGTAACTTAGAGTGTTGTGGAGTAGTGGCCTAGAGTGTCTTAGAGTGGCAATGAGTGTCATGGAGTGGTGCAGTGTGCATTAGAGTGGATATTCGTAGAGTGGTATACAGTGTCACGGAGTGACGTACAGTAGAAAAGAGTTTAGTGGCGTAGAGTGGAGGAACATAGAGTGGAGTAGAATGTCTTGGTATATAGTGGAATAGAGTGATGCAGAGTGAAGTAGAGTATCGTAGATTGGAATGGCATAGAGTAGAGTGGAGTGGAGAAGCGTAGAGTGGAATAGAGTGGCATAGCGTAAAGCATCGTAGAGCGAAGTGGAGTGTCCTGGAGGGTCATAGAGTAGATGGGCATGGAGTGTCCTAGAGTGGAGTGAGCAGAGAGATATAGAGTTGAGTGTCGTGAAGTGGCATAGAGTAGCAAAAAGTGTCATAGAGTGGAGGATCATAGGGTGGCATAGGGTGGAGTGACGTAAAGTGAAGTAGAGTGGGGTGGTGTACAGTATAAAAGTGGAGTAGAGTGCTGTAGCTTGGAGTAGAGTGTCTTATAGTGGGATAACGTAGAGTGAAGTGAAGTAGAGTGGAGGGCCGTAGAGTTAAGTGACGTACAGTGGACTAACATATAGAGGAGAGTAAAGTGTCATAGAGTGGACTGGAGTGTCAGAGAGTGAAGTGGCATAGTGAAAAGTGGCATAGAGTGGAGTGGTGTGGAGTGCATAGACTGCAGTAAAGTGCCATAGAGTGTAGTGGCATAGTGTCAGAGAGTGGAGTTACGTTGAGTGTCACGGAGTGACATAGAGTGAAGTTTGAGGATGGAGTGGAGTAGAGTGGCCTAGTGTGATCCGGCATAATGTGTCGTAGAGTAGAGTGGTGTAGAGTGGCAGAGAGTGGAGTAGAGTGGAGTGGCAGTGTGAAGTAGAGTGTCATAGAGTGGAGTGGCATAAAGTGGTAATGTGGAGTGAAATAGTGTTGAATGAAGTAGAGTGTCATAGAGTGGATTATCGTGGAGTAGCATGGAGTGGTGTGTCACAGAGTGGCCTTGAGTGAAGTGGCATAGAGTAGCATAGAGTGGTGTAGAGAAGAGTGGCGTAGGATGGTGTAGAGTGTCGGAGTAGAGTACCGTCGAGTGGAGGAGAGTGGGGTAGAGAGTTGTGGAGTGGTGTAGAGTGTCATGGAGAGGCATGGAGTGGTATGTAGCAGAGTGGCGAATTATAGAGGGGAGTATATTGTCATAGAGTGCCATTGAGGAGAGGGTGTGATAGCGCACTGCCATTACAGACAACAAATGTTCAATTGAGATCACATTTTACTGATAAAACTATACAGTGCACAAACGATAATGTACAGAAATGGTTAGTTGTGATTGTATTGAAATTATTGTTTACACCACACTTGAGAATTACAAAAAATGTGTTTCATTAGTACTCCTAATTGTGATATATTCTGAAACACTTACACATTTCATTTACATACATTTAAATGTTGTTGTGTGCTACAACAAAATATTAACATTGTACAGCCTTCTTCAAGCACACCTCCAGTATCCTACAAGCTTGTCACATAAATCCTCTCACTTTGAAGACAGAGAAAGAAAAGTAAGCACCAAGTGAACACCAAGGGGCATATTATCAAGGAACGGTTTAAAATTATCGCTGCTTTAGCTAAAGCGGCAATAATGGGCTTCCATTGGAATTCTCGTCGGCATATTATTAAGCCCGTTATAGCCGTTTTAAGCGGCAATTTCCTGCAGCTAAAGCGGCGATAACTTTAACGCCGTTTCTTGATAATATGCCCCCAAGCTCCCTCATAAGACAGAGCCAGACATTTGGCCCCTGATTTTCAATGCACAGAAAATGTGAGAAGATAAGAACACAATTTAAACACCTGGAGATGGGATGGAGAGATGGAGATGGGATGGAGAGATGGAGAAAAAATGGAGATATAATGGAGATTTAATGGACGTTTAAACAAGGTATAATGGAGATATAATGGAGGTATGATGGAGGTATAACGGAGATAAAACAGGAATAAAGTGGAGATAAAGTGGAGATAAAATGGGGATAAAATAGAGATAAAATAGAGATAAAACAGAGATAAAGTGGAGCTAAAATGGAGATGAAGTGGAGATATAATGGAGATAAAACGGAGATATAATTGAGCTATTATGGAGCTATAACGGAGCTAAGAGGTAGACATATGGGGGTGAAGGAGATGGGGGAGACAGATCTAGTTATAGAAAGCAAGCCCCTGTGAAATAATACAATAAATTTGCAATGCTCCACAAGAGGGACACAGCCTTCTTCAAGCACACTCCCAGTATCCAGCATAATTGTCACATAAATCCTCACACTTTGAAGTCAGAGAAAGAAAGGTAAACACCAAGGTGCATATCATAAACAACCGGTGCTAATTATCGCTAAGGGCATCTAGCACTAGGATAATTATCACCGGCTATCGCTTGTTTTTGTCGCAGAAATTGCGCGCTATCAGCGACGCTTACATCCGGAGAGATAAAATACCAGAGTTAGCTGCCAAATGTGTAATTATTGCTGGGATTCCAGTGATATTCGCACAACGCTTGTCGCTACATTGTTGATGGGGAATGGCATACTTAACCATGATATCCACCTTCCTTTGGATATCATGGCTAAGTCAAACTAAAAGCAGGCGTAAGGAAAGTAGTGATAACCGCAGTTAGCGCTACTTTTCTTATCGCTATGCTTGTTAGCGTGCCGATTGACAATTGGAGAAATGTCGGTTGGCGACATTTCTCCCATTATTTTTGGAAGGGACGCCCACTTTGCAAAGGGAGGCATAGTGAAATAGGGTGCTAACATGCGATTTAGCATGTTGGCACCCTGTTTTGGATGGGGCAATAGTTTTATCTCCGCTTTTTTGGCTTCAAAGCTCCCTCACAAGGCAGAGCCCGACATTTGGCCTCTGATTTTGAATGCATAGCAAATGTGAGAAGATAAGAATACAATTTAAACACCTGAAGATGGGATGGATAGATGGAGATGGGATGGAGATGGGATGGAGAAAAAATGGAGATAGAGTGGAGATATAGTGGGGATAAAATGGACCTTATGAAATAATACAGTAAACTGGCAATGCTCCACAGCATCATTGTCACGTAAATCCTCTCACTTTGAAGTCAGAGAAAGAAAAGTAAACACCAAGGGGCATATCAGCAAGGGCTTTATCTCTACTTTTCTGGATTTAAAAGCCAGAAAAGCGGAGATAAAGCCATCGCTCTACCAGCAAGAGGGTGCTAACATGCATATTCGCATGTTAGCACCCTTTTGCACTACGCCTACCTTTGCATCTCCAATGAGATGCAAAGTGGGCATTCCTGACATACACTACATGTCAGGACATCAATAGCACGGCTTCACGCTATCAGCAAGGATGCCCTAGCATTTGAGCAGACGTTAGTTTTTGGAAAAACTGCTGTTTTTTCCAAAAACTTATGTCTGCTAAATTCTTGACTTAGCCACCCCTAACATAGGGGGTAGATTCTGCTGATACGACCACAGGGTTGTATCAGCAAGGTTATCGCCATTTTGCAGGGAACATCGCTGGAAAACGAACGATTTTCCCTGCAAAATGGCGATGTCCCCGCTATTGCAGGAAATTTTATCGCCTTGGAGATACCCGTTGCTAATAACGCGATATCTCCGCGATAAAAACCTGCGATAGCGGGAATTAGGGAAAGGAGCGCTAAGCACGATTTGCAATAGTTATCGCAAAGCGTTGCTGATATGCCCCCAAGTTCCCTCATAAGACAGAGCCCGACATTTGGCCTCTGATTTTGAATGCATAGCAAATGTGAGAAGATAAGTACACAATTTAAACACCTGGAGATGGGATGGAGGTGGGATGGAGATGGGATGGAGAGATGAAGATGGGATGGAGATAAAATGGAGATGTAATGGAGGTATAATGGAGATACAATGGAGGTATAACGGAGATAAAACAGAGAAAAACTGGAGATAGAGTGGAGATAAAATGGGGATAAAGTAGAAATAAAAAAGAGAAAAAGTAGAGACATAATGGAGATAAATTGAAGATAAATTGGAGATAAAATGGGGATAAAACAGAATAAGTGGAGATATAATGGAGATAAAACAGAGATATAATTATGGAGCTATAACGGAGCTAATAGGGAGACAGATGGGGTGAAGGAGATGGGGAGACAGATCTAGTTATAGAAAGCAAACCCTTGTGAAATAATACAGTAAACTGGCAATGCTCCGCAGGAGGGACAAAGCCTTCTTCAAGCACACTCCCAGTATCCAGCAGGATTGTCACATAAATCCTCACACTTTGAAGTCAGAGAAAGAAAGATAAACACGAAGGGGCATATCATAAACAGTCGGTGATAATTATCGCAAAGGGCACCTAGCGCTAGGATAATTATAACTGGCTATCCCTTGTTTTTATCGCAGAAATAGCGTGCTATCAGCGACGCTTATATCCAGAGAGATAAAATACCAGAGTTAGCTGCCAAATGTGTAATTATCGCTGGGAATCCAGTGATATTCGCACAACGTTTGGCGCTACATTGTTGACAAGGCACAGCATACTTAACCATGATATCCACCTTCCATTGGATATCATGGCCTAGTGATACTAAAAGCAGGCATAAGGAAAATAGCGATAACCGCAGTTAGCTCTACTTTTCTCATCGCTATGCTTGTTAGTGTGCCGATTGACAATTGGAGAAATGTTGATTAGCGACATTTCTCCCGTTATTTTTGGAAAGAACGCCCACTTTGCAAAGTGAGGCATAGTGAAATAGGGTGCTAAGATGCGGTTTTGCATGTTGGCACCCTGTTGTTGATAGGGCAATAGTTTTATCTCCGCTTTTTTGGCTTCAAGCTCCCTCACAAGGCAGAGCCCAACATTTGACCTCTGATTTTGAATACATATCACCTGTGAGAAGATAAGAGCACAATTTACACAGCTGGAGATAGGATGGAGATGGGATGGAGAGATGGAGATGAGATGGAGATATAATGGAGATATTATTGAGTTATAATGGAGGTATAATAGAGATAAAACAGAGATAAAGTGGAGATATAATGGAGATAAAATAGAGATATCTAGGGGTATATTAGCAAGAACCATATTACAATTATCACCTGTTGGAACTGGCCCTTCTTGCAGGGTTATCCCCAAACTTTTTGCTTCTTCCTCCCTTATTTTTCCTGACCTGTGGCTGTTTGCAATAGGACTCTGGGTACTTTACCACTGCTGATCAGTGCTAAAGTGCATATGCTCTCTGTGTAAATTGTTATTGTGATTGGATATACATGATTGGCATATTTGTATTACCAAGAAGTCCCTAGTAAAGTGCACTGAGTGTGCCAGGGCTGGTGATGACAAATGCTACTAGTGGGCCTGCAGCACTGAATTGTTCACCCACATGAGTAGCCCTAAAATGGTGTCTCAGGCCTGCCACCGCAGTGCCTGTGTGCAGTCTGTGTACTGCCATGTCACCCTGGTCAGTGTCCCCACTGGCCAGGCCTAACCCTTCCCTTTCTGTGCACATTGATCACCTCTATGGAAGGTCCAAGGTACTCCCCTGGGCAGGGTGCAGTGTATGTGAAAGGAAGAGCATGTACTTGTGCTCTGGTAGTGAATTACATCCATTTTCGTTTTTCACTGCTGCAAGGCCTTAAGAACTCTTTTGCAACCATATTCTTGAACTGTGTATGTTGGAAATTTGTCATTTTGGTCTTGTGTAGTTTAGATTAAATACCCTTATTTTTCTAAACTGTTGTGGAGTCAGTTTGTGATGTTTTCACTGTGTTACTGTGAGTTTAGGTACACATACTTTACACATTGCCTTTGATAAGCCTGACTGCTTGTGCGAAGCTACCAAGGGGTGAGCAGAGGTTATCTAAATAGCGTTTCCTCCTTACCCTGCCTAGAAGCAAGGGTCCCTAATTGAACAGTGGTACCTAACTCTGCCAACCAGCGTCCCCCAGTTCTAACATCGCTTTTTTAGCGGCAGGAAACTGCCTCTAAACAGCGATAATGGGCTTACTAATATGCGTTATAGAATTCCAATAGAAGCCCAGGTTAGATGTGCAAGCCCATTATCGCCGCTTTCGCGCAGTTTCCTGCCTCTAAAATGGCGATAATTTTAACGAGGTTTTTGCTAGTATGCCCCATAGGGAGACAGATGGGGGGGAAGGAGATGGGGGAGATATATAGTTATAGAAAGCAAGCCCTTGTGAATTAATATAGTACACAGGCAATGCTCCACAGGAGGGACAAAGCCTTCTTCAACACACCCCAGTATCCAGCATAATTGTCACATAAAAGTAAACACCAAGGGGCATATTTACAAGGACGGAGTTAAAATTATTGCCACTTTAGCGGCAGGAAACTGCCGCTTATGCGGCGATAATGGGCTTGATAATAGGCTCTTGAGAATTCCAGAGAATTTTAATAGAAGCCCATGTTCTGGTGTAAACTTGGGTTTCTATTGGAATTCTTTCGACTTCTCAAGAGCCTATTATCAAGCCCATTATCGCCTCTTTAGCTGCCGTTTTCTGCCCGTAAAGCGGTGATAATTTTTTCTCCGTCCTTGTAAATATGCCCTCAAGCTCCCTCATGAGACAAAGCCTGACATGTGGCCTCTGATTTTGAATGCATAGAACATGTGAGAAGATAACAACACAATTTACACACCTGGAGATGGGATGGAGAGATGGAGATGGGATGGAGATATAAGGAGTTATAATGGAGGCATAATGGAGATAAAATGGAAATAAAACGAAGATGAAGTAGAGATATAATGGAGATGAAACGGAGATATATAGGGGCCTATTAACAAGGGCTTTATCTCCGCTTTTTTGGCTTTAAAAGCCAAAGAAACAGAGATAAAAATTTCGCCCTATCAACACAGGGTGCTAACATGCAAAATCGCATGTTAGCACCCTTTTTCACTACGCTTCCCTTTGCATCTCTAATGAGATGCAAAGTGGGCGTTCCAGAGCAACACACTAGGAGAAATGTCGGTAAGCGACATTTCTCCTATTATCAAGCTTCACGCTAACCCTGTTAGAGACAAAAAAAGCAGCGCTAACCACGGTTAACTTTTTTTCAGATTTAGCCATGTAATCCAATGGGTGGTGGATTACATGTCTCAGTCCACTATGGGTTATCAACAAGGATATCCCTATCCTTGTAGTTTTATCGCTGCATTACCAGCGATAACCTCCCAAAATGCTGATATCGCTGGATTTTGTATCGCCTAGGCGGTTAGCGTTGTTAATACTGCGATAACCAGGCGATATAACCCAGCAATAGTGGGCAGTAAAAAAATTAACGCTAAGTACCCTTAGCGTTAATTTTCCCTGTTCCTTGTTAATATGCCCCATAGGGAGACAGATGGGGAGACAGATGGGGGAGAAGGAGATGGGGAGACAGATATAGTTATAGAAAGTTAGCCCTTGTGAAATAATATAGTAAACTGGCAATGCTCCACAGGAGGGAAAAAGCCTTATTCAAGCACACCCCCAGCGGTCCAAAAACTAATGTGTACTAAAATGCTGGGGCAGCCTTGTAAATATTGCGATGCGAACATCAGCGATATTTGAAAGGTAGTCCAACCGGGGTACGCCCAGTGACTCCCACTTTGAATCTCATTAGAGATGCAAAGGGAGGCGTTGGGAAAAAGGGTGCTAACATTCGATTATGCATGTTAGCAGTGGCACCCTTTTGCAAATAGGGCAATAGTTTTATCTCCGCTTTTTGGCTTTATAAGCAAAAAAAGTGCAGATAAAGCCCTTGTAAATATGACCCTAATATTGCAAGATGAGAAAACTTCATAGAAGAATACACTTCACCTGCCACGCCAAGGTCATGCAGCATTCCTCGTCGCCAGGTGCCCACTCTTTTTATCCTAAACCACATGGTCACTCTTACTGTGGAACAGAGAGCCCTACTGGCACTCAGAAAGATGCCCAGCAGAGCTTGAAGACCTAATTAGTTCATGCCATTATAGACGATCTACTTTGAAAGGGGATTACTGGGCAGGAAAATTATATTTTCAAAAGTGCCTGGCTCCGATGCAAAGGTTATAGGGAGATAAAATGGAGGTTGAAATTGGCATATGGAGCATGACATGAGCCATCAGTCAGATTGCCATCATACAGTGGACCATGAGACTCAAGCTAATAATCTGCCAGGGCAGTAAGGTAATGAAGAAGGTGTTCAATATTCTCAACACATCTAAAATAGGAATATCCAATGAATATTGACATAAACTTAGTGCCAACAGTAAGGACTATGCATTTGTTGTACTTTTCTAATAGGGAGTTGGACATTTCAGGGCCAGTTCATGAAGAAATGTATGAATACCTGAAACAGTACTCCTGTGGTGCTGCTTTGCTGACTCCTACATTCCTTTGTGACTTGCCCCCTGAGTTTCAACAGCAGGAGTGAAATAAAACTGAAATTGTAATTGTAATTGCATTTATATAGCCCTTACTTCCCCTGACATGGGATCAAAGCACTTTTTCAGCAGGTAGCATGCTACTCTGGAACCCCAAAAGGATTAGTGGTGAATTAGTATAGGGAAATATGAAATTAATTTGAGTGGTGGACATGTTAGTCTGTTATTTGGATTGAAAAGGATAGTGGACAGATAGAAGAGGGAAGGGTTTGCATTTATATAGTGCTTGCTACCCCTGATGAGGTGTCATAGCATGCTGCTCCGGAACCCAAAATGATTAGTGGTGAATTAGTATAGAAAAATATGAAATTAATTTAAGCAGTTGACATGTTAGTCTGTTATTTGAATTGAAAAGGATAGTGGAGAGATAGAGGTGGAAAGGGTCTAGAAAGTGTTTTTTTATTAGCTCATTGCAGTAGGGGAAGTTTTGGGCTGAGTGAAGGGGGAAGAGTCAGGAGGAAGGGTTTAGAAAGGCTTGTTTGGAAGATCTGAATAGTAAAAGAGGTATGAGATGATGCAAGGAGGGGTAGAGGATGGAAGTTTCTAGAAAGGATTATTTTTGTGATCATGGTACGAGAATGGGGGTTGGGATGAGTGAGTGGAGGGTGAGGATATATTAAGAGAGGTAAGGGTGGTATATAGAGCAGTGCATTAGAGATGCTGAATTGCAAGCAAAGTAATAGATATAAAGATAGAGAAGTACATGGAAGGTATATATGTATAAGGAAGGTTACATATATAGATCTAAAATGTATATAATAAACTCAGACATTCAAGTGTTGCTGTACTTCAAGTTTAGTTTTTTTTGTACTTCAATTGTGAAGCAATTGAAGAGAAATAGTTATGATAAAAGATTTACTTATGCACTCACCTATATATATATATATATATATATATATATATATATATATATATATATATATATATATATATTACCTACTGGCGGTCGCCAGTAGGTATATATAGTTAGGATTTTTTCTCTATGGGATTCTTGAAAATTCTATGTCTAATAACTTTGGCGTTTGAGGACGGAATTGGCTGAAATTTTCAGGAAAATTGAACATTTTGTTTCTGAGCAGCCCCTGAAAATGTGGGGGGGTTCGTCAAGGGGGGGCCGAGAAAAAAGGGGGGTCCCAAAACGTGTTTTTAACATTGAGTTTTCCATAGGGCGGTTGGCCTCACTTTTAGCCCGAACGGCTGAATGGATTTGCACGAAACTTGGCAAAATTGTAGGGACTGGTAGCCCGATGTGCCTTTGCTAGGTCTCAATATATGTGCTCCAGTGGATTTTGAGAAATTAACCTTCAAAAAAAGATATATATCTGTAACAGCGCTCCGCTTCGCGTACTTTTCGCGTTACGGAGCTTTGCGAAGCTGATTGGTTCTCCGGCGTCTGTAAACATTCCAAACAGTCCGTAGCGGCCGCCATCTTGTCTCTCGGCAGGATCGAGAGACAAGAGGAGGCCAAAGCGAAGGGGCAAATGACCATAAGGGGGCATAGTAGATCCTCCCTGACCTCTTAGGTTTGATGTACCATTTTGCCAAGTTTGGTGTAATTCCGTTCAGCCATTCAGGCTGTAGACGTATCTAAATGTCCTATGGAAAATTGCATGGGGAAAACACATTTGAAAGTGTTGAAATTTACAACCAATTAAAATGTTACTTTGGTTTTGTATTTGTGTGTGATGAAAGTTAATTGGTTATGTATATCTCTAAAATGAGAGGAAACCACAGCCATTTTGTGATACTACTGTCTGAGGTACATTTGTGAGGAATTTTTGGTGGTCAATTGCTGGTGTTTGATTTACACAGTACTAACACTTCTCCTACTTTTAAAAAGGTGAGTTGTTAATTTGTAAGGGGAACTATGTTGTACACTTGAAGATAATTTGAAAAATGTTGTCTGTTATTTATTTACAGTCCTTCTGTTATACTAAATACTTGATAAAGTTAGTTTTATATTATGTATTACTAAAAACGATAAATGAAAGTGATTATTTTTTTCTGCAATTTACAGCAAGCAATTTCAAAATAAAATGGCTCACAATGAAGAGACCGTGGCAATTTCTTTTGAATTATCCACTACATTTATTGAAATTGAGAGCACCAATAATGAAATATTGTCACAAGGAGGAGATGACTTGAATGATTTTCTTGATCAATCTGTTGATGGCGAATTTATCGAATGTTTGGAGACCATAGAGTTACAAGAATCATCATTGCAGACTTTTCATGAGGAGATTCCAGATGAGATGATTGAAGAGGAAATTCCTGATGAGGACATGTTACTAGTTCTTTCAAATTTTGAAAATTCAGAAGAATAAATTTATATTTAGAAATCAAAAATTGTTTGAGACATTATTCATTTTTATTTTTAATTTATGAGGTTGTAGCGAAGTGATTGTAGTATAAAATGAGACTTATAGTATAGAGTGCAACATTTTTATGTTACATGGTAAGTTTACTCATATTTACTTCCCTTCTCCCACTATATTATCTCCAATGTGTATTTGACATCTCTTCTTCATCTTCGGCCTCCTTTCTCTCACTGTCTGTCTCTGATGCATCTTATCGCTGCCATTTTGTGTAATTACAGAAGAGAGTAAAAAAAAATAGTTCGGAACGTGAAAAGGGGGCAAAGTAGAGTACCCCTCACCTCCTAGGCCTTCTCAGGCGGTCCCAAAAGGATCAGTTTCTGCTTTCCTGAGAGATTATGGTATGATTTCCATATACCACAATAACTTGCATTACAACATGCAAGATATCTATCTCCTATTACCAACTTTTGGAGATATTCGCGCTAAGCGCGAATATCTCCAAAAACTAACACCTGCCCTGAGCAGTTCTTAGCCATGTTATCCAATGGGAGGTGGATAACATGGCTAAGAGCATTAGCTCGGTAATGCATGAATATCGCTGACTTTTTAGCGATATTCATGCATTGCGGCCGTTTTTTATCGCATTTGCGATAAACCTTGATAATAGCAAGGTTTATCTTCGATAATTTCTGACGATGCTTAGCGGTAAAAAATTTGTTGCTAAGCATCGTTAGCGATAAATATCGCTTAACTTTGGTAATATGCACCAACGTCTGTTAACGTTCGATTCGAAGGAAATGAGGAAGTGTTGAAAAACATTGTCTGCGCCATCTTGCCTTTTTTGAAATGCCACACTTTTGTCGTGCACGGCAGCCATTTTAGATGCCTTGACCAGACCCACTCTCTGCACGCTGTCGATTCGTAGCATGGCTCCCCACCCTCGCAAGCATCTTCCCCAGGCACTGGTCACCCCCGCTCTCTGTCTTATGCATGGGCAATAAACCTCCCCCCATCTGCGCTGCTCTTCCCTGAGAATCACACTCTGTGCGCGCCCGACACCTCCCTTTCGCCCTATTCACTACCGCACCCTCTGACACTCCTCTTCCTCTGTGTCCGATTGTCCAGGCTATCAGCTAGCCCTGCAGATGTAGTTTATGGCCCCAGCTGTAAAGAATCACCCCTCTTCAAAGGAGTTATAGTAGATCAAGGCCCACACCCGATGAGATCCGTCACACCACACGTGTTCCTACTATCTGAAAACCATCCTGTATTGTGATTGGGGAGGGGACCGAGCCTGAAGCGGAAGATTCCAGGGATGACTCTTTGTACATCAAAGTTTTTACAATTATGTGTCATATTAAAAATATATAGCACTCCAACAAAGTAGTAGGATTATAAAACTTTAATAACTTATAAATATATACAACAAAACAAAAACAGTAAAAACATTTAAACAACGAAGAGACCGTGGCAATTTCTTTTGAATTATCCAATACATTTATTGAAATTGACAGCACCAATAATGAAATATTCTCACAAGGAGGAGATGACTTGAATGATTTTTTTGATCAATCTCTTGATGGCGAATTTATCGAATGTTTGGAGACCATAGAGTTACAAGAATCATCATTGCAGACTTTTCATGAGGAAATTCCTGATGAGGACATGTTACTAGTTCTTTCAAATTATGAAAATTCAGAAGATGTTGCCTGGGTGCCGCACTGATTTGGGTATCCGGCGTGGGGCGTCCCGGGGGGTGGATTGTCAGTAGCGGTCTGTTGTGCGAATAGTTCCAAGGCAGCAGAAAGCGCTGAAATCTGGATGTCACGAAGGTGATGTCTAGTAAGTTGCCGCCCAGCAAATAACGGCGTGGGGCGCCGCGGGGTGAGTGAGTCCAGTAGGCACCACAGCTATACTTACCGGCATTGCAGAATTACTGCTGCGGACAATGCCTGTGCTGTAGCAGGGTCACAGCAGAAACAAAAAGGATTCTGTTGAAGATGTTGTTGGTTTTCAATTTGAAAACAGTTCTGGTGTCAACTGCTATGCTAATGTAGTGGTTAATGTTTTGTTTTCTCTAGAAAATGTAAAAGAGGGGGAGGCAGTCCAAAGTTCCGGTAAAAGGGCAAAGGAAAGGATCGGTGGTTTGAACTATCAGTCAAAAAGGGGAGGGGGTGCAACAATTTTTCCTACCGGGTCACACTGTGCTTTCACCGGAACTGAGGTCTGCAGGATTCTAGTCATTCAAACTGAGGCTGGCGGCAGCATGGGAGCGCCGACGTCCCGCGGATACAGTTTCGTCACTCCACGGGCGATCATGGCAGTCATTCCCCATCGGGGGTGTCTGCGGGGGTCGGAGACTCCCGCGGCTCCTCTAGAATCTTCAAGGTCGTGGAGGACTACGGTGGTGGAGTCAACCAGTGACCGGGCCATTTCTTTATGCTGGGCCCGCTCTTGCCAGGTCGACCGCCATTTTGAGAGTTCGGTAGCTACTGGCGATCGCGGGGTCAAATGAGCGGACGGGCTCCACCCTGCCGGGCGAGACGTTGCAGCATTGCCACAGTGGAAGAACCCTTTTCCGGGCGCCTGGAGCGCTGAGGGTGCAGCTGGGAAGCCTCCACCTGGGAAGGCGGGAGAGGCCTGTTCGCAGCGTCTCTCCCTCCCAGTGCACCCCACGGCGTCTCGCTTGACATTTGTTATGGCAGGACCAGGCGATGAGGATGAGGGGGGGGGGGTCGGAGGCATGTGCAAGACATCCCCCCCCAGTGTTGTCGCAGCCATTATAAAAGAAAGAAGAAATGTCCCGTCCGTCTTTGGGCCGCATCTCCGGTGGATGGCAGCCGGACGCCCTTTGCTCTGGCCCCATGAACGGGTTCCTTGGCTCATCGGCTGCAGCCGGATCCTTTTCCGGGCGCCTGGAGCGCTGAGGGTGCAGCTGGGAAGCCTCCACCTGGGGAGGCGGGAGAGGCCTGTTCGTACCGTCTCTCCCTCCCAGTGCACCCCACGGCGTCTCGCTTGACATTTGTTATGGCCGGACCAGGCGATGAGGACGAGGGGGGGGGTCGGAGGCATGTGCAAGACATCCCCCCCCCCAGGGTTGTTGCAGCAATTATAGAAGAAAGAAGAAATGTCCAGTCCGTCTTCGGGCCGGACCTCCGGTGGATGGCGGCCGGACGCCCTTTGCTCTGGCCTCATGAATGGGTTCCTTGGCTCATCGGCTGCAGCCGGATCCCGTCGGCCCCAGCCCCCGGCCGTTGGTGGCCGGACCGGGAGAGAGTGTGGAGGGACAACCTGCAACTCTCAAGGGCTACCGCGGCCGGACTGGGAGAGAGAGGGGAGGGTCGAGGACACGGACATTCCCCCCCCTGAAACTCTCCAGTGTTGTCAATCGCCCTGGCCGGGTCCCGCTGGCCTCGGCCTCTCCTCCGGCTACACCCTACGTGATGATCTCCTGGCCGAGGCGTGGCAGCAGGACCCGCCTTATATGTGTTGCTTCCGGCTGGGCGTAGCCGAAAACCTGTTGCCCTTTGGAAGTTTCTAGAATGGGGCGGATGTCTGCTGACTTCTATCTTTCCCAGTTTGCCGTTATTTGGCCGTGGCAGGCGGTGGGACAGACACGTTTTGGGGCAGTGAGGGGCGATGTTTTCAGGTTTCTTATTACGGGCTTACTTCTAACGTTTCTTGTTTCTAGGACAATAATAGGTTTTATCATTACGTATTGTTATCGTTTCTTTGTTTGTTATTTAATAAAAAGTTCATCAGTGGCCTACTGATTTTCGTTTTCCTATTCTTTTCTTTCCAGGTTGTTTCATGGTAAAGTTTCTGTTAACAGGATACAGTGATCACTTCGTTATTATTGCATATGTCCTTTTCACTAGGGGTGCTCTCTGGTCGGGCCAGATGACCTATCTCTAGTAAATGGTCCGGGTGAAACAGGTGCATCAATCAGTGGGGAGTAGATAGGCATGACAGATTACAACGGGGGAGAAAGGTCCGCATTACGTACCCTTTCACTACTTGCAAAGATTTTCCTACGTTTATTTGCAAACAGGGAATACCTCCAAAAAGAACTAATTCCCAAACAGTCAATGTTCGGACAATCAATCAATCAATGAGGAATGAAATAGGTACGACGTGTTAAAGGCTTGCGTTACCTACCCTTCACTATCTGCAAAGGGAGAGAGAATATTCCTATTCTTCCTCGTTTGCAGGCAGAGAAGATCCTTAAGAGAACCAACTTCGAACAATTCAATGCTCGATTCAAACAATCAACAAGGGGTACTGTGAACACAAATGAACGCCGCTTATGTACATACACATTGCTATTTTCAACAGGTTGTTCCTAATGTTTCTATTTTAGCGAGGTCAAAAAGAGATCCCATTAGTGGCCTACTGATTTTGCTCGATTCCTTTTGTTTTTTTACACGATTTTTCGCTATCTGCAAAGACTAAACAGAGTATTGCGACTCTGCTTGTTTGTAAATAGAGAATGAACCAAAGAGAACAATCAATCAAATGGAGAGAGAAGCAGGCACGACGGATTACAACGGGGGCAAAGGCCTGCGTTAACTACCCTTCACTATCTGCAAAGAGAGAGTACTCCTAATAGAAATGAGGGGTGGGGGGCAGCATTCAAAGCAGATCAGTGTGCATAAACACGAAAATGTTTTTACTTACCACGTACGTGACATTCGACAGTTTATGATATTTGCTATTAAAAAACCATTGAAATTCACTGAAAAAACCATAGGTTATAGACCATATATAGTTAGGAATTAGCATTTACAAAACCTTGAAAATTCACTGAAAAAACCATAGGTTATAGACCATATATAGTTAGGAATTAGCATTTAAAAAACCTTATTTTACTCACACAAAACCATTGAAATTCCATATATAGTTAGTTGCACTAACTATATATCGCGCACCCGCAATCCACTGCTGATCATGTCACATATTACATCATTCATGACATGGTCAGTGACATCACTGATGACATCACTGATGACATCTCAAATGACATCACTGATGACATCAATGATGACATCTCATTTGACATCATTCTTGTGCTAATACGATAAACCTCTTCAGACTCTAATATAACCTTAGATACACTCAGTGTATACAGACACTCACACACTGTCACTCATCCATGGAGTTACTCACACACCTAGTCAGTCATGCAAAGAAACAATCTCACCTCCATTTCTTCAACTATACAGTTATACACACCTTACTTATTCAAACATATACTAACACATATTTACTCTCTTATACAATCCCTGATACAAGTTCACAATGATCCATACAACCACTCACACATTCAGTGGCTCTCATGCACAGTTATTTATATATGCCAACTCTCACATGTACTGTGTTTTACATATGTACTTACTATGACATGTAGCATTGAGATATCCATTCACTCATCAATACACTCATGCACACAGTCAACTGCCCATGTAGCTGTTTCCACATGCACTCTTGAACTCATACACCTAGTGAATCAACTGCTCACACATCTATGCACAGAGTCACACACCTCCCAGCCACCCCTACACAAACTCAATCTCCCATACAAATACTTGGGCAACCAATCAATAACACATATAGCCTCTCGTATAGCTAATGATCAACACATGCAGCAGTTTACATCACAACAGACATAATGATGCACAAATTAAGACAGTTTAGTCACTAACCCATGCATTCAGTGAGACACATTTAATCACTCACTCATACAGTCAGTCACGCACCTACTAAATCCTTCATCCAGACACTTATACATCCACTCATTCTTCAATATGTAAGACATATTTTAACTTTACAGAAACATACAGTCACTGGATGTTGTCATCAGTGATGTCATCAGTGATGTCATTTGAGATGTCATCAGTGATGTCATCAGTGATGTCACTGACCATGTCATGAATGATGTAATATGTGACATGATCAGCAGTGGATTGCGGGTGCGCGATATATAGTTAGTGCAACTAACTATATATGGAATTTCAATGGTTTTGTGTGATTAAAATAAGGTTTTTTAAATGCTAATTCCTAACTATATATGGTCTATAACCTATGGTTTTTTCAGTGAATTTTCAAGGTTTTGTAAATGCTAATTCCTAACTATATATGGTCTATAACCTATGGTTTTTTCAGTGAATATATATATATATATATGTTAAACTTAGAATAATATAACGATTAGTAATATGTACATTTGTTAAGCAGAACTAATGAATTTCTATATATTTAAAAACATAATTATTATACATGTTCATACAAAGAAATTGGCATATGTAGGTACACATCTATAGTCCAAATTAAATGATTACATACAGAGGGATATGCAGTAATTTATCTTTGAGTATCGTGGTTAGGTGGGGAAGAGCCAACTCTTGAGTAGTCTTCTGAAGATAAGATAGTTATCCATGGATCTCATGTTCAGAAACTATTTGGACTAGGTAGTGATATAGTGATTAATGCTTTCTGCAAATGTGTACCCCGAAGGCAGAGTAAGTCTTCTTTCATTTGTTTCAAGTTGGTATTATCTATCCTCAGAAGGGAGGTGCTGTAAGTCTGCCCAGCCGGCTGCCATTTGCAGATTATCTTTGTGACTGCCTCAGAGACAGCACTAGAGCCATACAGCTGCCTCAGATGGCTTCCTAGGGGCCAGCTGCTGTTCTCCTGGCCCACTGACGTTTGTATCTCTGCTGGCTGGCAGAGGCAGCTCCACCCCTAAGGTGGAAGAGCATCGCCCCACTGCTTTCAGAGCAGGAAAAAGGAAAAAAAGAATGATAATAACAGAGTTATTATCATTTTATTTATTGTAGCTACGGGGCTTGGTTAGGGCGGGCGGGTCTGGTGTCGCAGGTGGAGGGTTGGTGGGTACTCTCTAAGTTCGCATGACGATTTAGCCGGCCATCTTGAGCCGGCCAAACAGTCATGTGAACTTAGCATGTTCTCCACCGGCTGTAATACACAGCCTGGATGGAGAACATGCACAGGCTTACAGCAGCGTTGTGATTGGCTTAGGGGAGTCTGTAGGCTTGCTGCTTTTGGCAATTCGTAAGGAAGCGAATCAACGACGGAGTAGAGAAGGCGGCAGTATGGAGGTAAGAGTTTTTGTAAAAATATTTTTATTTTTTCAAACCGCCACCAGCACCACCACCCACGTTCCCTGTCAGTTGCCACTGCTGGCCAGTCCACCCTCATACTTGTGTGTGGCCGACCCCGCTGAATGCAGACACTCCTAACACCCAAGCATGTCCATCTCAGCTGCATGGGATATCAGAGATAACAAATTTAGACCATAAAAAGGTATTGGTGCAAATTTCCGTTATTAGGGCTTTCCCACGTTCTAATAGATACTCTTGCAAATATTGGTCAGCTTCCATGACAACTTTTGGGGTAAAATAGGTTGGGGCTTTTACAAGAGGGTAAGCTGAGAGCCTGAGCACTCAAGTTATTTTTAACTGCCTCATGGCTTCCTCCTCTGCAAAAAAAGACAAATATGAAGCATTCGTCTTTAGATTTTATCGAGGCCATTGCTTTTGTTTTTTACACACTTATTTATAGAAACAGTTGGGTATTTTATGTGGCTTTAATGCCAAATACAATCCCTAAGCATTCCCATTATGAGAATTTTCCATTTCACACCATAGCAAATCAGTGACTGAAAAGTCAATCAATTCTCGCTCTGCTAATGCCTAAGGATTGGTACTGGTGGCTTTGCCAAGGCCTGATGCTTTTAAGGTTGTGCTGGCTCTGTCAAAGCCAATATCAGCCGCAGTCCATCTCAGAATTATGTTTGCCATACTTCAAAGATGGCTGCCACATTGCATGTAACCTCAATGTAGCAGTTTCTTGAAAGAATAGAAAATGTTATTTTGTCTAGTTATTTTCTATACTTCTAACATGGCTGTCTCATTGAATGTCCGACATCTTGAAATCTACACGCAGTCTGAAAGCAATCTTTGAATAACAGTAATTGCGATTCTAACATGCTATTATTTTTTTTCACAACAAATTTCATTCATTGATCAGGTAAAGGCATATATGCAGTCCTCCACAGTCAGGAGATCACTGCCCAAGAGCAATACACATTTCAATATCTTGGAAACCCAATCAATAAAATGAACAACCCCCCGCCTCCTCCCTCCACCCACAGCCACCCAAACAACCCCACTACCCACCCCTTATCCCTCCCTAACCCAGTGCACGTGATCACAATAAGCCTCCTGCATGAGCCAATACTAAGCCGGGCGCCATGCGTCTCTCTAGGCCTGGAGTCCTTCATCTAGATCTGGACGGTCATCAGGATCTGCTGGAGGCTCCAGAGTCAGCCCCCTATACTCGGCCCACCGTTTCCAGATTTTGTAATGTTTCCGAGGGCATCCTCTGGCCTCGAACACTGGGCGCTCCAACCCCATAAAATAGTCCAGCCCAGCCTTCCACGCATTCAGGGGGGGGCGCGTTCATTCTTCCATGCCGTGCCAAGTCCCGCTTGGCCACCACCAGGCCCAAGAATAAAAGGTGACGTTTGTAAACATTCCCTCCCACACCCTCCAGCACATGGAGAAGGCCCAAGCGAGGGGTACGGGGGAGATCCCATCCCAGCACCTCCGACAGACAGCCCCATACACCATTCCAGAACCTAGTCAAACCAGCACACGACCATACAGTATGCAACAGGGTACCTATCTCGGCTCCACATCGCAGGCACTGCGGGGACACAATCAAGCCCGCCTTCCACAGCCGCTCCTGTGTATAGTAGGCTCTATGCAAATATTTGAATTGGATCAGTCGGAGTCGTACCGCAATAGCGGTCCCACGCGGGGACTCCAATGCTTCCCTCAAATCATCCTCATCTAGGGGTCCGACATCCCCTTCCCAAGCGCCTTTCAACGGAAGTAGGGAGGAGGAACAGTGAGTAACTAGCGTTTGATAGATACGGGACACCTTTTTGTCTCCGAGGTCCCCCATGAAAATCTTCGCTTCCACAGGGCTGAATTCCGGCAGCGTCTCCAAACCAACTAGGCTAGGCGCGAGCGCGTGACCAAACTGTAAATCCCTGAAAAATTGGGTCTTGGGCATGTGGAATTCGTCCCGCAGCTCCTGGAATGACTTAAGAGTTGCGCCGGACATAACGCCTCCAAGCGATGAGATCCCAATAGAATCCCATCCGCCAAACCCCGGCAGCGCCGCCAGCGCGGGAGCCGTCCGTTACGCCACAGCGGGGTCTCCGCCGTCAACCGACCCCACCAGCCCATGCGACGCAGCACTTGTCTCCAAACCGCAAAAACCACCCGTGTGGCACACGGCAGTCGCTTCCGGAGTCTGGCCGAGTATAAGATGGTGTGGACCGTGTTGTCCCCATGAGCGAGCGCTCCAAAGCATATGCCGGGTCCCCTCCATCTTCGTACCACCATTCATTCAGCACTAGCAAGTGGGAGGCCTGGTAATAGGACAGCAAGTCTGATGTGGCAAGGCCACCACAATACGTGGATATGAAGCACGTACGCAGCGCCACCCTGGCAGCACCCCCGGCCCACAAGAAGCATCCTAGGATAGAATTGACCTGCCGGAACCACTGAGGTGCGATCAGGTGCGGATGGTTCTGCAACTGATATAGAAGGCGCGGAAGTGCGACCATTTTAAAAATCGTGGACCGTCCATATATAGTAAGAGGCATCCGGGACCACGTTTTAATATCCGTTTGGACGTTTTCCCACACCGGCAGCACGTTCCGCTCCCACAAGGTCACCGCGGACTCGGACAGGAATACTCCGAGATGCATTATACCCCCGGACGCCACCTGCAAGGCCAACGCCCACGAGTCCGCACTCGACCCGTCCCCCAGCACCCATAGAGTGGACTTACGCGGGTTAAGATAGAGGCCCGATACCTCGCCAAAGACACGCATGATTTCCAACACTCGGGGGCCTGATCTATCTAAATTCGTAAGAAAAAAGAGGACGTCGTCCGCATAGAGTGCGATCCTATCAGTTAGTCCCCCATTCCACACGAAGCCTCGCAGCTGTGCGTCGATACGCACCCAGGAGGCCAGGGGCTCCATGACCAGTGCAAATAAATATGGGGACAGCGGGCATCCCTGACGGGTCCCCCGGCCGATGGGAAACCTCTCCAAAACCGCTCCGGAGACACGCACGGACGCCGTAATGTCGGTATACAGCAGCCTGACATAAGAAATAAACACCGGACCCAGATTAAGATGGGGTAGGAGCGCGAACAGATAGGTCCAACTCACCGAATCAAAGGCCCTGTCTATATCTGCCAAGAGCAGGGCAGCCCGTTTTCCAGTGGCCCCCATGGCATCCACAGCCGTCTGTGCCCGTCGTATATTGTGCCGCGTTGCCCTACGCGGCATAAAGCCTGCCTGATCCGGGTGGACCAGATCGGCCATGTAGGGGAGGAGACGGTTCACCAGCACCTTAGCCAGCAGCTTGGCTTCAACATAGAGTAATGATATAGGGAGATAGGAGTCATGGCGATCAGGGGGCCTACCCGGCTTCTGAAAAACCACCACCTCAGCGTGGCGCCAGTCCGCTGGCAGCCGACCCAGCTCTCGCGCCGCCTCAAGCACAGTTCTGTAGTGGGACCCCAGTTGGAGATGGAACTTCTTATAGAACTCACATGGGAAGCCGCTCGGCCCGGGCGCCTTCCCCGTGTTGAGCTGTCCCAGCGCATCCCCCAGCTCCTCTGCCATGAGGGGGAGGTCCAACGCCGCTCGCGTCTCAACGGAGACAGTCCGTGGGGGCAGGTCGGCAATACATTTATCCACCACATCAGCCAGAAGGCAATCCTGCGGCGCATATTGCCCCGCGTAATAACTAGCAAAACTAGCAGCCAAATCAGCCGGGTCCATAATGGTAATACCGTCCCCGTCTGTGGGTCCAGGCAAGGCTAGTGGCTGCAGAGTGCGCTGACACAGCCTGTGGAGCATAGTACAGGACTTGTCTCCTCACTGATATACCCTGCTCCGCGTGGCCAGCCACGCCTGTCGGGCCTCACCAAGTAATACGGATGCATAGGATTGTTGCGCCTGTAGGAGCAGTCGCACTGCCACATCATCTCCCTGTCCCTGACACCGCCATTCTAGGGCCTCCACGTGAGCCGCCGCCACAACTATGGCCTCCCGACGCCGGCGACGCGCCGCCACACACCACGCAATGTCTATTCCCCTCAAGGTAGGCTTCATGGCTTCCCAGACCACCGTCACATCTGTATCCGCTACCAAATTTTCTTTCCAGTAGTGGGCAATCGCACCCGCAAGTGTTGTACATAGTCAGCCTGCTGAAGGTGCCACGAAGACATCCTCCATCGGAACGGTTGTCTCGTAACATGCTATTATTGACTTGAGAATACTCCCTGTTTCATCACAGGATAACCGTTAGTGATAGTGATAACCCAACAGTCTTAGTAAACTTCAAGTGAAATCTTTAAATTGATCAAAAGTTTCAACACAACTCTCTACAGAATACTTCTCTGTATTCCCAAATTTCTGTAAACAACTCCAGCGGGAAGCAAATATTCTGTATAAATGAAATCCTAGATCGTAGCAAGGTACTGGCTGCAGCTGCTTAACATCATGACTGCCTAGCAAAGATTCACTGGTTCCCAAGGAAAGTTTTAAGTAGGATTCCAAGATGACCGCTATATCTCTGAAAGTATGTTGGTGTTCTTTCATTTTGCAGGGAAATGTAATTTGTCATTGGGGTGGTGTTTCACAGTGTGTTCTACCAGCATGTGAAGCCTCTCTCTGCACTATGCAGACACTTTGCACACCACCAGTGATACCTTTCCTGAGATGGATATAATGCATGCTGAGTCTTAAACAGGAAGCCATGTATTTACCCATGCTTCCTGCCAGCAAGATGCTGACCCAAAGTAGTATTTTATAAGTGTTGTCAGTCACAACAAGATGATGCACAGAGTCACCCCCAGTCACAGATATGGGTTTAATCCATCGTTCGTTTGCTCACTATGCCAGCCTAATTTGGACACAGCCATATGCAAATCAGTCTTGATAGGTGTTGTCAGTGACAGACATCTGAATCTACAGGAAAATTGCAAAATGACTCCCTGCAGTATTTTGATTAATTATAAACTTAAATGCTCTCAGCCTCGGCCGAAACGTGTGACAGAGTCAAAGCTACAACCATCTCCCAGCAACAGATAGCAGTTATGCAGTTCTACTTTCCATTAAAAATCTCTAAGGCGTGACCAAGATGGTGGAGAATGAAGACATGCTTCTCCCTCTGCCTTCCAGCAAATATGCTTCATCCTCCCCCCTGAAGTGGCAGAGCTGGTGATCTGGCATGTGCTGGGCTGCGAGGAGATAGCTGTCAGGTAGCAGGTTCCAAGGATGGAGGAAAGGGAAGAAGGAGCAGGGGCAGATGACGCCTGCAAGTATTTGTAGCCTATGAACGCCTGGGAGACCAGATCACTTCACCTCGGACTTGCCTGCTGGCCCAAGTGGTGCTGAAGTCGGTTGTTAGGAGAAAAGGGCACTGCATTTGAAGACTGCAACAGAGCACATCATCAATGCTGCATTCAGCATTAAGAAAACAGGTGGTCAAGTACATTTCACTACCTAGCCTTGCAGAAATAAGAGATGTACAAAAAAGTCAAACAAGTGGATTAAATGTTGTTGAGGTCACACCCTATTACTTCGAAGGGCAATTAGGCCCCCATAACAATGACATTTCTAGAAGTCCTCCTTCAAAGTCTAAGAAACAACTTTGCATCACTGTGGTCTGAAATGTAGCAGGGGCTGCTGGAGGTGACAACCATTGTCAAATCTAACAGGTCTCACCTATGCAAGGGCTTTTGGCTTTGCCAATGTGTTTAGCCATGTTGTACACTAGCGTGGCTGTTGTTCAGCATGACTAAAAGTTAGTGGTGTAGAGTGGAACGAAGTGGCAAAGAGTGGAGTAGTGTGTCGTGGAGTAGAGTGCCATGGAGTAGTGTGAAGTAGAGTGGAGGGGCATAGAGTGGAATAAAGTGTTGTAGAGTAGAGTAGAGTTTCACAAAGTGGCGTAAAGTGGAGTACAGTCATAGATTGGAGTAGCATATAGTGGTGTAGAGTCATAGAGATGAGTGACATAGAATAGAGATGCGTTGCCTAGAGTGAAGTGGCATAGAGTGGAGTGGCGTACTGTGGCATAGAGTACGGTAGAGTGGAATAGAATGACATAGATTGGAGTGGAGTGAAGTAGAGTAGAGTGGAGTTAAGTCGAGTGTCATAGAGCGGAGTAACATAAGGTGGAGTAGAGTGGTGTAAAGAAGAGAGTCCTAGAGCGGAATAGAGTACAGTGGTGGGGCATAGAGTGGAGTAAAGTGTTGTAGAGTATAGTGGCATAGAGTAAAGTATGTATCGTAGAGTGGCATAGAGCGAAGGAAAGTTTCATAGAGGGAAGTGGAGTGGTGTGGAGTGCAGTAAAGCTGCATGGAGTGTTGTAGAATGGAATGGCATGGAGTGGCATAGAGTGGCCTAGTGTGACATAGTATAGCGTGGTGTGTGGTGAAGTGGAGTCTTGTGTCATTGAGTTAAGTGCTGTAGAGAGTAGTGGTGTAGAGTGGAGTATGCATGATGCAGTAGCGCACTACCATTACCGACAACAAATTTTCAATTGAAATGACAATTACATATGCACATACAGTTTTACTAATAAAACTATACAGCACACAGTGTGTCGAAATGGCATCCCCTACAGTACTGATTTGTTTTGATCACATTAAAACATTTGTTTCCATCACATCACACTTCTGAATTACAAAACATATGTGTTTTGTTTGTGCTTTCATAATTTTTATATATTCTGAAATATTTGCACAGTTCATTAGAGACATTTACATTTTGTTGTGTGCTAGAAAAAATCCTTTTCTTTCCCAGTGTCTGACAAGATTGTCACACAAATCCTCTCACTTTGAAGTCAGTGAAAGAAACTGAAACACCAAGCTACCTTGCAAGACTGAGCTTTACATTTGAACTCTGTCTTTGAGCTACAGCAAATGTGACAAGATAATTCCAATTGAAATTTAAAGGCCTGTGTGGACATATACAAGGAGAGATGGTGAACAAGGTTTGCTTCACGGGAGCGATGAAGACATGCTGGACAGCATAAAACACATAAAGCCAGCAACTAGAAATCCGGAAAATGTCAGTTACAAACCACAAGGGCATTGAATACTTTTCCGACACGGTGAAAAATTGTGCACCCATCCAGAGATGCCACTACAATGCCCAGGATGCCTCACGCTGGTTCTCAAATGGAACTTTCCATCTAGGGGCATGTCAATAACGGACTATTTAACATCCTGGGTGATGTCAGAATATGCATTGCTCTGACCATTATCATCATCGCCTTTGAAAAAGAAGTTTTCTACTTTGAAACGCGTCAGGCGTAAACATGAAGGTATAGCTGTGAATGGATTTGGCATGTCGGGTGTCTTTCAAACCTAACGAATGTCTGTGACTGACCTCATGCTGCTTTTGAGTGCTTTTCAACCGGGTGGCAACCCTTGAAGCAGGATATATATATATATATATATATATTACCTACTGGCGGTCGCCAGTAGGTAGTTATAATTAGGATTGTTTTCCGTAGGAAATCCGCAACATTCTATTGGGAATAACTTTGGCGCCGGTGGACGAATCTTTGCGAATTTCTCAAAGAAGATGGCCCGCTCCGCTCTGCTCCTTCCCTGAAAGTTTGGGGGGATTCATCAAGCGGGGGCCTAGATATTTGGGGGGTCCCAAAACGTGTTTTTCCCATGTTAATTTCCATAGGGCGGTGGGACTCACTTTTAGCCCGAACGGCTGAATGGATTTCCACCAAACTTGGCAAAATTGTAGGGACTGGTATCCCGATGTGCCTTTGCTATGTCTCAAGATATGTGCTCCAGTGGATTTTGAGTAATTTAGGTTCAAAAAAATATATATATCTATAAGCGCGCCCCGGTACGCGCACCGGGGCGCGTACCAGCGCGCTACGCGAGTACGCGTGCGGAAAGCTGATTGGCTCTCGGGTGTCTGTCAAGATTCCAAACAGTCCGGAGCGGCCGCCATGTTGTGTCTCGGTAGGATCGAGACACAAGAGGTGGCAAAAACAAAGGGGGAAATGACTAAAAGGGGGTAGGGTAGACCCTCCTTGACCTCCTAGGTTTGATGTGGGGGCCATAAAAAAGCCCCGCGGGGCAAAAAAAAAAAATTGGGGTCTGGTGTCGCAGGTGGAGGGTTGGTGGGCACTCTCTAAGTTCGCATGACGGTTTAGCCGGCCATCTTGAGCCGGCCAAACAGTCATGTGAACTTAGCATGTTCTCCACCGGCTGTAATACACAGCCTGGATGGAGAACATGCACAGGCTTACAGCAGCGTTGTGATTGGCTTAGGGCAGTCTGTAGGCTTGCTGCTTTTGGCAATTCGTAAGGAAGCGAATCAACGACAGAGTAGAGAAGGCGGCAGTATGGAGGTAAGAGTTTTTGTAAAAAGATTTTTATTTTTTCAAACCGCCACCAGCACCGCCACCCACGTTCCCTGTCAGCTGCCACTGCTGGCCAGTCCACCCTCATACTTGTGTGTGGCCGACCCCGCTGAATGCAGAAACTCCTAACACCCAAGCATGCCCATCTCAGCTGCATGGGATATCAGAGATAACAAATTTAGACCATAAAAAGGTATTGGTGCAAATTTCCATTATTAGGGCTTTCCCACGTTCTAATAGATACTCTTGCAAATATTGGTCAGCTTCCATGACAACTTTCGGGGTAAAATAGGTTGGGGCTTTTACAAGAGGGTAAGCTGAGAGCCTGAGCACTCAAGTTATTTTTAACTGCCTCATGGCTTCCTCCTCTGCAAACAAGACAAATATGAAGCATTCGTCTTTAGATTTTATCAAGGCCATTGCTTTTCTTTTTTACACACTTATTTATAGAAACAATTGGGTATTTTATGTGACTTTAATGCCAAATACAATCCCTATGCATTCCCATTATGAGAATTTTCCATTTCACACCATAGCAAATCAGTGACTGAAAAGTCAATCAATTCTCGCTCTGCTAATGCCTAAGGATTGGTACTGGTGGCTTTGCCAAGGCCTGATGCTTTTAAGGTTGTGCTGGCTCTGTCAAAGCCAATACCAGCCGCAGTCCATCTTAGAATTATGTTTGCCATACTTCAAAGATGGCTGCCACATTGCATGTAACCTCAATGTAGCAGTTTCTTGAAAGAATAGAAAATGTTATTTTGTCTAGTTATTTTCTATACTTCTAACATGGCTATCTCATTGAATGTCCGACATCTTGAAATCTACACGCAGTCTGAAAGCAATCTTTGAATAACAGTAATTGCAATTCTAACACGCTATTATTGACTTGAGAATCCTCCCAGTTTCATCACAGGATAACCGTTAGTGATAGTGATAACCCAAAAGTCTTAGTAAAGTTCAAGTGAAATCTTTAAATTGATCAAAAGTTTCAACACAACTCTCTACAGAATACTTCTCTGTATTCCCAAATTTCTGTAAACAACTCCAGCGGGAAGCAATTATTCTGTATAAATGAAATCCTAGATCGTAGCAAGGTCCTGGCTGCAGCTGCTTAACATCATGACTGCCTAGCAAAGATGCACTGGTTCCCAAGGAAAGTTTTAAGTAGAATTCCAAGATGACCGCTATATCTCTGAAAGTATGTTGGTGTTCTTCACCAACATATGCAAATCAGTCTTGATAGGTGTTGTCAGTGACAGATATCTGAATCTACAGGAAAGTAAATACTCCCTGCAGTATTTTGATTAATTATAAACTTAAATGCTCTCAGCCTAGGCCAAAACGTGTGACAGAGTCCAAGCTACAACCATCTCCCAGCAACAGATAGAAAACAAAAAAAACGATTTTAACGGGGGGAGCGCCCGGTACGCGCACCGGGGATCATACCGGGGAGCGTACCATGGGGAAAATCCTATGAAACAGTAAAATAATAATTTAAAGTGATTAGAGGTAGGGTAGCTCTGAATAGAGTTGTTTTGTTGTGTGGGTGATTTCAGTACCAACATGTAGGTACCAATGCAGAGTCTTAAATTTAATGTACATCTTCTTTTCTGTAGATATCTTGCATGTTGTTACAAAAGTTATTGTGATATATGGAATCCATACCATAGTCTGTCAGGAAAGCAGAAACAGATCCTTTAAGCACTCCCTGAGAGGGCGTAGGGGATCATGGGTAGTCTACCCTGCTCCCTTATGATGTTTTAAAATTGCACAGTATACTGTAAGTCTCACTTTATATTATAATCCACCTCCATCTTGTGTTTCGGTAGATTTGAGACACAAGATAGAGGACAAACAACGTTGGGAATGGGTAAAAGGGGACACGGTAGACACCCCCTGACCCCCTAGGTTTTCTGAGGGGGGCTTAGGAGGCCCATATAGGCCCAAAAATAAAAAAAAATGTAATTTTTCGCGGGGGGAGCGCCCGGTATGCGTACCGGGGAGCGTACCGGGGAGCATACTTTGGTGAAAAACAGTGAAAAAAGTTAGAGTAAAGTAATAATTTTGAGTGATGAGAGGTAGGGTAGCCTGAAAAGAGCTTTTGGGTTCTGTGGCTGATTTAGGTAACTACAAGTAGGTTCCAATGCACAGTCTTAAATTTAGGAGGAATATTCTATTCCCCTCATCTGAGAAGTGCACACCATTTCCTCTGTAGATATCTTGCATGTTATAACGCAAGTTATTGTTGTATATCGAACCCATTCCATAGTCTTCCATGTAAGCAGAAACAGATTTATTCACATGTTTCCGTGCTTTCTCAAATTGTGGACAAAATTGGTTGGACCACTTCCATTTCTGTCTTTGGCATATATTGGAATATACCAAGGCAGTTTGTGGAAAAAGTGTCATCAATTGCCCAAAGGTGTCCTTTAAAACCATTTCCAGACCTACCCCAGTCAAAGTGCCTAGGTCATTTCCACCACAGTGCAAAATTATGAGGTCAGGGTGTGGCAGATGGTAAAAGGTTTTCACCAATGGTATCAATTGATGACATCTCAATCATCTTTGTCCAATCCACTTGATGTCTACATTTGGTAAATCAAGGTTGTGAAAATTTCTGATAGCTGCATACCTTTGACCCCAGTGGATGTAGCTATGTCCAATAATCCAGACAGAATACATGTGGTGAAAGGAGGTTCTGGTGCAGTCAGATGTAGTGTGGGAATGAAATGGCAGTTGGAACAGTAGGAGTTTGCAAAAAAAACGGTGGAGTTTCAGTGCTCTTGAATCACAAGCAATAATTGGTGGATTCAGATAGTTGAAAACTGAAAGTTAGGGTGCATGGTTCTGTTCTGTGAAAGAAGTAATTTGAATGGTTAAGAAAAAGTCATTTAAAGAAACATTGCACCGGAAGGTGGTGTATTGAGAGGTCAAACATCCTTGCTAAGTTCATTTGCAACATTGTAGAATACACTTTTAAACCTGAGAGGTCAGTGAGGAGGGAGTTGCTATGGTAACAGGTAGAAAGGGCTGAGGGGGGAAGGGTGTTTGTTTGAAAATAGAGAGGGAATAGTTTTAATTGGCTAACATGAGGGATATGTGCTAAAGAAATATTGGTGTGTGTGTCTGACACTGTTCTCAATCTCCCAAAGCATTTGTAAAGGTGAGTAATGATTCATTTAATATAGATAGAGACTTGGAAGCAAATTGTGGTTTTTAAATGTTGCTTTGTGTCATGTTTTTTGATAATGCTTGGTAAAAAGTTTTTGCTGCATAGAGGAAATGTATTTTGTAAAATTGTGAAGTTTCAGTAGTGACATGGAATGCTTGTACATAGGACCTGTGCTGTGTTTCTTAAATGGGATGTGAAAAAAGATTTTGGCGAAAATGAATGGAGTTTACATTTTTGAGAAGGAATAAATAGTGTCTTCATGATTAAAGAAATATATTTGAACCTTTCACAATGATGTCACCTGTGTTACCTCATATTAGGAAGCAGATTGAGCTTCTTTCTTGCAGGTTTCTGTCATGTTTTTTGATAATGCTTGGTATCAACATTTGCAAGATAGAGGAATTGTATTTTGTGAAATAGTGAGGTTTCAGTAGTGAAATTGAATGCTTGTACATAGGACCTGCGCTCTGTTTCTAAAATGTTATTTAAAAAACGATTTTGGGGCAAATGAATGGCTTTTACATTTTTGAGAAGGAATAAATAGTGTCTGCATGATTAAATAAATATATTTGAACCTTTCACAATCATGTCACCTGTGTTACCTCAGATTAGGAAGCAGATTGAACTTCTTTCTTGTTGGTTTATGTCATGTTTTTTGATAAGATAAAAAGATAGAGGATTTGTATTTTGTGAAATAGTGAGGTTTCAGTAGTGAAATTGAACGCTTGTACATAGGACCTGCGCTCTGTTTCTAAAATGTTATTTAAAAAACGATTTTGGGGCAAATGAATGGCTTTTACATTTTTGAGAAGGAATAAATAGTGTCTGCATGATTAAATAAATATATTTGAACCTTTCACAATCATGTCACCTGTGTTTCCTCAGATTAGGCAGTAGATTGTGCAGATGAGGTGAGGCATGTCCAGGGGTACAAAGTAGGTGAGGCCTGTGTCCATGAGTGCAGTGGGGAGGACTCACCTCCTCTGACCCTTGAACAAGACTCACCTCCTCTGTGCCCCCTGGAGAGGCCTCAATGTATTGGGTTTAATGGATGGTAACAGGGTTCAGATGAGGTGAGGCGTGTCCAGGGGTGTAGATGAGCTGAGGCCTGTCTAGGGGTGCAGATGAGGTGAGGTCTGTTCAGGGTTGCAGATGAGGTGAGGATTGTCCAGGCGTGCAGAGAAGGTAAGGCCTGTGTTCAAGAGTGTAGTGGGAGAGAGGCCTGTCCAGGGGTGCAAAGGAGGTGAGGCCTGTGTCTAAGAGTGCAGTGGGGGAGAGGCTTCATGAAGTCCAGCCCACTGCAGTCTTAGACACAAGATTCACTACCTCTGCTCCCCAGGATATGCATCTCTTCCAGTACACTCTTGAACAAAGGCCTCACCTCCTCTGTACCCCTGGACAATCCTTACCTCATCTGCAACCCTAAATCGTTTTTTAAACAGGTCTAAATGTATTGGGTAAATTGATGGTAACAGGGTGCAGATGAGATGAGGGCTATCCAGGGGTGTACATGAGGTGAGGTCTGTCCTGGGGTCCAGTTCATGTACCCTAAATCGATTTTTAATTAATATTTAAAAAACAGAGCACAGGTCATATATAGAAGCATTTCATTGCACTACTGAAACCTCATTTTTGTACAAAATACAATTCCTCTATGTAGTAACATTTCTTTACCAAGTATTATCAAGAAATTGTGACACAAAGAAAGAATAAAAAAGTGTAATCTGTTTCTTAATCTTAGAAAACACAGCTGACATGTTTGTGAAAAGTGCAGGTATATTTATTTTATCATGCAGACACTGTCTAATCCTTCTGAAAAATGCTAAAGCCATTCATTTGCCCTTTAATTGTTTTTATATTAACATTAAAAAAACTGAGCACAGGTCATATGTACAAGCATTCCATTTCACTACTGAAACCTCATTTTTTTTACAAAATACAATTCCTCCATGCAGCAGAAACTTTTTACCAAGCATTAACAAGAAAATAACAGAAAGCAACAATAAAAAAACACAATATGATTCATAATATGAGGAAACACACCTGACATGATTGCGAAAGAAGTAGAGGAGATGAGGAAAGTCAAAATGGCTTTCACGATTGTGAAAGTTGCTGAGGAGGTGAGGCCTGTGTCTAAGAGTGCAGTGGGGGAGAGGCTTTATAAAGTCCAGTCCACTGCCCTCTTGGACACAGGCCTCAACACCTCTGCTCCCCAGGACAGGCCTCACCTCATCTGCACTCCTGGTTAGGCCTCACCTTATCTGCATCCTGTTACCATCAATTATACCCAATACATTGAGGCCTGTCCAGGGTGCACGGAGGAGGTGAGGCTTGTTCAAGGGTCAGAGGAGGTGAGTCCTGTCCAATGCACTCTTCGACACAGGCCTCACCTCATGTGCACAATGTCCTTACTAATTGGGAAAACACAGGTGACATGATTGTGAAATGTGCTAATATATTTTTTAAATCATGTAGATACTATCTAATCCTTGTCAATAATGTAAAACTATTTCATGTGCCCGAAATCTTTTTTTAGAATAACATTTAAAAAACAGAGAAAAGGTCATATGTATAAGCATTTCATTACACTACTGAAACGTCGCTCATTTATAAAATACAATTCTTTTATGCACCAAGGTTTCTTTACCAAGTATTGTCAAGAATGTATAAGTCTCTCTTATATTCTCTTCCTGACTTACTCTATTTTTCCATCAGTCCCTTTCTAACACCCTCTCTCTGACTCATTCCTTTTTACATCCTGACTCTGTGTTACACTCTCTTACACTTTCTCTTTGACTTACTTTCTCTTACACCATGTCTCTGATTTATTCCCTCTCTCTCATTACTCCTTGTTACATCCTCTCTCTGATTTACTTCCTCTTACACCCTCTCTCAAACTTACTCTCTCTCTCTACCTTTTACAGCCTCTCTTTGTTTTAGTGTCTTTTACATTCTCTCATCTTCTAACACCCTCTATCTGTTTTACATCGTTTTACACCCTCTCTCTATCTTACACCCTGTTACATCCTTTTTCTGACTTACTCCCTTTGTCCCTTTCTTTGACTAATTCCCTCTCCCTATTACATCCTTTTTCTGTCTTACAACATATTATACACTCTTTCTGTCATATTCCTTCTTTATGTTTTACTCACTCTTCCTGTTTTTTTGTCTGACTCTCTCTGTCTTTTTGTGTTAGGTCCTCTAGCTCTTTTTCTCTGTCTTACTCCTAGTTACATAGTTGCTGTGATATAAACTTAGATATGTTGTAAACTAGTGTTTATATTGTTTGCTTATTGTCATTGCTTTGTTGTTTGGTAATAGTGGTCTAAAAAGTGTTATTTTTTTCTTTAACACAGATTGAAATCAAGATTTCAATAGTAAGGAAATATGCCCTCAAGGCAGAGGAGAAGAAAAGATGCCAAGCGGAAAAAAATCAAAAACAGCAACGGAATTAAAGCACTCGTCTACAACAAATACTTCAAAAAACAGGAAAAAAGCTCCTGGTAAGACAGCCTGATTCATCATTCTCCCGTTTTGCGAGCCCCTAATAGCGATTCATAACGAATCGCTATTAAGGACTTGCAAAACGGGATTCATGTAGGAATTGCAATAAATATTGCGATTCCTACATGTTCCTTATTTGCGATTAGCTAATTGCTAATCGCTAATAAGGAATAACTCCCCATGCATTCCTATGGGCCCACAGGCCCATAGGAATGCATGGGGAGTTATTCCTTATTTGCGATTAGCAATTAGCTAATCGTAAATAAGGATGCGATTTCAAGGGTGCAGGGGTGTCCAAAGGACACCCTGTAGCACCCCTGAAATGTAATCTACATTGGTGTTGCGCACACACATGTCCAAAGGACATGTGTGTGTGTAACATGCAACTTAGAAAAATGCATTTAAATGCATTTTTCTAAGTTTTTGCTATTTACCGAGAGGTCTGACCTCTCGGTAAATAGCCGCCCAAAATTGCATTTTCGCAATTTTAAAATGCTTCATGAATTGCATTTAAGGAATCTCAAAAAGAGATTCCTTAAATTCAATTCTTTGCAAATGTGCGAATTCTTAAATAGCGAATTTTGCATTTGGGATGATGAATCCCAAATACAAAAATTGCACTCGCAAAAGGCAAGATTCTGAGATTATTGCCCTTTGCGAGTGCAATTTAGCTTGATGAATCAGGCGGATAGTCTTTCTTTCGGAACATATGTAGATGAAAAAAAAATGTTGATGACAATGTGAATATACAGAAGGAGAGAGCAAATTTGAAAAGGAAGGAGAGGCCCCCCAAAAATGTTACTACTGGAGCAGGAGAGAATAATATGTATAGGAATAGAAGGGAAAACCAATTTAGGGACATTCGTAAACAAATGTTTCGCAATAGGGTGGTTTTAAATTTGTTAAAAAATATTAAAAAAGGTAAACAGAGAGCTGCTTTTTATAAGAAAAAGAAAACTGTAGAGAAGATTGTTGATCAGGCTTTTGCACTTAAGAAAAAATTATTTATTTTAGTAATCAATAGAATTAAGACACTTAACAAGACAATTGATGTTTTCAAATCAAAGAGTAGATGCAAAAGAGTAATTAATCGGACTAATTTTTGTAAAGTTTTTTCTGGAGAATGGATGCATAGTTCAAGTTGTGAGCCATTTTTTAATGAGGAGAGTTACTTCCAGGAGAATGATTTGGTGCATGCAGTTGACACCAGTGGTCGAGCATATGAGATGAAAGACGGTTGTCCGATTGAAAAAGAGAAACTTGTGTCTAGAGATGCAGAAGAGGTGATAACTGATGAAGTTTTAGGGAGACGTACTTAGGGTCCAGTGTACACTTGGAAGTGTAGCAGTATTTGTAGTGTGCGACAGGATTCAATCGATTTGCTTTGTAATTTCCTACGTACATATAGTAAGAAAAGTCTAAAACAGAAAATGAAGATGTTGTAAGACTTAGGGGCATATTACCAAGCAATAGCGATAATTATCGCTATTCCTTGGTTAGAGACAAAAATTTACCGCAAAGCTGCGGCGATTTTTATCGCAAATAAACCTTGGTATTACCAAGGTTTATCGCAAATGCGATAAAAATCGCCGCAATGCATGAATATCGCTGAAAAGTCAGCGATATTCATGCATTATCGAGCTAATGCTCTTAGTCATGTTATCCACCTCCCATTGGATAACATGGCTAAGAACTGCTCAGGGCAGGTGTTAGCTTTTGGAGATATTTGCGCTTAGCGAGAATATCTCCATAAGTTTGTAATAGGAGATAGCGATGTTAGCGACTGTTTCCAGTCGCTAACATCTTGGCACGCCCACTTTGCATGTCATTAGTGATAAATATCACTGACATGCAAAGTGGGGCCCAAGATGGTCGCTATCTCCTACTAGCTGTCGCTAACTGGTGTTAGCGACAGCTAGGTAATAGGGAGATAATTTTACCTCCGCTTTCTTGGCTTTTAAAGCGAAAAAAGCGGAGATAAACCCCCTTGATAATATGCCCCTTAGATCCTTGCAGAGTGAGAGAAAACACAGGTTTGCAAGGGCATTCACTGGCTTGTCTTTCTAGAAACGTATGTCAGAGTGTTTTTCATCATTTTAGGATGTTAGCAGTGCATCATAACAAAATGAGGAAATTAGTGAGAAGGTTATATTATGCAAAAAGTCCAGCACTTAAGCCTAAACAATTAAACAGTGCTCTTTTGCATGGAACTGAATTAGATGTGAAGAAGATTTGTGAAGAAATTGAGATTTGTTATTTTGGTGAAAAAGAGGACAGTGTAGAAATTGACACAGTAATAGAAGCTAATTTGGAAGACAATGTACAGATATCAAGTACAGAAAAGTTTGACCAGGAAATTACCAAGTTTAAGGTGAAATCAAGTGAAAGGCCTAATTTTACTTGTGTGTGTTGTCGACGTACTCATTATAAGATTCAGACTAGGTTAGTTGATTTATATGCAGAAAGTGAAATGGAAAATAATAGTTAATGGAAGAATTTTGCAACTTTGTTGTTGGTGGAGAATTCTTTTGATTTGAGTTCTGATCAGCGTATTTGTAAATATTGTTATAATAAATTAAATGAAAACAGAATGCCTGCTAGAGCTGTTCATAATAATATTGAGTTGGTAGACATTCCTCCTGAATTGATGGATTTAAATACATATGAATCTATTTTGATTCAATGTGTCCATCCTTTTCAGGCTATTGTTCGCATGGAGCCTAAGATAGGGAAATTGCCTCCTTCAGATTTACAGAGAGGATTAAAGGGAAGAGTTGTTTATTTGCCTCTAGATTTCAAGAAAAATATTGATACAATTGGTGTAGAGAAAGTGGAAGAGGAACCTCTGGTTATTCTAGTTAATGGGGTTCCGACAAAGAGTAAGAAAATCTGGCAAGATTTAGTGGATGTTAGGAAAGTCAAAAAGGCAACGTTGTATTTGGTCAAAAACAATGAGTACTACAAAGATGTATGTGTTAGAGCAGAGGAAACAGCTGCAGAAGAAGACAGTGATTGTTCAGCCGGCCAAATTGAAAAAGTTGATGTGTCTAGAAGTGAAGAATTATATGAACATTATTCTGTTCATCCTTTGCATTCCAAAGAAGTAATGGGGAATGCAATTGACTTGTTTCAAATGAAAGCAGCAAAAGGAAGTCCCATTAGTGTATGGGAAGAAAGTTTGGAAGCTCTTTGTTTTCCACATTCATTTCCAACAGGTCGAGGTGGACAATATGACGATCAACCACTTCAAATTCCTGCATCTGAATACCGGACTTTAAGATTATATGCTGAAGATCCAAGGTTTCGTCAATGCATACCATATTTGTTTCATCTTCTGTATGAAAGTGACTTGTCTGGGCTTTCTTATGCAGTAAACCATATACTGAAAAGTGGAGCACATCTGCAAAATGTTTCGGCGAGGGACTTTATGGAGAAAGTCAATCTGTAAGACAATATTTTGGAATCTCATCTAATCAATCTCATGGCATGTCAGCGTGGTACAAATGAGTATTGGTACCGTCATCATGGGGAATTGAAATGTATGCTAAGAAACTTAGGAACTCCTACATGGTTCCTCACTCTTAGCTGTGCCGAGTATGCATGGGACGACTTACTTCAATTTCTACGAGAAGCAAATGCAAACATACAAAATATAGTATTTAAAACACCTGGAGAACTGTGTTCTTTGGATCTAGTGAGATTTGAAGCTATGATGTCTTTCATTACCAACAAAAAAAATCCTCCCCTTGGAGAGGTTTTGGATTTATTTTGGAGAAAGGAGTATCAAGCGAGAGGTGCTCCTCACATACATATGTTGTTATGGATTAAAGATGCACCCAAATTTGGAACAGATTCGGATGACACAGTGATGAGTTTCATTGAAGAGTATTCAACATGTGCTGTTCCGAAAACTACCGAAGAAAACAGTTTAAGGCAACAAGTTTTACGCTTTCAATCCCATCATTGTGGAAAGTACTGTCGTCGAAAATTCAGAAACAAGGACAAGTTCTACACAAAATGTCGTTTCGGGTTTCCACGACCAGTGATTTCTAAAGGAAGAGTAAATAATTTGATGTCTTCTCTGCGACATACTGTGACGAGGAAATCACCAAAAAATACATACAATTTAAAAAGAAACGAAGAGTCCAAGTACATCAACGACTACAACCCAGTGATTTTGTCCATGTGGAATGCTAACATGGATATTCAGTTCGTTGCTGACAACTCTATTGCTGTGGCTCGATATGTGACGTCTTACATCACAAAAAAAAGAAAAGACAGAACTGAAGGAAATGTGGGAGGACATTTCACATGAAAAGAGTATAAGTAAAAAATTATACAGTTTCAGTTTGAAGATGTTGTCGCATCGAGAAATTGGAGCATATGAATGTTCTGATCGGTTATCATCAGCAAGTCTCTACGCCAAGTCTAGAACAATTATTTGGGTGAGTCTAGGTCTTGCTGCAACACGAAACCAAGTTTTGAAATCTGTACAAGAAATTGAGTATTTGGCGGAGAAAGAACCAGTACAGATATTTTGAAGACAAACATGTTGGATACATACTATCCAAATAGAAGTAGTCATCTTGAGAACAGTTGTTTGTATGAAGTTCTGCAAAACTATATTTATAAGAGGCCTATCAGAGAAGATATCAATAATGGAATATATGCTATCATTGGGTGTGAAGGATGTCTAGTGAAGCAGAGAAAAAGCCATTTGATTAATCATTGAAAATTGAGTCGCAATAATCCAGAGAAAAGGGAATTTTACTATTTAGCTCTTTTGCAACTCTTTATGCCATGGCGTACAGAAGAGGAACTACTTGGAGATTTTCTCTGTTACGAAGATTCTTTTAATGCAACCAAGGATACCATAGAATGTCCTGATTTTCCAAATTATCTGCAAATGTTGAACGAAGAAATAGAGCAAGAAGCCACAATTGCTGTAGAGATTGCTAGAGACAGTTTTCAAGACAGTCAGAGTTCTGCTTCATTGAGTCAGGATCCACTAGGAGGACCAATTATCCAAAATGAAGCTGCCACTGCCATGGATGAGGTGGAAAGAGCTATGGAACAAGCTCAAGATGATGTAGTTAACTTAGAAGATTTGGTGAAACAACTAAACCTTGAGCAGAAACAGATATATGACGAAGTCACAGAACAGGTTGAACATGGATTCAGTCATGAGAAAAAACAGTGCTCATGTACATCATTTAAGCCTGTCCGACTGTACGTGAGTGGAGAAGCGGGAACTGGAAAAAGTTTTCTGATTAAAGCAATTGCAACTTATCTGCTGAAAAGGACTGAATCACCGCTGTCTTGTGTTGTTACCGCTCCAACTGGGCTTGCAGCACATAACATTAAAGGGATTACTTTACATCGTTTACTGATGCTACCAGTTGAGCATGATAACAAATTACAATACCACACGCTATCTGGAGATGCTTGTTCTGAAGTTTCCAGAGTCCTGAAGAAAATGAAACTTCTTATCATTGATGAAGTAAGCATGGTCTCAAATCTAATGCTTGCTTTTGTGCATTTGAGAATGCAAGAAATTCTTAGAACAGACTATGATGTCTTATTCGGAGGAAAACACATTATTGTTTTTGGAGATCTACTGCAGTTGACTCCAGTGAAAGGACAACCAGTGTTTAAAATGCTCACGCATGAAGATACCAGGAAGTGCCTAGGAAGCATTGGAAACGTTAATATATGGTTAAATTTCAAATATGCAGAACTGCTTCAAAATATGCGACAGGCAAAGGATGAAGATTATAAAAATATTCTACAAGGTGTAAGAATCGGAAAAGTAAGTGAGCATGGAAAAGAAGCATTACATGCACGATTAATTTCAAATTTGTATCCAAATGAAAACATTCTTCCAGAGAATATTTTTAAGAAAATTACTGAGAACAAATCTGGGATATGTTTGATGCCAACTCTGCAAGAATGTTCCATCTTCAACAACAAAATGTTAAAGTTAGAAAATGAAGAGATTGTGAAACTGGAAGCTATAGATAAAATAGAGCATATGGGAGCAACAATTATTTTGTCAGAAAATTTGAAATCAAAATTGGATTCATTAGAGAAGAGTATATCTAAAACTGCTGGTTTTGAAAAGACTCTGAATGTGTGTTTAAATTGTCGTATCATTTTGAGAAGGAATTTAAATGTTGAAAGAGGTCTGGTAAATGGAGCAATGGGTCATGTTGATTATTTTGTGACTTACAAAAATAGAGTTGGAATTGAAATGTAAAAATTAAATTTGATGGCATTAACGAAATAGATGAAATTGTCGTTGTTCAGCTAGATTTTTGCTTGTGAAAGACTTATATGTTCGCCGAAAACAGTTTCCTGTTTGTTTGGCATATGCGGTGACAATTCATAAATCTCAAGGTTTAAGTGTAGATAGTGCTTTGGTGAACATTGGAAGTTCTGTGCTTAAAGAGGGTATGGCATATGTGGCATTATCACGAGTCAGAACTTTATCAGGATTGTACTTGATTGAGTGTGATGAAACAAAGATTTGTGCAGATCTAGATTGTGTTAAAGAATACAATAGGTTAAGAAGAGAGTATGCTCCACATTTGCCTCAATATCCTCTGTTTGAAAAACGTGTGGTAGGCCGAAAAAGTAGAAATGAGAATAGTTGCAGTGAGGTAGTAGGAAAAAGACAAAAAGTAGATGAAACTGTAATTGTAAGCAGAAAGAAAAAGGATTCTGTTGAAGATGTTGTTGGATTTCAGTTTGAAAACAGTTCTGGTGTCAACTGTTATGCTAATGTAGTGCTTAATGTTGTTTTTTTTCTTCAAAATTTACAAGAACAGATTGTTGAAAATCGGGATCAATCATTCTGCTGTTTATTGAATTCTGTGTTTGAGAAATGTAGCAGTGATAGAGCAAAAATAGAAAGTGTTTCAGAAATTCGAAATCTTCTAGACATATGTTCTGGTCAAAATCAATTTTCACAGAATATTCAGCAGCATTGTCAGGAATTTTTAATGTATATGTTTGATGTACTGGAAGATGAAGGTGTAGATATAAAAAATCTTTTTAGCCTTTCTTATCAATCGCAGCATGACTGCGACAACTGTAGTTTATCAAGTAGTACTACAATAGACACCGAAAGATTTATATATTTGACTTTACCAGACTGCAAATCAGTGCCTTTTAATAATTTAGTTAAAGCAGCTGATCACAATATGGTGTGTACCCAATGTAAGTCTGCAATGCTGTCCATATTATTTATACAAAATTATGGTCAGTATGTCATTTTAATGTTCCAACGATGTAGACCTGATGGAACTAAATTGACAACTTCTATTAAAAATTTCGTGGCTTCTCAGTTATCAATTTCAGGAAGAACTTTTGCAACTGTAGCTATTATTTATCATGACGGTCCTTCAACAACATCAGGGCATTACACATGCTATTTAAAATGTCGAAAAGGTTGGACTAACTGTAATGATACTCATTTGACTTTCAAACAACGTTTGCCTTTTGACTTAAAACATTCATACCTAGTGTTTTTAGAACCAAAATTTAAGTAAAGGTAATTGGCCTATGAAGACAGGAGCAGTTAATAAAAGTTAGTCTGCTGTTTAAAATTATATTGTGAGTAAAAGTGATGAAGATAATATAAAAATTATAGTTCTCATAAAGGTACGGTAAGTGGATCGCATAGTAAGTGATATCAGTATTATAGGAAATGTTCAACATGAGAGAGCCAGAGATGGAATTATGAATATTTAAATATTGTGATAATGTTGTTTGAGCCTTTCTTTCAGAACGTCGGGAAAACTGTAATTTTAGAGTTTGTTTTAAGTAATTTGAAAATATACTGATACAGCTGACACTATTTGGCCTTAAGGAAAGGTGAAGGAATGAGCAAAGAGTCATGACTGAACACAAGGAGTATATGAAAACATTGAAACATATTTCAGATGTTCTTGGAGCTTTTCTTCTAGAGAGTTGATGAAATGGAATTTTTAGAGAACAGCAGAGTACCTTCCAACGAAAAGGACCTTCATGATGTACTATTTGGCCTAAAGGAAAAGTAAGTGAATCAAAGATTAGTGTACATATGTGATTTGTAAGTTTATATGTTTTATTTTAAACACAATCTTTTTGATTGTGTTTTTTTTCCCCACTGTCATATGATGAATAGTTTGAACTCACTGTTTTTAGTGAAATTCAATATGTTCTGAGAACAGCAAAAATAAACTATCTAACATGTTGTACAAATTATTCTATAGTTTGTATTGTGTAATTTATATTGTATTCCCATTGTCTCACACTCACTTTCCTTTTTACTCTCTCTTTCAGCTCTCTTTACTCACTCACACTGCCTTTCTCTCACTCTGTTTCACACCCATTTGTTTACTCCACTTCTTTCACAACCCCTCATTTCCATTTCAACTGTCTGCATCCCCTCTCTCCCTTGCACCACTTTTCAGCTTTCAGTCTCTCTGTTTTACTTTCCTTTTCCGTCTTTTCCTCCTTTGCTCTTTTAGTAATTCCTCTTTACTCACTCACCAGTATTGTCGCACTCTATCACTATAACTCACCCACTCTCCCTCTCTTATCTTTGTTTGCTCCTTTCTTTTGACCTCATCTCTCTATTTTCCGTTCACTACCTCTATGTCCTCAGTCCCTCACTCTCCTTGTGTTATGTTCACTTGTGTTTATCTACCTTCTATCATTTCTCTTACAACAACTTCACTGCTCCTCTCTCATCGTTCTTCACCCCATTTCTCTTAGTCCGGTTCCATTACTACCCCTCATTTCCTATCTTTCAATGTTCTTCTCTTTACTTTCATCACCGAATCACTTTCTCTCAGTACCACTGCTTTAGTCCTCTTCTCCTCTCTTTCTTTCTTTTGCTCCCTTACTCATTTTCCTTTCCTCACTCATTGTACTCCACTTCACTCACTCTTTTCCTTAGTCTCTCTGTCTACTAACTTCCTCACTCCTTTTCCCTCAATCCTTCTATATTATCCTCTCTCCCTTCATCCCTTCACTCTATGACTCTCCTTCACTTACTCTCATTTATCTTCCATTCCTCCTTTCACTCTCAGTCATTCTCTTTTTACTTACTCCTGTTTCCTGATTTAGTTTTGCTAACTCACATTCTTTTAGTATCTTTCTTACCTTCAGTTCATTTCTCTCTTCTTCTCTTCCTCTCTGTCAGTGAATCTATGTGCATTACTCTTAGTAATTTGCTCTCCTTCTTTTACCCTCTTTTTGTCCTTCTACATTACTTTATTTCCCTTTCTGTGTCTTTCACTCGTACTTTATTTCTTAATACACTGTTATGATTTTTAACCTCTTCATTTGTATCTTTTATTTTAAAATATATATTTTACTAATTATAACTTATTTTTTCTTCTCTCTTTCACAGATACAAAGTGTAGTAAAAAAATGTAATTAAAGTTACATTAATTATATGGTAAGTGTGATTAAAAAAATGTAGTTTGTCATCACCCTTTGCTTTAACCTCACTATTATTCTCTCACTCTACCTCAGTCCTGTTTCCTTACTCTGCTTCCCTCACTTATTCTTATCCTCCATGTTTACTCCCCTTTCCCTAACTCCCCTCCCACATTCAACTTCTTTCAGTCCCCCTGCTTTACTTCCCTTACCCTCTGTTCCCTTCCTTTGCTCCCTCACTCATTCCCTTTCCCTTAATCATTTACTTCACTCCTGTCACTCCTTCTCTCAGTCCGTCTGTCCTCACAGTTCCTCACTTCCGTTCCCTCACTCTGTCTCTCTTACCGTCGCTGTCTCTGTCCCCTCATTCTGTCAATACTCTTTCGTCATGCTCACTCCCTACAATTCACCCACACTCCCTCACTTACCTTTATTTGCTGCTTCACTCACTCCCTTTCAGTCACTCCTTCCTTTACTCTCTCTCTCCTTTCTCTCTGTCACTCCCCATGTCTTACCCTTATTCACTTTTATCCACCCTCTTTAACCTCTCTTTACTTACAGTCACTGCTCTTTTCTAACCCTCCCTCACCATTGTTCCTTTACTCCGGTTCCGTCACTACCCCTCATTCCCCATCCTTAACTGTCCTTCGCTTTACTTTCAACACCCACTCACATTCTCCCAGTACCTCTGCTTTAGTTTTCTTCCTCTCTCTTCCCTTGTTTTGCTCCCTTATTCATTTTCCTTTTCTCACTTACACCCTATTACACCTTCTCTCTGTCTTACTATCTAATACACAGTCCCTCTGTGTTGCTCCCTCTAGCTCTCTTTCTCTTAACATCACTCTCTCTGTGTCCTTCCCTCATGCTCACTCCTTTATTTATTTATTTTTTTAAATTTGGTGCGTGCCCCGTACGCGCATCGAGGAGCGTACCGGTACACGTACCCTGGAGAAAAAACAATGACAGAGTTTTCAAAAAATGTAGCATTTTTTTTTATAAATTAGAGGTAGTTCTAGAAAGAACAGTTTTTTTTATTCTTTTTGTTGTTTTATATTTTTTTATTGTTTTTTTGAATTTTTTTGGGCTTTTATGAAGAATTTTCTATTTTTTTTGTATTTTTTATGGGGACAAACAAAAAACAGGGAATTGTAAATGGCTCAACTGGAGCAAAAAAAAACAGGAAAAAATTAAGGATTCTTTCGGCACTGGTGGTTGTCACCAGCAAGGTTGATGAGATTAATACTTTGCTCACCATAGGTAATTGTTTTGCCACAAACAATGCAAACGATTTTGTACCCACCAAACTTGGTTTGTATGTTTGGCACCATCTCCCTAGCCTCTGGAACCGATGGAGTGGGTTCTTTGGTTGTTGAGGTTCGGGAAGACGATTGGGGAAGGTTTCTGCACAGTTCTCTCACCTCTGCTGCAGAATAGTTATTGGGATGCAATCGTTGCATGTGGCGAATCATTGTGTGATTGCCAAATGAATATTTTTTGACAGGGTTCCCCCTGGATAGTACAGCGCCACAGATGAGACAGGTCACCTTTGCAGCGTTTACTTTTTTGGAACCCCTTGAGATTTTATAAAACTCCCATATAAAGTGCTCCCTAGGTTTGTATGGGGGATTGTCTTCTGGCAGGAACTGCCTTCTCTCTTCCTCCTCTTCCTCCTCCTCATCCTCTTCTTCTTGACCACCAATGTGATGTTCTGGTGGTCCTTGTGGTGGTGGTGGTGGTGGGGCAGATGCTCCAGCTGCTGATAGTACTGTAGCCATATCTCTAAGAAAAAAGCAGGTCTTCCTCACTCAAAGAACAAAGTGAGAATGAGGAAAAAAGGGGGGGGCTATCCTCATTTGGAAAACAAAACTGTTCTGAATCAATGAAAAGTGTTATTTTCAAGTCACATGATCCGGGCTTTCATCATTTGGAAACCAAAACTGATCTGAACCAATGAAAAGTGTTATTTTCAGGTCACCTGACCCGACGCGCTTACGCTACGCGCCCGGCGGCGCTTACGTTGCGCGATCGTATGGGCTCCGGCGCTTCCGGGTGCGCTTATGCCGTGCGTCATAAGACGCATCACGCGACTACGCGATACGTCACGATGATGTTTTCATTCGCGGCAATGGCGCTAACGGGACGCTCACCGGTACGCGCACCGGGGCGCGCCGTAACACTGCGCTTACCCGTGCGTTCACCGGTACGCGCACCGGGAGCGCACCAAGGCAAAAAATAAAAAAATAAATGAAAGGGAAAAATATACATAAAAAAATATTATATAAATATACAATATAGGATTTATTATAAAAAATATTATATATCATAGCTATAGAAATTAGCTATTAAAAAACATATGAAGTTCACTGAAAAAAACTTAGGTTTGAGGCCCTATATATAGTTAGGAATTAGCATTTACAAAACCCATGAAATTCACTGAAAAAACCATAGGTTTCACACCAGTTATAGTTAGGAATTAGCATTTAAAAAACCTATGAAATCCACTGAAAAAAACATAGGTTTCACACCAGTTACAGTTAGGAATTAGCATTTAAAAAACCTATTAAATTCACTGAAAAAACCATAGGTTTTACACCAGTTATAGTTAGCTGGAAATTTTACTCGCATAAAACCATTGAAATTCCCACGTTATAGTTAGTTGGACTCACTATAACTTGCGCGTGCAATGCACTGCTGATGACGTCACATATTACATCACTCATGACATGGTCAGTGACATCACTCATGACATCACTGATGACCCCATCCTTGTGACAGAGTGACAGAGCTCCTTTCACTGTAATGTAACCCTTGAAACACATATTCAAAAATAGAAACTAAAATTTTCCAAAAAATGGAGATACCCATACCAGTTACAGCAACCAATTCAATAATTCCACCATCTATATACACATCCACTCATTCACCAACAGTTCTATATAGTCACTCATACATATACTCACTCATGATATGTAGTGATACACCTGTACATCCTGTTACACACCGACAGTCATCCAAAAGATACTCTCACACATACTCACACATGCAAATAAACTATTGAACATCCATTTATTTGCATATACAGCTATACACACACTACCACCTTACTTCTAAGGAAACTTACACATACTTACTCTGTTAAACAATCATTTATAGAAACACATACTTATTTAAACAGGAACTCTTACAATCCCTCACTCTCACATATACTCATGTATATACATTAATATTCACATATACTACATTAAAACATATGTAGTTACTTATAAAGACAATAATGAGACAGTCAATCACTCACTTACACACACACATATACACAATCATCCACCCATACAGTCCTGCACATATGCTGTCTTCAAAACACATACAAAGAGAGAGTCAGTCATTCATGCATCTATGTGCTAAGTAATACCCCCACTAAACCATACACATACAAACACTCATACTGATACTAGGAAAAACATCTAATAACCCATATACATACACATGTAGCTACTCACCAACCCATGCAGCCACTTATACACAAAGTGAAACACTAATACATATATTTAAATATTTAAACATTACTCTCTAAAATATGTATTTACTAAGATACACTTAATAAACCAGTTAACCAATCAATTTGTTTTTTACAAAAACATCCATGTAAACACTTATTTAAACATGTATTCTTCCATCAACCTTTACATATACATATATAACACATATTTTATTTTTTAAAAAGACACACATTCACTGGATGGTGTCATCAGTGATGTCATGAGTGATGTCACTGACCATGTCATGAGTGATGTAATATGTGACGTCATCAGCAGTGCATTGCACGCGCAAGTTATAGTGAGTCCAACTAACTATAACGTGGGAATTTCAATGGTTTTATGCGAGTAAAATTTCCAGCTAACTATAACTGGTGTAAAACCTATGGTTTTTTCAGTGAATATATATATATATATATATATATATATATATATATATATATATGCAAAACAACTCGAACCAGCAACTCCAGCAGTCCCCCGTACAACAGGACTCCACCAGAGAAGCAAACGAGAGCCGACACGGACTTGAAGGTGAATTATTTATTTAATTTTTTCTCGCCACCAGCATAACGTTTCGGCCTGCCCAGAGGCCTTGATCACATAACGCTACCAAATGAGCAGTTCATTTTTAAAGTGCAAGTGCGCGTCACTCTGTGTAGGTTTCAAATCACATTGATCTACAAACCATTACTTTGCCTATTTCACGATACAATTTGTCACATTAACATATGTTTGTATAAAAAAACGCAAAACACAGCAAGTTTTATGAAACACAATATTGTTAAAAACATATGTACAAATTGATCATATGGATAAGTGGCGGTGTGTGAGTTTCTATATAGGTGTATGGGTGCATATGATAGTCCTGTACTGACCATAAGTATGAGTGACTGTACGGATGAGTGAGTGGATGTGTGTGTAAACCTAAGAATCAGTGAGTGGGTATGTAGTTATTGGTGTTGGAGTGTCTATGGTTTTGAGAATGGCAGTCTGTAATTTAGAGTGGGTGTATCAAAGGTTCTATTAGGGTGTGAGAAGATGCACCAATTTATCACATGAATGATGTCATCAGTGATGTCATCAGCATTGTCATTTGAGATGTCATCAGTAATGTCATCAGTAATGTCACTGACCATTTCATGAGTGATGTAATATTTGACGTCATCAGCAGTGCATTGCGGGGGCTCAGGTTACAGTTAGCTGAATTAACTATAATGGGTAAATTTCTATGGTTTTGTACGCGTGAAATTTCCAACTAACTATACCTTTCCCTAAAACCTATGGTTTTTTCAGTGAATATATATATATATATATATATTTATATATATGTTTATATATATATATATTACCTACTGGCGGTCGCCAGTAGGTAATTATAGTTAGAACCTAGTTTCCATAGGAAAATAATGTTTTGATTTACTATTAACTTTGGCGTAGTTTGACGAATCTTTGCAAAATTCTCTAAAAAATAGGTTTATCCAGGTCAGCTCCTATCCTGAAAGTTTGGGGGTGATTCGTGAAGCGGGGGCAGAGATAAAAGGGGGTCCTAAAAAGTGTTTTCTCCATGTTAATTTAAATCAGAAACTTAAGCCAAGGCTATAGCCCGAACTGCTAAACGGAATTACAGCAAATTTGGCAAAAAGGGAGCGATTGGTTCAGAATGCAACCTTTTTTTAAATGTTGTAAATCAGTTTAGTAGTTGCTGAGAAATTCAAAAAATAAAAGTCAAAAAATATATTTCCCATAGGACCCTTTAGCCAAGGCTACAGCCTGCTCCGGTCCACTCCTATCTTGAAGGTTTCGGGGTGATTCGGCAAGCAGGGGCCGAGAAAAAAGGGGGGTCCCAAAACATGTTTTCTCCACGTTAATTCCCATAGGAAACTTTAGACACGGCTATAGCCCGAACTGCTTAACAGAATTACACCAACATTGGCAAAATGTTAGTTCTTCATTCAGAATGCTACCTTTTTTTAATATGGTGTAAATCTGTTCAGTTGTTGCTGAGAAATTCAAAAAATGAAATATTGATATCTAGGGGCGCAGTGGGTTCACGAACCCTCCCGATCACGAGCTTCATTCTAATTGGCTGCCAACACTCCAAACCAGGAAGTGTTGGCAGCCATCTTGTGACTCAGTAGAATTGAGTCATAAGAAAACAGTAAAATAAAGTGGAAAATGAAGATAAAGGGGCAGGGTAGAACCACCCAGACCCCCTAGGCCTGCTCAGGATGTCCTACAAGGAACCCCCAAATATATATATATATATATATATATATATATATATATATATATATATATATTTTTTTTTATTAAACGTCCGAATATGCAAATCCAGATGACATTTTTATTTTAAATGAAGTGGCGGCTCTCCCACTTCATTTAGATGAGCCCCCAGGTGGGCCAGGTCCCGGGGCAATTGTATAATTATACCACCACCTCCTTGGAGCTATGTAAATTAGGTGCGGGAGGGCACACAGCCCTCCAACAGCCCCGGGGACAACCACCACCCCAGGGCTTTGAAAATAGAGGGAGGGCGCCCCCCCCTCCTGGAGAGCTTGATGGCCCTGGGGACCGCCACCCCCCAGGGATTGCACCTGCAATATCCCGGGGTGCCCACCCCCGGGACTTTGCCTTTTGCTGTGACAGGGCGGGAGCATGGCTTCCACCCTGTGATAGCAAACCCTGGTTTGCTTTGTTGATGCGAGAGGGGGAAAACCTCTGCTTGCTTCAATAAAGGAAAGGAGAATTACTTTTGGGCAAGGGAAGCTGCATGTTAGCAGCTCCAGTTGACCAATAGCAATGTCGGCTCCCGCAGTAGGCGGGGAGCTGGCAGGACCGTGGGGGCATTGGGGCTCCCCCCATGGTCCCCAACAGAGAGGCCCGGCCCAGGGGGATGGGGCCCCCGGGGCCAGAAGTAGGTTTGGAGGGGGGCCACACAGCCCTCCTCCCCTTTAAAAGATAAATAAATATGTAGATGTGGGCATGCCTTGGGGGATGGGGCCACAGACGCAAATGTAAATTAAGGAAAGTGAACAGCTTTTTTGGGTTTTTCAAAAACGTTTGGAGTTGCAACCCTAGCACGGCTTTTAGCACGGCCCACTGTGTGATCACGAAGGGTGCGCGGCTCTCAGCGTGGCCCCCTACTATGAATACGAAGGGTGCGCTGCTCTCAGGGCGACCTCCTAGTGTAAACACACTGGGTGAGCGTCTCTCAGCGTGGCACTTGAGTCCTTCCCAGGTCTTTAAAACACCTGGGAAGGTGAGGGGCATATTCTCAAGCTGACATCGGTGAGTTACCGGCACTTTATCACAGCCAAGATGGTGATAAATTTAACACACCATTCACAAGCTGGTGCAAACAGTCCATATCACCAGTTTATCAGTTTACCAGCTATAGCAGCCTCAAAAAACATTGTCATGGATGACCCCAGCAAATATCACTAATAAGATGCAGATTAGGCTTTCCCGTGGAAAAAACAGTACACACACCTCTTCGCAACATTCTCAACAATGAGCAAGATCGGCGAAGAAAACACAAAACAGCCAATAAGGTTCATTAGCACCAGAAGTTTACACCTGCTCTGACCTGGTGTAAAGTTGGACTACAACCTGCAACATGAATGACAAAGGGTGCCATGGAGCCAAAGATAAGCAGCTCGGACACCCAAGAGAGCCCCAACACCCCTGCCACCACCCCCTTGTCCGCCATCCTCCCCTGAACCCCCGACAAATAAATGTGACAATAACCTTCCGAAATCTGGAGTGTAACATATCGACTGATGTTGCACAATTATAACAATCAAGATGCATGTGAGGTTGGACAAATGAGAATCACAGTCATCTATGGATTTACATATAAAACGTTTTATTTAAATAAAACAACAAAATAAAAGTAGGTACAGCCATGGCGTGTTATTCCTTGAAATCTGTGAATCACAGCCTGCAAGACAAAAGCAAGATAAGATTGTGCGTCATGTGCCCATCAAAGGAGAGAGAGAGCGAGAGAGAAAGAGAGAAAGAGGGAGAGAGAGAGAGGAAGAGAGAGAGAAAGAGTGAGAGAGAGAGGACGAGAGAGAGAAAGAGTGTGATAAAGAGAAAGCAAGAGATGGAGAAGGAGAGTGAGTGCCGACACTGCGGACAAAGCCCTCACAGCTCACCTTTCTGCCACTGGTGTGTCTCCAACCACCTACTAGGACATACTGCAGCCCTAAAGCTCACTCATCTGAAACATAGTATAGAATCAGTAATGGCAGGGTACATACAACTGCACATGCCTTCATCGCTGTCCTGCCCCTGCACACCCAGGCTGCTGCACCACATCCACTCCTGCCACCCAGAGGTGTCTGTCCACCCCTGCCCACCCAAGCTGCTGCAAACCATCCACTCCCACCGCCCTGCGCACCCAGGCTGCTGCACACCATCCACTCCCACCGCCCAAAGGTGACTGCCCGCCGCTGCGCAAAGTAGCCTCTCTACTGACCTTCCACCACCGGCGGTTGTCCAAGAGGGCCCACCACATGCTGAAGCGAGCTCCAAGGCTGGGGCTCGCATCCTTGGCTACCAGAAGGCCACACATTTGATTCTGGGTCTTGCTGAGGAGTCATCTCTGTGTGGTGTACACACGGTCCAGCCGAGTTCACAATTCAAATCGGGTCTTGATTGCCAGGATGGTGTATCGAGGCCTACGCATCATTGCAGGCTGCACACCCGCTCAGCTCTGGTGGCACTAACTCAGTGGAACTCAAGTCATCGCCACGTGGCAGGAGACAAAGTGCCTCGGCTGCCACCAACTCTGTATATTTCAAGTCATGGGAGAGAATGGAAATGGCCTCCAGCATGTGCACCCAGCCCTTTTTATTGACAGGGTCACATGTCCTGTGATGCATGTGATGTAGGGGTTTGGTGTGGGTGTAAACCAGCTGTGAGGGAGTGGCTGTGGCATGCTGACAACTAGACCTGGGACATGTAGCATTGTTGTTACTTCCCTGTACGCGTAAGCGGAGTGGGCTGGCTGAAATGCGCATCCATCATGATTTCACCCATATGGCGGTTTGAACCCGCGCACCCACCGAGATAGGTACACGATGGGTGCGCAACTCCACTTTTTTCTCCAAAAAAACTATATTTTAGTATTTAATAGAAAAGAAGACATTATATACTTTTAATAACAAACACAAAAAAATTACAAAAACAATTTTTAGGATATTAAAGTTACAAAATATCACTAAAAAAAATCTAAATTATTGAAAAAAGTCATAGGTTTCATTGGATCACTGAAATATTATCGACGGACAAAATATCGAGTTGCCAAAATATCGTTGACAAATTATCGACAGCAATAATATCGAGTTTCTATACTTATTTTACAAACTACAAAAATATCGAGTAAAATATATCGAGTCTGGAAAATATCGACATCACTAATATAGACAAGCAATATATCGACTACAAATATATCGTTTTTATGCAAAATAAACCTAACACTACAAAAATATCGACAGCAAATATAGAGACAACAAAAATATCGTCTTTTAATAATTATCGACTTAGGATTATAAACATTACATATGTAAAATACTATATAAATCGTCTTGGAAAATACATTACAAAATCCAAAATAAATATATCATGTTAAATAAAAAAAAAATGTAAACATTTAAATGTGTTAACATTTTTCCAACATATCATGAAAACATTGCAATTAATATATAAATATTTCTAAATCATTCTACATATAATATCACATTATTATTAAATATATTTTAAATGATTTAAATAACTAACCAGCTTTAATGCAGAACTCTTCACAAACCACCATTCCCACATCAACAAACTAACCAATTAATTGTAAAAAAATTCAAACTACCCAATAAAATGCTCCCTTTCTTAAAACATCCAATAAAATAAGAGAACACTAAAAATACACACTATAAAAGGAGTACATGCCTACTACTATTTGTTGCTGCTAACTCTATAGAAAGAAGAAGGCAACACTTTGATCAACTGTTTGCTGATGAATCTACATTACAAATCAAGATATCTACCCAATTAATCAAGTAAGTTAAACTTTATTTTTATAATACACAAGTACTAGGCTAAAAATTTCATTATTTCTCCTAACTGTTTAAATAACATTTATTTCTCTCATTGAACATTTCTTATATAGACATCTGCTAAACACTTCAAAATACGTGCTCCTATTTCTTTACCACTAAATACTGATTGTAAGTATATGTAAATGTTCTCTAATACACCAACTGCTGTTCTTAAATACTAGTTTCTAATAGCCATTCATTATTTACTCTATCTACTTAACAGAAAATCAGAAAACATCCTGGTGCTACTCAACTAAATTTAAAGACTACACAAATTAAACAAGTAAGTATATGTGTACATTTCCTAAAATGCCCTAAAATACTAAAACATTTTTCTAAACACCATTTCTTGTTTATTCTATCTTCCTTACAGATATTCTAAAGACTTCCTACATCTACTATACTAAAGGCAAAGACTACACAATTTTAAAATGTAAGTATATTTGTTAAATTCCTAAAAGGCCCTAAAATGCTCAAGCTATCTTCTAAACACCATTTAATATTTATTCTATCTTCTCTATAGATATTCAGAAGACATCCTACATCTACTCTACCTAAAGCAAAGACTACATAATTTAAACAAGTAAGTATATGTATTTACTTCCTAGAAGTCCCTAAAGCTATAAATCTATTTACTAATAAGCATTTCTTGTTTATTCTATCTTCTTTACAGATATTCACATTACATCCTTCATCTACTCCACCAAAGACAAACACTCAACAATTTAAACAAGTAAGTATATCTAATAATGTCCTAAAATTCCCTAAAATTCTAAATATAATACAGCTTTCTCTTAAAACAATTCTCACATTTTTTTTACAAATCGCTTATAATTTTTTACTTTTCCTACCAACAGGAAAACAAGAAGAACATTCAAGAAATAAATTGAAAACACAGTTTCTGCATTTCTCAAAACAAGATTTACCAACTGTAAGTATAAACAGTGAAATATAAATGTGTAAACCACAATAAAAAATATTTTACATTTAAACATGTTTCTTTCAAATCTTTCCTAGAACAAGTAATACAAAATGAATGAAGGTGCAGAATTTGTAATGTCACAGAAAAATAAATTATTGTTATGTTATATGGGGTATGTTTATAATCAAGAAAGACAAACAGAAAGAAAAGTATTCTGGAAATGTACGAAATACTATTCAAACAAATGCTATGGTAGGGCTACTACTGAAGACACAAATGTATTATTTACCAGGGAACACAATCACCCCCCCCAATGTCACAGAGATAGAGATAAGGGATGCTTTGGAAACTATAAAAACAGCTAGCACAGGGAGTGACAAACCTACTACACAAATCCTAAAAGAAGAACTGTTAAAAATTCCAGCCCATGCTTCAGGGCAGCTACCCTCAATTTACTCCCTTAAACGCACAATAGCACGCACAAAAAGACTAACTACCACAACACAACCTAACCCTACAACCTTTGAAGAAATTATAATTTCCCCAGAAATGAGCGTAACACAGAGTAATGACAAATTTATACTTTTTGACAATGAAAGCCCCACAAACAGAATAATAATGTTTGCAACTGCTACTAATTTAAGGAAAATACAACAATGCGAACAATGGATGATGGATGGGACTTTTAAACCATGTCCCAAACCATTTTATCAACTATATACCATACATGGATTATACCATCACTACAATATCCCTTTTATTTACTGTTTGTTACCTAACAAACAACAAAATACATATACTGACATATTAAATGTAATCAAAAATGAAATCAATAATTATTTTCCCCAAAAAATTGATTTCGAGCTAGCTATGATCAATAGCATTTTGAAAACATTTCCCCACACAGCAATCCAAGGTTGCTACTATCACTTCGATCAAAGTATATGGAGACATCTCCAGAAATCCACCTTAAGCATTCAATACTCAACTGATAGCAACTTTGCATATCAAGTAAAAAAATTAATAGCACTAGCCTATGTTCCAGTTACTGATGTAGCGGAACACTACAACTTACTAATTGACAGCACATACTACAAAAAGTATGAAGAAAAACTTGCCCCACTGCTGGACTATTTTGAGGATACTTGGGTGGGAAGGTTACATAGATCTGGGCACCGACGCCAACCTAAATTCCACATACATTGGTGGAATGTATATCTAAGTACATTAAACCAAGAGGCAAAAACTAATAACAGTGTTGAAGGATGGCACAATGCATTCCAAGCTACCACTAATAGAGCCAAACCCACCTTCCAAAATCTAATAGAAGCTTTGAAAAAAGAACAAAGCTACCAAGAACTAAGGATAGAACAATCTGTTACACAAATTGGACCTAAACTAACCAAACAAACCAAACAAATGTTCAGACTCCTGCAAAGCCAAGTGATACTATATCCTTCAACCAGAGGTCTAGAGTACCTATCACTAATAGCTAAAAGCCTACTATAAAGTATCAGATCAAAATTAACAACAACTTCTGAGAATTACTTAAAAGGTAAAAAAAAAATACCATTTTCATTTAATAATAAATAATACATATTTGTTTAACATATTTATAAAATTGTTAAAAACATTTTGTTGACAAATATGCAATATTTAAATTGACATCAAACATTGCTATGACATTTAAATCGACATTTCCCACCCGAATAAAATTAGAAACACTTACAATTTATGTAGCAGAAGAAGACGTAATCCAGCCATGTATAATCCATACAATCCCTTACAATCCAGTACCAATCCAATTTCGGAAACACTCAAAAACCCGAAAATATTTTAAATTGGTAAAAAACGCTCCAGAAAACCCAGATAAAACAAGTGTGGACACTTTTTAATTTAAAGTGATATACACACACCTTGTAAAAATTCTGTAACGCATATTCTTTTCCCAATCCAAAGCGACACCCTACAAAAACCCGAAAAATAGTAAAATATTTCAAAAATCGCTCCAAGAAACGCAGACTAAACCAAGTGTGTTGAATTCATTTAAAACATGAACAACACACACTTAGTTAAAAAAACGCACTATGTTCTCCTAATCCATTCAAAATGAACAACCATAAAAGCCCGAACAATAGTTAAAAATAATAAAAATCGCTCCAGGAAATCACGAAAAAAGGAGAGAGATGATAAAATATTACATTTATTAGTAATACACTCTTTTCTCCCAAAAAAAAAACCGCATCCTTCCATGGAATTATACTGCGAAGTTCAGGAACCTGTAAAAAAGCATACATAAAGTGACCCACCCACACAAACCCCCAAAGATTCCAAAATACACAATAAAATTAATGTAAAACATGTTTAAACACATATCCTAAGCATAAAATAACACTAAGGGCCCCATTAGGATGTCGGGCGGATTGCCTCCGCCAGGGTGGCGGTGACCACCGCCACCCTGGCGGACGCAATCCGCCCGACATTCTTCCCTGCATTCCCCCCGCCATATTACGATGGCGCAGGGGACCGCAGCGGTGGGAAACACCGCCCGCCTGTTTTCCGCCCCGGTCGCCTGGCGGCCGGGGCGGATAAGTGATAACATGGTGGCGGTGTCTATCAGACACCACCAGCCATATTAGAATAGGCATCTGACAATGCCTTTCCGTGGCGGCAATGCCGCCACGGAAAGGCAGGCGGACTTCACTCTGGGGGCCCCCTGCGGGCCCCCTGTCAGAAGCAGTACCTGAATTATCTTGATTCCGTAGGAGCGAATGACCAAAACTTCAACGTTGAATATTTTCCAAATTCCCAAACACCCCTGCACCCGGATTTCTCCAAGCCCAGAGATGGAAGGGAAAGGGGAAGTGGATAACAAACAAAGAGAGACTGCCACACTGGTGTCTTCTTCACTACCTCTTGAATTGAGAAGCTGGAGGACACCTGAAACAGTTAACAGAACATTACTACAGTTCAAGCAACAATTGGAAATTCTACTCTCAGCTCTACCTCTCTAAGTACCTGTTACTGTGTGGAATTTTGCCCCTCTCTGGTGGAATAATCTGCTACGAATTAAGTCTTTTCTTGCAGATTAGTAGGGTTCAAAATGTAGATAATGTCAAGTCTTTAGGTAGATTTTTCGTAGAGGTGGTAAATAAAAGTATAACCATATGCATATAATTAATACTCTCATATACTTGTTGCTATGCGTTGAACACCTGTCAGGATACCTGCTGCACTCTGAAGACCTGGAACTTCAGTTACATCACTGAAGAGACTCTGGCTACCTTAGCGAGGGATTCAACTTATCATATGCCGGTTTAGCTGAATCATAATACTGAATGCAGACTTTAACTAGAAATAATTGTCTTTGCAGAACTGTGTATTTGGGCCGAACTGAATGAGACTGCGCCTCTGAATTCTTTAAGTTAAAGAATAGAAACTTCTTACCGCTCTTATCCTGAACTCGGAGCGGAGGAATTACTTGCCCATAGGAAAGGTTCGCTGAAGATTTACAGCCGCTGAAATTCCAGCCGCACTCCACGGGACTCTCAGAAATGCAGAGCTGCGGCGGGAAACGGAACGGAACCAAAGTCGGAATTGAGACCAACAATTTTCCCCACAAGAGCCCAAACCAGGAATTGGGAAAATTTTGTCTGAGAAGGGAAATTTATTTGACTGAACCCAAATTCTTGACAGGAGCCAGATACGGAACGTCTGACTGCCGAAAAATGACCGTTGAAGTGCGCCACTTAGAACGTGCAGGAGCGGGAAATGGCGGACCAACAGAAAACACTAGAACGCTAACCTAGCACCCGAGTGGAACAACCAGGAAGTGTGAATCAACCCTCCATCAGACTGCGAGCCTGAACCTGTCTCTGAATAAACCTCCAAATTGGAAACTGATAGAAAGGGTTACCAAAAACCTTGAAATTCGGAACTGAAAGGATCCTGGTGGCAGAACCTGACATGGACCTGACAGTACCCCCCACCAAAGCCCCCTCTCTAGGCTTCTGTGGATGGGTCTTATGAAATTCCGTGACCAATCTTGGAGCATGAACATTGCTACTGGGTTCCCAAGACCTTTCCTCAGGGCCATAGCCTTTCCAGTCTACTAAATAAAAGAACTTCCCTCTTCTCCATTTAGAGTCCAAAATTCTCTTGACCTCAAATTCTTCAGAGCTCTGCACGTGAATTGGGCCTGGGGGTAGGACTCGTCTGAAATTTGGAGGGTTTCTTTTAATCAAAGAGACATGAAAGGTTGGGTGGATCTTCAATGACTTTGGCAGCGCTACTCTTACACTCACTGGATTCACCATCCGAACCACTGCATAAGGTCCCACAAATCTCGGTTGAAACTTTCGATTCCCCCTCAAACGCATGTGTCGAGTGGAAATCCAAACTTTTTCACCCGGCTCATAAATGGGACTTACTCTTCGCTTCTTGTCAGCCTGAAACTTATAAGCCCCCTTAGCCTTACTGAGATTAGAGGAAGCTATTTGATAGGATTTTTGTAAGTTTCGAATCACCTCCTCAGCCGCAGGAACCTCCACCTCCACCCTCCCAACCAACATATTGGGATGACGACCAGAGTTCAAAAAGAATGGGGAAAACCCGGTGGCTGAATGGACCGAATTGTTGTAAGCAAACTCAGCAGTGCTCAACAAAGAAGGCCATTCCCCTTCCTGATCCATTAAATACATCCGGAGATATTGTTCTAGATCCTGATTGACTCTTTCCGTCTGTCCATCCGTCTCAGGATGGTAACTAGTGGACAGACGAGAGTCAACCCCCAAACCAGTTAGAAAGGACTTCCAAAATCGGGAAATGAATTGGGGACCCCGGTCGGAAATAACCACCTTAGGAATCCCATGTAATTTTACAATGTGTTCCACAAACAGAGTGGCCAACTGAGATGCTGTAGGTAAGGTCTTTAAAGGAATGAAATGGCTCATTTTAGAAAACTGATCCACCACCACCCAAATCACAGAATACCCCTGACTGGTGGGCAGATCTACTATGAAATCCATAGATATAGTGTGCCAGGGAGAGGGTGCAACAGGTAGGGGCATAAGAAGACCCTGCGGGGATTGTCTCAAACTCTTGCCCTTAACACAAGGTTCACAAGTGGCGATGTACTGCCTCACCTGAGTGTCCATGCCTGGCCAAAGGAAGATTCTCTTGATTAATTCCAAAGTCTTCTTTGCACCCTTGTGACCAGCCAACTGATGATCATGAAACTGCTGAATAACTTCTTTTTGAAGATTTTCACTGGGGACGAACATCTTTCCCTGCAGAAATGGTTTTCCATCCTTAACAAGTCGATCAGGACCTTCCATTTCCCAATTTGAAAACTCTGTTTTAATGAATTCCTCTTGGATCCGATTCTCAAACTTATCCTCGACCGTGATGGCCACAATCTTTTCTTCTGGAATGATAAAACCCTCCACCTTGGCGTCAATGTCTTCTTCCATACTCAAACGAGAAAGAGCATCAGCCTTACCATTGGCAGACCCAGGCTTATAGGTCAAAACAAAATCGTAGTCTGCAAAAAAGAGAGACCACCGCAATTGTCTTGGAGTTAGAGTTCGTGCTGATTTTAAGAATTGCAAATTCCGATGATCTGTGAAGACTGTGATCACATGTCTCGCTCCAAACAGGTAATGTCTCCAAACCTTGAAAGCCTCTTTTACTGCCAAGAGTTCCTTATCTGCGATTGAATAATTAACCTCGGCAGGAGACAGTTTTCGGGAATGATAGGCCACTGGATGGAGTTGACCAGTGTCTTTCTTTCGTTGAGGCAAAATTCCTCCGATAGCCAAATTGGAAGCATCAGCTTCAATGAAGAACGGTTCTTTCAAATCGGGATGTTGCAGAACAGGAGCGGTGACAAAAGCTTCTTTTAAAAGCTTGAAAGCCTCCTCTGACTCACGTTCCCAAATGAATCGCACATTTTTCTTGAGTAGACGAGTAATCGGACTCACTTTTTCCGAAATATTCTGAATAAAGCGCCGATAAAAATTGGCAAATCCCAAAAAGCTCTGTATCTCCTTCACTGACCTTGGCGCAGGCCAAGCCTTGATCGCCTGAAGCTTGGAATCATCCATGGAAACACCCACTGGAGATAGAATGAAACCCAAAAACTCTACCCTTGAGGAATGAAAAACACACTTCTCCAGCTTTACAAACAGATGATTCTCCAACAACCGCTCCAAAATTGCACGAACATGGCAAACATGCTCCTCCAAACTGTTGGAATAAATGAGGATATCATCGATGTATACCACAGCAAATCGATCTAGGTACTCCCGAAGCACATCGTTCACAAAATGCTGAAAGGCTGCTGGGCATTGCATAGCCCAAAAGGCATCACTTGGTATTCGAACAACCCCAGTCTAGTTCGGAATGCGGTCTTCCACTTCTCTCCCTCAGCCATGCGGACCAAATGATAGGCCCCACGTAAATCCAACTTGGTATACACACACGCATCCTTGACCTGATCGAGGAGTTCAGAAATGAGGGGTAGCGGATAACGATTTTTCTTTGTGACTAAATTCAAAGCCCGATAATCAATGCAGGTCCTCAAGGTTCCATCCTTCTTCGGAATGAAGAACAGAGGGGATGATACAGGGGACTGTGACGGTCGAATGAATCCATTAGCCAAATTTTGTTCGATGTAGTCCTTCAAATGGATGTTCTCAGGTTCTGATAACGCATAAATTCGACTGCACGGCAAAGAAGCTCCCGGTTCTAATTCAATCCGACAATCATACTCACGATGAGGTGGCAATTTTCGAGCTTCCTTCTCATTGAAAACTTCCTTCAGATCTTGATATTCCACTGGAATTACAGGAACTTCCAGAGCACAAATCATCTGAGTTTGATTGGCCAAGTTTAATGACATAGTGGAACTGGTGGCCTCTGTAAGAGACTGAAAGCAATGCTCAAGGCAATAGTCAGAATTCATTTCCACAGTGCGTTTAGACCAATCGATCTGTGGGTTATGCTCAGTGAGCCAAGGCAATCCAAGAATGAGCTGGAACTGAGGTGCATCTATGAGATTGAATCGAATATAACTCCGATGTTCTCCCGGACCCCACACTGTTATCAATTCTGTATCAAAGGCTATAGGACCAGAAGACAAATTGGTGCCGTCAACAGCCCAAACTGGTTCTGGTCTTAGTTTCTTCTCAAATCGAATTCCAAGAGATTTGGCAAACTGGATGTCACAAAAATTCCCCGTTGCCCCCGAATCAACCATCACTGAAACTTCTTCCACCTGAGTTTTTCCTAAACAAATTTTACTAGACAAAATCAAATGCGGGGCTGCAGACTCTAAAGTATTTGCCAAAAACTGTGGTTTTGGAGTTGTCTCTTCACTTCCTCCCACCAGTGCAACTCCGTCTACTGGTGGAGCCGGTCTTTTACCCACGAACTGGTCTTTGGTTTCTTCGGACATTCCTTGACAAAATGGCCCGACTGACCACAATACATGCATAGCTTACCCTGACGCCTTTTCTCTCTTTCCTCCTTAGTAAGAGGTCCTCGGATAGTTCCCACCTGCATGGGTTCTTCATTGGAATGACCTTGACCCTCTTGGTTCTTGACCGACTCTGGCCTGGCTCGATCAAATCGCGGTGGGAGAGTTCGAACATCCTTCCGACGTTCATTACGTCTTTCGACTTGCCATTGATCTATCTGCAAAACTAAATCTATAAGTTCAGATACATCAGTTGGTCTTTTTGGAATCTGAGCCAGTCCATCCTTCAGCTCATCCTTTAGGCCTCTGTAAAAAATTGCCGCCCTCTTAGACTCCGGCCAACTGGTTTCTACGATCAATTTGTTAAATTGTGCCAAATACGCCACCAAATCCCGATTCCCCTGCTTTAACTCCAATAACTCGTTGTCTGTAGTTTGTGAAACTGATCTTCGGTCGAAGATACGCAGAAATTCTGCCTTGAAATCTTCAAATTTGTACAACACCGGATCATTACAAGCCACCAATGGTAGCGACCATGCTGCTGCATCGCCACTCAGGTAGGACAGCACAAACGCCACTTTAGACTGATCTTCCTTAAACAAAATGGGCTTGCACAGGAAATGCAAAGAGCACTGTGTAAGAAAAATCTGTGCCTTATAGGGGTCTCCTTGAAATCTCTCGGGGGGGCCAGTGGCATAGTTGGGGACATTGCATGCACAACCTGTGTAGTTAACTCTGGAGAAGAAGAAGAAGAGGGCGCAAAAACTGGTGACTTAATACTCCCAAAATTAGGACGTGGACTCTCAGAAAGCTCTTCTATTCTCTGACGCAAATAACTAGCTTCCTGATTAGATTTCCTAACCTCCTCCCTAGTTTCACGCAACTGTTTCTGTAACCCCTCTAACACCGAAGCCAAGGCCTTGACATCTAAGCCTTCAGCCATCTCGCCCAGACGGAAGGTAAGTTAAGGCACTTCAATCTGTCAGAAGCAGTACCTGAATTATCTTGATTCCGTAGGAGCGAATGACCAAAACTTCAACGTTGAATATTTTCCAAATTCCCAAACACCCCTGCACCCGGATTTCTCCAAGCCCAGAGATGGAAGGGAAAGGGGAAGTGGATAACAAACAAAGAGAGACTGCCACACTGGTGTTTTCTTCACTACCTCTTGAATTGAGAAGCTGGTGGACACCTGAAACAGTTAACAGAACATTACTACAGTTCAAGCAACAATTGGAAATTCTACTCTCAGCTCTACCTCTCTAAGTACCTGTTACTGTGTGGAATTTTGCCCCTCTCTGGTGGAATAATCTGCTACAAATTAAGTCTTTTCTTGCAGATTTGTAGGGTTCAAAATGTAGATAATGTCAAGTCTTTAGGTAGATTTTTCGTAGAGGTGGTAAATAAAAGTATAACCATATGCATATAATGAATACTCTCATATACTTGTTGCTATGCGTTGAACACCTGTCAGGATACCTGCTGCACTCTGAAGACCTGGAACTTCAGTTACATCACTGAAGAGACTCTGGATACCTTAGCGAGGGATTCAACTTATCATATGCCGGTTTACTAGCTGAAAAGCTCCTGAGGCACAGCCGGGAGCAGGGATTTGAATCTTGTTTATAAATTTTACCTGTGTGTTTCTTGTGATTTTAAAACAGCGCACTTTGCACTTTCTCTTCGTCCAGCAGACAGAACGCTGACGCGGGCGGGGTCCTCCTTGTGTGCCCACGCTACTGGCTGGTCTCCAGAGGCACGCCCTACAACTTAGCCACGCCCCCTTTGTAATATAACGCGCGCTGACTGCCAGCGCTGCGTTTACTAGCTGAAAAGCTCCTGAGGCACAGCCGGGAGCAGGGATTTGAATCTTGTTTATAAATTTTACCTGTGTGTTTCTTGTGATTTTAAAACAGCGCACTTTGCACTTTCTCTTCGTCCAGCAGACAGAACGCTGACGCGGGCGGGGTCCTCCTTGTGTGCCCACGCTACTGGCTGGTCTCCAGAGGCACGCCCTACAACTTAGCCACGCCCCCTTTGTAATATAACGCGCGCTGACTGCCAGCGCTGCGTTTACTAGCTGAAAAGCTCCTGAGGCACAGCCGGGAGCAGGGATTTGAATCTTGTTTATAAATTTTACCTGTGTGTTTCTTGTGATTTTAAAACAGCGCACTTTGCACTTTCTCTTCGTCCAGCAGACAGAACGCTGACGCGGGCGGGGTCCTCCTTGTGTGCCCACGCTACTGGCTGGTCTCCAGAGGCACGCCCTACAACTTAGCCACGCCCCTTCTGCTCCTAACTTCTATCCCTATAAAGTATGTGTCCTTACCGGAGGCGCAGCGGACGAGCGCAGCGGGCGCGCCGATTGCGCGCCGAAGGCGCGCTTAAGGCAAGCTCGTCTGCGCTCGTCCGCGCCGAGACCGGGCCAGGGGCACATCTCCCTGATCAATCAGCCACGAAAAATGTGCATCTTAATTACAGTAGGGAAATGCTTATGCGGCTAAATCCGCTGGCAGATGTTGCCAACTGCCTACACCTTGCCCCAAATTCAGTATATAAGGATTTGAACTTCTGTCCCAATTGCCATGGGCGTCTGCCAAACATTACTCCCCTTCCGCCTAGATCTCTCTTGAAAACCAAAGTACTTCCTGACGATAGATCTATCCCGCCAACGCACGCTGGATACAAGCAAATAAGCAAGGGAAAATTAAGTAGTGGATTAATAAACGTCAGATCACTCCCGAAACATGCCACTGAAATACAGCTATTGATTGAGACCAACCATTTAGACATTTTATTCCTAACCGAAACCTGGATGGCAGCGGGAATGGAATCAGAACTAGGGCTAGCCTGCCCCATTGGATACAAGATTATACACAAACCCAGGAATATAGGACGGGGAGGAGGAGTGGGAATCATCTTCAAGGAAGAGTTAAACATTGCAACTCTGGATGTTGATACAATCTCATGTGCCGAAATTCTTGGAGTCTCATTCAAACATGACTCCGGTCACTGTCTCACGAGCCTAATTTGCTATAGGACTCCGGGCCATATTAATGTCACGCAACAGCAGGAATTGATTGCGGTCATTAATAATATATCTATCTCTCACAGTAGACTACTAGTTTTGGGAGATTTTAACCTCTGGGACAACGATCAACTTCATACGGCCTTTTTAAATATTATTCAATCCTGCAGCAACGTGGGGCTGAAACAGTGGATAACTACCCCCACACATAAGCAGGGAAACATACTGGATTTGATATTCGCCGCAGAGGACACAATTACTATGGGCACAGTTCTTCCAGTAGGCTGGTCAGACCACCATCTTCTCCTATTTTATATTCACACCCCGAGCAATACAGGATCTACTAAAGTGCAGACCAGGTCCTTCTTTGGTCGTAATTGGAAAAGCTTGCAGAAAAGGAAAATGGAAGGAAAATCTGACCTTAGCCGAATAGGAACATCGTTCAACCCAGAGAGCGATGTCAATACCAACTATCTCTCAATGTGCAAAGAACTAACCAAGAAACTAGATGATGTTATACCCCTGAAAATTATTAGAAAAAGAGGAAAACCTACCGCACCCTGGTATACGGATAAACTGAGAGAATTGAAATCCGCCTGTAAAAGGGCGGAGAAGCTCTGGAGAAAAAACTATTCGGAACAGGAGAAAACCCTATGGAGAATTACAATAGTACACTATAAGAAAGAAATCTCCTTAGCCAAAGCAAATCACTTTGCAGATTTGATTTTAAATAGTCCCAATCAATCCCGTGACACTTTCAAGATCATCAAAGAGTTATCCCTTCCTGCCTGTGCAGACAGCCAAATTAAGCCTTCGCAAGAACTATGTGATGGCATAGCGCTATTCTTTCAGGAGAAAATTATAAAAATCATTGAGGGACTGAAAGATGTGCCAAGTCCGCCACTGCTAGATAATAACAACAGCTTCTCGGAATATCGGGAGATAAATACAAGATGCTCACAACCAAAGGCCTTCTTAAATACCTTTGAGACCCCTACAGAGGAAGATTTCATAAAACAAGCCCTTAATACGACATCGGGATCCCCTCTGGACCCTCTACCCCACAAAATAGCAAAGGAGTTCAGGGAAGAAATCTTCCCAGTATTGCATCAGCTGTGCAACCAATCCCTCGATACAGGCACCGTACCAAAAGACTGGAAACTGGCGATTGTTACCCCATTATTGAAAAAGTCAAACCTTGACCCAAACTGCTATAAAAACTACCGACCTATATCGCTCTTACCTTACCCCATCAAAATCCTAGAGCGATGGGTCAGCAGAGCATTAGCCCTCTTCCTGGAAACCAACAACATCCTGGAAGAGGAGCAGTTTGGATTCAGACCTGCTCACGGAACAGAGACAGCTCTGGTGACAGTTCTGGACGAGCTACGAATGCGGACGGACAGGGGAAATTCAGCAACCCTAATTTTGCTGGACCTGTCCGCCGCATTCGATACGGTAAGTCATGACATCCTGCTGACAAGATTGAGGAACATTGGAGTCGGGGGAATCGCGCTGGATTGGCTCCGCTCCTACCTGAGAGACAGGTGGCAAGCGGTAGCCATCCCTCCATTTCAGTCAAAATTTGTCAAAGTTCCACACGGGGTCCCACAGGGGTCAGCCGTTAGCCCTATACTTTTTAATATATATATGCAACCCCTGATAAGCATCATCAAAACCCATGGCGTCAGCGTAATTAATTACGCAGACGACACGCAGTTGATGATATCCCTTGATGGTGCTCAGGCTGACTCCCTTGAGACCTTTCATGCCTGTATGTTGGAAATGACGCTTTGGCTCAATCAGAATTCACTGCAGTTCAACAGTGACAAAACGGAAATATTACACTGTACGATAGGAGGAATACCCAAGGTCTTACCCATAGACTTTTGGCCTCCTGAGCTGGGGAACTCCCCAGTACCAATGAACTCAGTTAGGAATCTTGGAGTCACATTTAATAACAGACTGAGCCTTGAAACCAATGTCAACAAACAGGTCAGTAGCTGCCTTGCCCTTATGCGAGGACTCCGCAAGCTGCTGCCCCTCCTGCCTTTACAGGTTAGAGCCACCATAGTCAGGAGTACCATCCTCAGCCGCCTGGATTACTGTAACGCACTCTTATTGGAATCTCCTATATATCTTATTTCCAGGCTTCAAAGTGTCCAGGCGGCTGCAGCAAAGCTGGCACTGTCTCGAGAACGAAGATCATCTACTACCCTTGCCCTGGCTGACCTACATTGGCTGCCTATTCATCAGAGGATCCTTTTTAAATCCCTCTGCATTGTCTTTAGAGCAGTGCATGGACTAGGCCCCCAACCACTCCAAAACAAACTTAACTGGTACAAACCCACCCGATCTCTTCGATCCTCTTCCTTAAATCTTGTTAATGTACCCAGGATTAAAAAAACAACTCTTGGCGGTAGAGCTTTTAGTAAAGCGGCAGCTCAATTATGGAATAGCCTACCTATTGACATCAGAAAAACAAGTGATCTATTGCCCTTTCGAAAAAAGGTAAAAACATGGCTCTTCCCGAAAAACTCAAATCTTTAGATCCTGAGTCCTTGTCCCCTATCTGCTGCACAGTACTTTTTCAGCCTAGGTACTCAGCGCCAGGATGCCCGTAGGGTTGCAGAGCGCTTTACAAATGGCAAAATAATAATAATAAAATAATATAAGCTGAATCATAATACTGAATGCAGACTTTAACTAGAAATAATTGTCTTTGCAGAACTGTGTATTTGGGCCGAACTGAATGAGACTGCGCCTCTGAATTCTTTAAGTTAAAGAATAGAAACTTCTTACCGCTCTTATCCTGAACTCGGAGCGGAGGAATTACTTGCCCATAGGAAAGGTTCGCTGAAGATGTACAGCCGCTGAAATTCCAGCCGCACTCCACGGGACTCTCAGAAATGCGGAGCTGCGGCGGGAAACGGAACTGAACCAAAGTCGGAATTGAGACCAACAATTTTCCCCACAAGAGCCCAAACCAGGAATTGGGAAAATTTTGTCTGAGAAGGGAAATTTACTTGACTGAACCCAAATTCTTGACAGGAGCCAGATACGGAACGTCTGACTGCCGAAAAATGACCGTTGAAGTGCGCCACTTAGAACGTGCAGGAGCGGGAAATGGCGGACCAACAGAAAACACTAGAACGCTAACCTAGCACCCTAGTGGAACAATCAGGAAGTGTGAATCAACCCTCCATCAGACTGCGAGCCTGAACCTGTCTCTGAATAAACCTCCAAATTGGAAACTGATAGAAAGGGTTACCAAAAACCTTGAAATTCGGAACTGAAAGGATCCTGGTGGCAGAACCTGACATGGACCTGACACCCCCAGAGTGAAGCACAGTAGGGGGGTGCACACAGGGGGGTACCTATGGTACCCCCCTGCATTTGCATAATGAAAGCGGCAGACACCGCGCTGTGCCTGCCGCTTTCGTCATGCAAATGCTGCAAAGCATTTTCAGCATTGTGGCGGGCGGTGCAGAGTGCACCGCCCGCCACAATGATGGGAATACAGGATGCGCCCCCCACTGTGGTGGGCGCATCCTAATGCTGCCAACGGGACCCCCGCCCTCATGGCGGCCGGTCCCTAGTACCGTGAGGATGGCGGGCGGGCAAAGTCCGCCCGCCATCCTAATGGGGCCCTAAGCCTCAACCATACACGACGCCTCCGTAACAACGAAATTTCACCTAAAACAAACCAAAACCACGACTACATACACACAATAACACTATAAACTTGTAATATACTCTCAAACACTACTACTCTCTAAGAAATATTACTTAAAATTCACCTTACCTTTCTCCACGCGAAGCAGCTCCCAACCGTGAGCTTCTCCAGTCCTGAGTGAAGCAAAATAGCCTTACGCGGTAAAAAAGTAGTCTCCTTAAACCATATTACAAAGGTAAACATACTAAATACAATGTTCTAATAAGAAATAAAATACAAAACCACACTTATAATTTATAAGAAAATGTTGTAACACAAATTAAAATTTAATTAGCTTAGATACCCTTTCTTAATTAATATTAAATAATATTAATAGAATAATATTTAATAATAATATAACAAAAAATATATATACATTTTAATAAATATATATTAAATATTTAATGTTAATTTATATTTATAATAAATAATTGTTCCTTTATTTAAGTGAATGTAGTTTTTTATTACATTTGTAAATTAATAATATAAATAAATAATAAATATAATTTATTTATATTATTAATATAATTTAAATATGTCAATAGGAAAAATAAACAATTACAACTCTAACATTGAGTTACTATTTGCTGAAGGTTTTTTTTTTAATTAGTAAAAAATGTTAAAATTAGTTAACAATTGTAAATTAATTTTAATAATTGATATAAAATATTAATTATAATTATTAATTATTCTAACCATGTATGTATATAATAAAAATGTATTCTGAAACATTATATCCAACTAAGTCATTGTTTTACTATTTGATAAAGTATTAGGAATAATGTTTTTTGCCAAAATAATTGTATACATATAACAATAATTAATGTTTTTTTAATGTTTATTAAGAACATTGTATTTAATATCTATTTAAGTACTTTACAGTGTAATTTGTATTAAATCTTTAAAACATATATTTACTTTCTTATGAGTTTATAATAATGTATATATCAAACATGTATATTTAATAATATTAATATATAATATATTAACATTATTAAATAAATATTTAACAGGCTGTTAAAAAATTTGATGATTTGTTCTAAATATTACTAATTGTTACCCAAATATAAGTATGAAAACTTTTCATATTTGTTGTATAAATACAGTGAAAAAGATGTTTTTTGAAAATGTACAACATCAATAAATCTAAATAAATGTTATTCAATACATCCTATTTTCCTAAATACTTATATTAAATGTTAATTTTGTTGACTATTGTACTGTACATGGTATAAATACAAGTTCACAATAAAAATTGTATAAACATCTATGTGTACTTATTTTTCTAAGATTATGACACAGTTATGTTAAAATGTGTGGGAGGGTGCTGGACACTGACCAATTATAATTTACTATTCTAACTCCAGTCAAGCAGATATCAGTGAAGGTGCTGGACACTGACCTATTATAATTTACTATTCTAACTCAAGTCAGGCAAATATCAGGGAAGGTGCTGGACACTGACCAATTATAATTTACTATTTCAACTCCAGTCAAGCAAATATCAGGGAAGGTGCTGGACACTGACCAATTATAGTTTACTATTCCAACTCCAGTCAGGCAAATATCAGGGAAGTTTCTGGACACTGACCAATTATAATTTACTATTCCAACTCCAGTCAAGAAAATATCAGGGAAGGTGCTGGACACTGACCAATTATAATTTACTATTCTAACTCCAGTCAGGCAAATATCAGGGAAGGTGCTGGACACTGAACAATTATAATTTACTATTCCAACTCCAGTCAGGCAAATATCAGGGAAGGTGCTGGAAACGGACCAATTATAATTTACTATTCTAACTCCAGTCAAGCAAATATCAGGGAAGGTGCTGGACACTGACCAATTATACTTTACTATTCCATCTCCAGTCAAGCAAATATCAGGGAAGGTGCTGGACACTGACCAATTATAATTTACTATTCCAACTCCAGTCAAGCAAATTTCAGGGAAGGTGCTGGACACTGACCAATTAAAATTTACTATTCCAACTCCAGTCAGGCAAATATCAGGGAAGGTGCTGGACACTGAACAATTATAATTTACTATTCTAACTCCAGTCAGGCAAATATCAGGGAAGGTGCTGGACCCTGAACAATTATAATTTACTATGCCAACTCCAGTCAGGCAAATATCAGGGAAGGTGCTGGAAACTGACCAATTATAATTTACTATTCTAACTCCAGTCAAGAAAATATCAGGGAAGGTGCTGGACACTGACCAATTATAGATTAATATTCCAACTCCAGTCAAGCAAATATCAGGGAAGGTGCTGGACACTGACCAATTATAATTTACTATTCCAACTCCAGTCAAGCAAATATCAGGGAAGGTGCTGGACACTGACCAATTATAATTTACTATTCCAACTCCAGTCAGGCATATATCAGGGAAGTTGCTGGACACTGAGCAATTATAATTTACTATTCCAACTCCAGTCAAGCAAATATCAGTGAAGGTGCTGGATACTGACCAATTATAATTTACTATTCTAACTTCAGTCAGGCAAATATCAGGGAAGGTGCTGGACACTGAACAATTATAATTTACTATTCCAACTCCAGTCAGGCAAATATCAGGGAAGGTGCTGGAAACTGACCAATTATAATTTACGATTCTAACTCCAGTGAAGCTAATATCAGGGAAGGTGCTGGACACTGACCAATTATAATTTACTATTCCCACTCCAGTCAGGCAAATATCAGGGAAGGTGCTGGACACTGAACAATTATAATTTACTATTCCAACTCCAGTCAGGAAAATATCAGGGAAGGTGCTGGAAACTGACCAATTATAATTTACTATTCTAACTTCAGTCAAGCTAATATCAGGGAAGGTGCTGGACACTGACCAATTATAATTTACTATTCCAACTCCAGTCAGGCAAATATCAGAGAAGGTGCTGGACACTGATCAATTATAATTTACTATTCCAACTCCAGTCAAGCAAATATCAGGGAAGGTGCTGGACACTGACCAATTATAATTTACTATTCCAACTCCAGTCAGGCAAATATCAGGGAAGGTGCTGTACACTGACCAATTATAATTTACTATTCCAACTCCAGTCAGGCAAATATCAGGGAAGTTGCTGGACACTGACCAATTATAATTTACTATTCCAACTCCAGTCAAGCAAATATCAGTGAAGGTGCTGGACACTGACCAATTATAATTTACTATTCTAACTCCAGTCAGGCAAATATCAGGGAAGGTGCTGGACACTGACCAATTATAATTTACTATTCCAATTCCAGTCAGTCAAATATCAGGGAAGGTGCTAGACACTGACCAATTATAATTTACTATTCCAACTCCAGTCAAGCAAATATCTGGGAAGGTGCTGGACACTGACCAATTATAATTGACTATTCCAACTCCAGTCAAGCATATATCAAGGTAGGTGGTGGACACTGATCCAATATAAATGTTACCAAATATAATTTTTTTTCTATTTTTAATATTTATTTTGATTTTTATATCTATTTATATTTTAATTTTTTATTAAAATTTTTAAATTTAATGTTTATGTTTTAAATAAAATATAAAGTTTGTTAATTAATTCTAAAATATTAAAACATATTTTAATATTTTTCCAAAAATATCTTTTTTAATAGAAATTTTATTTTTTATTTTATTATTATATTAAAAAAAAAATGTTATTTTTTTTTTTAATTTTTCATGTTTTTTAATTAATTATTATATTTATTAATTTGTTTTTAATGTATTAGTATATTATTATATATTTGTAAAATTGAATAAAATTTGTTATTTTTTTTGTATATTTATATATATTTGTAAAATTAAATAAAATTTGTTATATAGTTTTTATATTTATATATTTATTATTAAACAATTTTTAAAATATTTTTATATTTTTAATTTTTTTTTAATATAACATTTACATTAATTATAATAAATTTTCTGTATTTTAAATTGTTAAAAAATTAATATATAAAAAATGTTTTTAAAAAAAAAAAATGTATTTTGTTCTGCATGTGATTGAACGCAAGTCTATTGTTCATCATTTTTTTTACTTATGTGGTGCACTTTATAATTTTACTCATAAGGGCACAGTTGCAGCAGTATATAAAGAGTCCAAACTTAATTGTTTGCTGGAGCATCTGTGGACAGGCCATTTGGAAACCATTAATGTTCTTAGCAGTACAGATGAAGTCACTGAGTTATTAGAATCTGTCAGTAAATATTCTGATTTTCAGTCAGATGTTACAACTGATGTAGGAGGTCTGCTATCCCAGTTTCGAAGGAAAGATCTGAGTATTGCCAGTTTGGTTGTACAAAAAGTACTCTCTCTTCTACAACCAACTAATCTTCTTCTTCAGGGCAAAAATATGGACATGAGCAAAGCCGTGAAGTTGCTCTCCACAGTAATCGAAAATTTCCAAGTACTCCGTAATGATAATTCAAGTGCTTTCCCACTTAAGGAGTTTCTGCAATACCCACTTTTGCTTGCATCTGATGTGATAATTCCTTCTGCATAAAAATGCCACCAGCTCACACTTTAGGGACTCTGTAGTAATGGAAACAACTGGGCAAAAATAGTCTGAATTTGCTAATGATAACTCGGATGCTAATTTGACCAGAGTATATTACAGTATATTGGAGAAGTGGAAATGGAAATGCGTTTCAGTGAAGGAAATGTGAATCCATATAAATCGTTAGCTGCCCACCTGCCAGTGAGACTTTCTTGAAGAAATCAGCACTCTCTGCAATTATTGATTTTTCACATTCTTCTGGTAATATTCTAAGTGAAATTGATGTGGCAAAGCCTCTAATTCTGAAAAACGTAGAGCAAAGTGCTGATTTCCAGACAGCTTCTCTTTCTGTTTGACTACCGAGATGCATTTCCACACTAATATAGGCTCTATGAGTTAGCTGTGTCCTTTGCTGCTTCAACAGCATCATGTGAAAGTTAATTTTCTTGCCTTACTCGGGTATTCTCTCCATTTAGACGAACAATGAGTCATGAGAGAAAAAGCAATTTACTACTTTTAGCTGCAAAGGCAAAAACAACTAGAGAGCTGGATTTCAAACAATTCCTAGCTCACTTTAAGAAATCATCTAGAAGATTGTCTGTTTCACATTTTAATTGTTAATGCTTTTCACAAGTCATCTTACATACTGTGTTAAAATAGAAATCTTTACACTATTCTAACTAATGTATTGCCCATCTTTCTTATTGACTACATTTGATTGCTAAGAAACTTGCTGATATTAAGAGAGCATATTCTAATATGAAACACAATTACGTTTTTTCAGCACCTGAAACCATGATTTATATCATGGTGTAAATAGGGCTGAACCTGAGTTTCTGTTAGTACTAGTACAATTGGAAATTTTAGTTACTGTTTCAGATTTAAGACCACTATTCGAAAACTGTTGGATGCATGGATCAGGATTTACACTTGTCTCTTCATATGTAAATCTCCATATCCACTTTTTGAAAGTGAGCAAATATTTTTCAATATAGAAATGTTGAACAAAATGTTGTGTTTTCAGTGTGTGTTAGTTAGCCTTTAATTCATAGCGAGCGATTTTGGAATATTTCTCTAAAATTATGCCTTGTTGTTCTTCATGTTGAAGAGTACATGACTTCACACAATTTGAAGATATGATGGTGTGATTTACAAGTTTTTGTCTGTGTGTAGTAAAACATACATTTGTGGAGTTTTCTTTATTTCAAAGAAAACAAGTTCCTTAATCAGGGAAAAATACAACTTCAAATAAATTGAATGTTCTTTTAACTATATTCCTGTAATTCATTGCTTTTGTACAACTTCATTTGTATTGTATAATTTTCAGATCTAGTGTGCTATTCATTTTGTAACTTTGTAGTTGGTTTATTTATTTATTGAAGAGTTTAATATAGCGCTGGCCAGACCCAAAGGTATCGGAGCGCTTCAAAGCATGGGTAAAAACACACAGTTTAGAAGTCGGTAGCATAATGTTTCACTGCGCAATTGGACGTCTCGGCGCACTGAACGACAATGCAGGAAAATAAGACACAGAAAATCACAATATTGAGCAAAATTACTTGAGCCGAGCCTGCTTTAGGGGGAGGAGAAAAAAGGAGGGGCAGGAAGGGGGAGCGGAAGAAGTCTAAGTGATGAAGTGACTGTCCTGCAAAGTGCAAGCTTAAGCGATTCAGCAGCGGCTATCAAGTCGGCAAAGACCGGTTGAGGAAGAGGTCTTTGAGTTGCCTTTTGAATTGTGTAAAGGAAGTCGTAGTCCTGATCTGGACTGGGATTGAATTCCAGATTTGGGCACATTTCCAGAGAAGGAACGAGAAGCGTTGTTTTGTTTGCGATTTTCGGTGCGATGAGGATTAGAGTGTTGGAACTTCTGAGGCTCTCAGTCTGACCGGCCTTCTTGGTGTTTGGCGGCCAGGTGTGCGGATTTCCCTGTGTGCAGGGCTTTGTGAGTGAGGCAAGCCATTCTGAAATTTGCATGCATTTCGATTGGGAGCCATTTTAGCTTTCTGAGTGCGGGCGAGATGTGATTATACTTCTTAACCCAGGTGACCATTCTAGCTGCTGCATTGAGAGTTGATCTGAGGGGGGCTAGGTGGGAATTTGCAGTACCTGTGAGGGCGGCGTTCCCGTACTCAAGTCTGGATAGCACCAGGGATTGAGTAGCTTCTTTATGATCGTTAGGAGGGATGAAGGGTTTTATTTGGTTGAGTAGATTCAGGTTGAGGAAGGAGCTCATTGTGGTGTTCCTGATGTGTTTAGTCATGTTGAGTTTGGGTCAAGGGTGATTCCCAGCGATTTTGCGAAATCCACCAGGGTGAGATTGCCGTTTAGAGTATTAATTGCTTTTACCATCGTATGATTTGGGGGTTCTCCTCATTGTTGGCGATGAGGAGGATTTCCCTTTTGTCTTTGTTGAGTTTCAGGTGGTTTTGTGATAGCCAGTTTTGGACTTCTTTAAGAGTGTTGAGTCTGTAAATGTCATCAATAGAGGAGGTTTCAAGGTAGAGCTGGGTGTTGTCAGCGTAGAGGGGGAAGGGGATGTTTTCCTTTTTGAGTATGGTGGTGAGGGGATCCATGTAGATGTTGAACATTTGAGGGGAAAGAACTGATCCTTGGGGGACGCCCCTGCTGACGGGGTGTAGGTCTGATGAGAAGTTTCTAATCTTTATTCTTTTGGTGCGGTTCTGGAAAAAAGAGGAGAACCAATTTAAAACCACCTCTTCTATACCTACCCTTTCTTGAAGTACTTTGATTAGTAGGTCGTGGTCCACCGTGTCGAAGGCCGCCGATAAGTCCTGGAGTATGAGTAGGGCGCATTGGCCGGCATTGTGTGATTTATGTAAATCATTGATGACATTGAGGATCGCAGTCTCTGTGTTGCAGACTTTGTGTCTGAACCGTGATTGGTGGGTGTCTAAGAGGTTAATACAGTTTATGTGGTGAGTCAGTTAGAGGAGAAAACACCTTTCCAGGATTTTAGCTAGGAGAGGAAGATTGGAGACGGGTCTGAAGTTAATGAGATCATTAGTGTCAAGGCCCGTTTTTTTCAGTAATGACGTGACTTGGCCGACTTTGAGGCAGTCCGGTATGACTCCCGTTGTAAGGGAGCTGTTGATGATCTTGGCCCAGACCGGGGCTAGGGAGAGATAGAGCTTTTTGGCCAGCCGGGCCAGTATAGGATCAGAGGCGTGTGATGAAGGTTTGGAGTTGGAGATCATTTTGGCGATATCTGCTTCGGAGATGGGGTTGAAGGCTTTCCAGTGTTTTGGGGGGAGCTTGGGTGAGATAGCTTCAGTCCCTGGGACGTGCTCCTGTAAGGGGGACTGCGGTTGATGTCTAGGGAGAGCAAAATCTTGGTGATTTTGTCATTGAAGAAGATGGCAAAGTTCTCACACAGGTCTTTGGAGGCCAAAACTGAGGATGCAGGGGGTTGGGGGTTTAAGGTTTGATGCTGAATGAACTTGAAGAGATCCTTGGGCCTATTGTTTGCATTGTCTAAAGCATTGTAAAAGAAAGAAGATTTTTCATTCTTGATATGGTTTTTGTACATCCTGGTATTGCTTTAAGTTGGTCTTGGAGGATTGGGGACGAGTTTTTCCGCCCGAATCTTTCAGCAGCTCTTAGTTGTGCATGCTTTTCAACACATATTGCTGGTTGTTGTATCACAGATGTACCTATTATGTTAGTACCAAGGTAAAATATGGCTGTGGAATTGAAAGTGGCTGTGTGCTCCGGTGGGCGAGTGCAACAGTTGATATTTTTGGGATCTGAATAAAGTTCCACAGAAGAACTTCGAGCAGAACTAACAGAAACCTGGAATTCTATGGTTAGTATAGCCCTCCCACTGATGTTTTGGTACATTAGGAATCTGGCACTGATGTGAAGCATAAACAACATTTTTTTAGAAAGTTGATGTAAGCTCACTCGCTATAATAATAACACGGAATCTCAATTGATAATTTGACCTATATTTTGACATATCTTTTCTTGGAAGCATTACTTGGTATTTAGGGGTATTTCTGACACTCCTTGGACATAACAAACCACCTATAACCTGTCATAATTCTGTTGGTTGTTCCATAATGTTACTGACAATATGCTATTCATTTTTATTTGTGCTTTTGAGGTAAGTTACCAAATCTCCTATACAGTTGCATTTTAATTATATCCAGTGCTAGTTATGGTAAATGTTCCAATAAGTTGTGAGATTTGATCTGCTACAACCTGAGACTAAACTCCTAGGGTGGCATTCCCAAAGTTGCCTTAAAACATTTTGACCAGGGCTGCTAACCTTACAAATGTCAAATGTACACCACTGCACATTCACGTTCCCAAAAACCCTTGTGGAAAACCCGGCCATCCTGCCTCACCCTGTAATATTGTAATATAAAAGTATCCTAATTCTTACTAAACATGTTTTTAAAATACATAATTTGTTGCACATTTTCACCCAAAATCCTCCGGAAAGGGTCTACTATAATCAACAAAATGTGAATGAAAATACGTCATCTGCTTTGAAATCATCTCATTATAGCAGATTTTTTTCTACAACTTAAAGGCAATATAACCTGGCCGGAACTTGCTCATGATGTTATCATTTCAGGGCCAGGCCCCCCCAACCAAATATTCCTAGCTACGCTCCTGCTTGATCACCAGAAGTGTGTGCACCCACATCACCGAACATCGGAATACGACCAGATGTTAACTTGATGCTTCTAAGCAGACACTACATAGAGAGTGGACATGGGGAGAATGAAATGGAATGGTGTGTGCTTTAGAAATGATAGAAATCAGGTATAGATATGACCAAACCCTTGTTAATCTTGGAACAGAGATTGATTTATAGGCTCTGTACAGACAGCACTGGGCTGAATGATGATATTCCGTGGGGCCGTATCAGTGCATAATCCTTTGACAGTCCCAGTAAGACTAAAGGTTGAATTTCTTGGCAATCTTGTGACTACTTTGATAAGGTATTATTCCCTTCTATAATGTCTCTTAAACCATCAATTTAGATGAAACTCCATGCCCAATAATGTTCTGTGCTTCCCCTATTGAATGCATAATCAATTCCCCTTGTCTCATAATGAAAAATATGCGGTTCCGATTAAGGCAACACTTCTGACACGAATGATGGAATATCTGCTTAAGCGTTAATATTATGCACGTATCTCTAAGAATTGGCACTGGTAAAAAATGGGTTGTTTATGTATGTGTTTGGACTTGTTTGTTTCTCCCTCTCAACCCAGTGGAGCACTCACAGTGAGACAATCATGTTTAATTTGTTTGGAGCTAGTATATAAGAGCTTTCTCATTCCTCATTCAAAAGTGGGACAATCTTGTTTCACTTGTTTTAGTAGTTAATACAAGAGCTCTCACATTCAGCAAACTCCAACCACTGCATATAAAGGGAAGAGACTACCCTTCGCTGTGTCACCCTTGCAATGACATGCTCAGTGTAGTCACAGGAACCCTCATGCACCACAATCACACAATCACCGCAAACAATGGAGAGAGATCACACTTCCCTTAGCACCCTCGTGCTAACACGCTCGGGTGTAGTCATGTTACTCCTCATCTGACACAGAAGTCTGAAAGCCAGAAGGAAGCATAGACGGTCACCTTTTCTCCACTCCTTACAGCAAAACAGGCCCTGATGGGTTGAAAGGCACGTGTTCCTTTTGGAATAGTAAGTGGGTGTCACATCCCTGAGGGGTGCGCTTGTTATATTTCTAGAGCTAGATTCAGCTGATGTACGTCTGGCGCATAATGGCGTGTAGAGGTGATGTTGAAATAAGATGAATAGTAGCCTTTCACGCTAATGAGGACATGTGACTGCTGAGTGCGATGTTTGAAGAATTGAGATGGGGGCTCACAAATTCCTCTGACACTCATGAGGTGTACGTATGGACGCAACATTGGCAAACTAAGAGGGTTTTTACATGAGTATGCCGCCTCTGGTGGGGTGGTCTCCTCTGCTTGGTAAACAGGTCTCGTGACAATGTACTGCTCATCAGAGGCTATGTAGTGGCAATTGCATGGAGAACATATATGTTAGTTTTTTATAGCCATGTTACCAGCAATGTGTGCATATAAATAGAAACTGGCAGAGGCTGATGGCAAAGCATACGCTGGTTTCTAACTGGTATCTTGACAAAAATAAACATTTCCAATTGGAAAATTAGAACATGTGGGTTTGGGAGTAATTTTGAGTCATGGTTTTAGCAACTGACAGGATGGAAAAAGTCTTTACTCATTGTATATCTTCCATCTGTGCAAACCCGGGAGGTGGAAGAAGAGCCTTATATAAAGATGTAAAGGAAGCAACTACTGTCCACGATCCCTAACGGTGTACATATATACGATAGGATAGGATAGTGGCTTCTAAAGCGCTCGAATGCTGAGGAGTCTAGAAAGGGTTATTGTTGGGATCACAGTAGTAGATTGATTAGTAAAAGAGATATGAAATGGTGAAAGGAGTGGTAGATAAGGGAAGAGTCTAGAAAGGGTTATTTTGGGGATCCCAGTAGTAGACTGGGAATTAGGATGTGTCAGAGAGTAACTGAGATATACTGAAAGAGGTATAGAGTGTAAAACAGGGTAGTGCATTGGGGAGAGTAGTAGAATGAGGTGTGTGAGCAGGGTGAAAACTGTGCTGTAGACTCAGGGGTTATTTTTTACCGGGAACAGCCATGTCTTTAACAATTTCCTAAAAAGCATCTAATTTGGCTGAAGTCGCAGGTTGATCGGTATTTGGTTCCAGACTAATGTCTTGAGACTGTAATTTAAATAAAAGTGAACCCATGTATGTATTATACACATAACAACTACACTTTGTATTTCACCTTATTTTTTCACTACTAGTGTGTGACTATAAAGTACATCGTCCCCCTCTTTGGCCATGAAGCCAGCATCCCCTAAAGTTTAAGGTAAGGGACAATTTCCACAATACAAAATTCAGGAAGTCGTTGTAGTATATCAGGATTTTTTTTATTACTATTGACATTAGTATAATACTGTGCCCAGTATGCACATCATCCTTGCATATGTCTTTGTCACATATCACATGTGTTAAGTGAGTAGGAGTGTGGTGTGCAGTGCCACTTGTATGCCCACATCACAAATACAGTTTCTTAGTGTATTTACCTAGGGAAGGTTTAAACAAGATATTCCTTTTTTGACTTTTTTCTATAGGTTAATAGATTAATTTTTCCTCTCAGGTAGTACTCATCTGAGTGCATTAGTATTATTTTATGTCCCCTGTTTTATAATTTCACAAGAATTGTTGAAGTGGCCGCAAGAAGGTATTTAGGGATTCTTGACCCTGAGGAATGACCCAGACTCGGTAGGGTTTTTTAATATGGCAGAAAAATCTTGGCCTAAATATAGAGACAGTCTGTGTCACTGCTCTCAATAACCATCTCACCTCGGTTTTTTTATCATCCCTGCTGTCTCCATGTAATACAGGTGTTTCACCAGGGAACTACCCCACTGATCTGGATCCTGTCTTTATCCAGCAGTTTTTAATCTAAGAACTCCTTCCTGCCCTGAGTCCAACAGCAGTTCGACTCCGCCCTGGTGGCACTGTGCCACCAGGGTGGGGAGAGGTTGCTGATAATGAAGCATGACACAATTACATGTGTGAGGCTACCTCTTCCATAGGAATGATCTTCCCTCCCCCATGCACTTGGACAGGAATTCTGTGACATCCTAATTGGATTTACATCTGCTTGCCTTCAAGTAGGAACACTGTAACTATAGCTGTGGAACCTATTTGTGTTAGTTATATGACCAGTGTTATCTTAAGAACATAGAAGGTTTCATCGCCCCTTCTGGATTAAACAAGGGACACAGACAATGCAGGCTGCCATCAACGTTATCCTGAACGATGTCCATCCACAAGCAATAGCCAGCATGGTAACATTTTTGACTAGAGTGGACAAATATTGTATTGTATTGTAATTCTATTCATATAGTGCTTTCTACCCCTGACGAGGCTTGAAGCGTTTTTTTGGGGGGTAGCACGCTACTCAGGAACCAGAGAAAAATTAGTGTTGGATTAGTATAGTGAGATATTACATTATTTTTAGGGATGGACATGTGAGTTTGTTATTTAGATTCAAAAAGGATGGTGAAGTGGTGCATCGGGGAAGGGTTTGCATTTATATAGCGCTTGCTACTCCAGACGCTTTTCGACAGGTAGGATGTTACTCCAGAACCCAAACTGAATTAGTGGAGAATTAGATTAAAGACATATGAAATTCATTTTAGCGGTGTACATCTTAGTCTGTTAGTTAGCTAGAAAAGGATAGTGGAGGGATAGAAGAGGGAAGGTCTAGAGAGTGTTTTTTGTAAGCTCATAGCAGTAGGACGAGGTTTGGGATGAGTAAAGCGGAGGTGGAGCGGTAGTGTCAGAGAAAGGATTTTGAAAGGCTTGTTCGGGAGATCTGAATAGTAAAAGAGCTATGAGATGGTGAAAGGAGTGGTGCATAAGGGAAGAGTCTAGAAAGGGTTATTTTTGGGATCACAGTAGTAGATTAATTAGTAAAAGAGATATGAAATGGTGAAAGGAGTGGTAGATAAGGGAAGAGTCTAGAAAGGGTTATTTTGGGGATCCCAGTAGTAGACTGGGAATTAGGATGTGTCAGAGAGTAACTGAGATATACTGAAAGAGGTATAGAGTGTAAAACAGGGTAGTGCATTGGGGAGAGTAGTAGAATGAGGGTTGAGACGAGTCAGAGTGGAGGTAGAGGATATATTGAGAGAGATATAAGTTGAGATACAGGGTAGTGCATTGGAGATGCTGAATGAGAAGTAAAGTAATTAATATAAAGATACATAAGTACTTGGAAGGTATATATGTATAACAGAGGTAATATATATAGATTTAAGTTGTATTTAATAAACTCAGACTTTCACGTGTCGCTGTACTTTAAGTTAATTTGTATTTTTATATTTATTTATTTAGTTATAATTCAATAGTGAAGCAATTGCAGATAAATCGTTATGATAAAAGATTGAGGGGCATATTATCAAGCAGGGCATTAAAATTATCGCTGTTTTAGCGGGAGAAAACTGCCGCTAAAGCGGTGATAATGGGCTTGATAATATGCCCTGGAGAATTGCAATACAAGCCATGTTCACACCAGATCATGGGTTTCTATTGGAATTTACAAGGCCATATTATCAAGCCCATTATCGCCGCTTTGGCAGCAGTTTTCTGCCACTAAAACGGTGATAATTTTTAACGCCCTGCTAGATAATATGCCCCTGCCTTATTTATGTAGTCACCTGTATACATGTTAAAAATGTAATATAACCATAAGTAATATGTACATTTGTTTAGCAGAACTAACAATTATCTATATATTTATAAACATAATTAAACTTGTTCTCACAAAGCAATACACATATGTAGGTACAGATCCGTAGTCCAAATAAACGCTTATATACAAAGGGATATGCTGTATATTTATGTTTGAGTATGATGATTATGTGAGGAAGAGCCAACTCTTGAGTAGTCATCTGACCATAAGATAGTTATCTATGGATCTTATATTTGAGGGTAAAGCATTCCATAGTTGGGCTGCTTGAACAGAGAAGGATGTCCCACCTATGGTTTTTGTCTTATATGACAGGATTTTGAGATGAGATGCCGATCGAGAGTGGAGGTTCCTTTGCTAAATGTATTTGGTGATTTTATTCCTGATGGAGAGCGGTCGTGTTCCAAATATCGCTTTGTGGGTGATACAATGAAGCTTGAATGTGGATCTTCTGGCATTTGGTAACCAATGTATGCCTTCAAGGTAGGTGGGATGTGGGCTTTTGGCTTCTTATGCAAGAGTAGTCTGGCAGCAGAGATCTGAATCCATTATAGTCTTTTCATACTTATTATGGATGATCCCTAGTAGAGGCTATTGGCACAACATCCAACCCCCTTGGGGCACTAGGTACATAAGCCCAGCATATGTCCAAAGCCACAATACCAGTTAGCATGGTACTTGATGATTTTGCACATTAGAAGATTTTCTTGGTCCATGACCAATTAGTGCAGCCGGTAAGTTCTTTTTTCTTTTTTTAATTTTTCTCCCTCGTCCCCCTTTCCACTTGACCCGCCTCTTTTCCCTGATACGAGCCGCTCCTGGTTTTCTTTCATAGAACAGCTGGGTAGGTGTTTCCTCTCAGAGTGGTGTGTACTAGTTGTACGTAGCGGATGAACATGATTTGAACGACTCTTGCAGCTCCCGGATTTTCTCCTTCTAGTGACCACCTCTGGTAATTTTAGTGAATGGGTCAGTACAGTGTTTGTTTCTGCCCTCATTCATCACCTTCAAAACGTGAGGGTATTATCAAAGGGGAGCGCTCTCCCAGGTAGGTATAGATGAGGGTGGAGTCAGAGGGCCTTATGTGATGGGTTGGGGATCCATTCCTGCTGTAGTGTAGTTCCTTTTATCCCAATAGGCTCTGCGCATTGGAATAATATCTTCAATAGTATAGACGTAGGACAGAGGTTAACTAGGTCTTCTACTGACGATATTAGACTTAGGTTTTGTGTGCCAGCTAGCTCAGAGTTCACTAGAAACTTTCTCGAATAGGCGAGGAGGAGTTTAACCTCCCTGGATAGACAAGAAGGGATTTAGTTTCTGACAACCATAGAACATGACAACTTTGCTCTCCCTAATCAAGAGTATATCTCCAGAGTCGTGTGAAAACAAAAGACAACTATTTTACTCAGTCAGTACGTGCATACTTAGTTCCACCAGATTGTAGAGAAAGAGGAGATGGGCGTGTTCAATAAAAGGTGTTATTTATTGATCAGTCTCTTTTTCTCATACAAGAGAAATGAATCGCTACAGTTGCAATACTTAAGGTTAAGTAAAGTGCATACAGTGAAAGCAGGATTATAAAATAATACTGTAAAAGCATTGATATGGTTTCTTAGCCATATGATACTTTAAAATGGATAAAAGATATACATACATATATACATTGACTAATCGTACTCAACTGGTGCTTCTAACTACGCCTACCCCGGTGTACCTGACCTAAGCCTAATACGTGGGAGGGAGTAAGTAAGTAGCAGTTTAACTTAAGTTTGTTTTGTCAAGAATCTGACTCAAGAATTCTCTGTAAGGGGTTAGTCAGTTCAGTACCTGGGATTTAGAAGGCAGGATGGCTGGTATCTCTGTCTCAGGACTCGGTATCCCAGTCACCCGCAAGGGCAAGTTGGAAACGCTGGAAGCTGGATTTCTCGGCAGGAGAAAAGGCAGCGTCTCTCTCAGCGCGTCAAGAGGGAGGGGCAGCATCTGTGGGCTTCCTGCATCAGCTGGGCTCTCCGGCAAGTAGTCACTGCTCCAAGCTCATCACCACCGTGTCGTTGCTTAGGGCAGCGTCGGTATATTTATACCTGAAAGGTGCCGGGTTTGACGTAAGGATGGACATAAGACATCAATAAAAGATGTCATTAAGAACTGGTCGTTCTTACATTCTTTACAGGAGTTCTCGAACGAAATCAAAACAATAGCAGCGGGGATTTCCCAGGTTTGCTGGAGGCTTGGTTTGTTTAGAGAACTCGGTGTGCTTTCTAGGGGGCTGGAGGAATAGTGCTTGCTCAATGTGACAGCATGCGCTATGACTTAATCTGAAAACGGGTTTCTTTGCCGTTGTATGGACATTAGTGAATAATAACCGGACAAGGGTCAGAAATAGGAGTATCGATAAAGGTCCCTAGATAAACATACTACACCCACTCCACGCTTTTATGTCCATATTTACTAACTAAGCAATAGTAAACACAACTAATAGTGCATGTTTTAACCAACCACCCCAAAATAAATTTTTTGCATTCGAAAAATGGCATATGCGAAATACACGAAAATGAGTATAGGTACTGTATGCATTCAAGCAGTATAATCATTCATGCAGTATAATCAGAGATGCACATATATATCAGCATGAATGATTTGCGAAATTACACATGAAATGGCTCTTAATACAGAAAAAAGGTGCGAGACCACCTCATCACATATAAATACAATTACTTGTACATAAGCTAGAGGTTGAGGTAACGTATTGTCTCTAGAGTTCCTAAAAATAGAAGCTCTGTTCTCTAAGAATAGTTCTACTTTAAGCAGAAGATAAGTGCCAAAAGGTAAATATTTTGGGTTTGGGAAAAAGTATTCGTTTTTCAGTGAAGAAGGAAAAAATTGTCAGTAGTTTTGTTTTTAAAGCCGAAGGCCAAATTCAGAGTTCAGGGAACGCTGTGTGCAATCTTGCTTAAAGTCATTCTCTCTGTTCTGGTGAAAACATCATTTCAGACAGACTCTCGAAAAAACAGTCTACCGCTTCTGGTGAAAGTTCGACCAAGTTGGAAAATGTTGCTACCATGCAGTCATGCGCATGTTCGCTTTCAGTGATGTTTAGATTAGTACTGCTTACAGAAGGTCGTACCTGGTTGATACTGCTCTCATCCTGTACTTCACTACCCTTCAATCGTAGTTGTGAAGTCTCCACGAATGCCGTCATCAGGATAGGTAGCCGCTGGGGACAGCACAATGCATGAGCCTTTACTGGACTCAACAAAGTATCTGCATCCAATGGTACTTCTGATTGTAGTTTAAGACAGGTGTCCAACACGCATTCTTCGCCGCATAGCATGCATCTTAATACAGGTAAGACACAATTCTGCCATATGGGTCTGAACGAAAGAAACCAGGTCATATTCAGATCTCTTAGCCGGGCTAATCCAAGGACTTTAGTTATGCGGTCCCAGTAGCGTATAGCTAGGATCGTTTCTTCCATTGTTGCTGGAGTCTTGTCTGTGACATGGCTTGCCATAATGAAGCAAGAGTAGCAAAAATAGGACGCCTGCTACGAGTCCCAACAGGAGAGGAAGTCCGCCAACGATGGAATGGACGAAATTTGGAAAAATAACCAGGACTGCTTTGAATGGGGTTAACAGTCCCGAAAAAACGGTCTTAAATACACTCGCGATACCATTTGTATCAGAAATATTTAAGATTTCGTTTAGCATTTCTGCAAAGTGTAGGGGGCAATTTGTTGATAACAATGCATGTATCTCTCCCGTTGTCCTTGCAACTTGGAGAACATACGTTTCTTTTGAAGACGTCAAGTGAACTGGCGTCTGTAGGAGCACAGTCTTCATTCTGCTTAAAGTATCAATTCGAATAGAAGAGATATTCAAACTGGGCCAAATTTTTCCCTCCCTGTCTGGAGTTTCATTTGGGAACAATACTCGCTCACAGCAAGTGACCATGGAACTCACGCTAACTAGATAAGGTTTTCCTGGCAGTAAGCCACAACATCTGTGATCTACAATTAGAATGTAACTCCCGTTAGAAAGTCTTCTAAAGAATGGTTCTATTTTTGTTGCAGGTGTGCCGAGCTGGTGACATGAAAGGTTATTTGAAGTCCCCTCACAGGCCCCATGTAAACTTATACCCTGACACAGAAGTATACCACTTAGTGATTTTTCACAATTGTTACCACTAAGAAATACACTCTGTCCTGTATTACTATAACATGTGTGTGTATAAGGCAAGTTCCATGTTGACTTAATGTATCATTTACCCAACCTTTCATACTGGCCTGCCTGTATATATTTCTGGCAGTATCGAAATTGGAAAGTCGTTATCGGAATAGTTATGATTCCATGTATTATCCATTCAATGACAGGTCGTTCTGACATTGTCAATGGTAATCTCTCAAGTTTTTCAATGCTCAGAATTGTGTACTCTGCACCCTTTTGTGCCAAGCTGATTTGTGTATCAGTAAGGTTAAAGATAGTGAATAGTGACGTTGTGTTGATTAAACGCCAAGGCACGTAGCCTGAACGCAGATTTTGTAACGTCCAGCCAAGCTGTACAATAGAACGCAATTGGGACTGACCGTGTTGTAACATCAGTAAGTCTTGTTCTATTATATCGATTGCAGATGATACAATACTGTCCAGTGAATATATTCTGGAAGACAGAGTCATTAACCCATTGTCCACAACAGAAAGTGATTTTTCCAAATTAACACGGTCAATTTCTCGTATTTTCTCTGCTGTTTCAATTTGAGTTACTTTCCAAGCTTCGTTGTAAGCTGCATATATAGAGGCCGCTATGAAACGTTTTTGACGCTGTTTGCGTGGTCCCATAATGAAATCACGCAAGTCAGCACCTTCTTTAAGTAAAGTCAAGTGTTGCTTAATTTCTGCCAGTGTGGATGTTCGTAGCCATTCGAGGCAGAGTTTCCCTACACTGTATGTAGTTATAATCCCTGGATGTTGTCTCTGGGAGTATCTAGGGTCTGGCCTGGTTATTGTGAACCCCTGTTTTTTGTTCAGGAATCTATCTTGACAGTTAATTGTGTCTGTGGGCCAGATCAACCATTTTTTCCAATCAGGATGTGTTCTGTTTTGGTTCAAAATATGGGATACGTCTATCTCAACATCTGTAGTGCTATTACTGTCGGGTGTTGGTTTTGGAATAGACGGTTTGTTTAAGTCTTTAATTTTGGCTAGGCCAAGACAGGTTGTCTGTTGAATTGTATCATTCAAAAATATAATTTGTTCTGGGATCATGCAGGCTCTAAATAATGATTCTATACCTTGCACTTGCCAATCTTTTGTACCCCAGATCGTTCTTGTTTCAATATTATTGTTCCAGAAATCAAAACCAAATGTTTTCATTTTTTCAAAAAATGTCTCTGAATAGATTAATTTTGTGTTTGTAAGCATGTTTTTCATTCCTGTCTTATTTAACAGTCTACAATAAAACGTCTCTGCATCACTTGTGTTAAACCCTGAGAAGTATGAAAATTTATCATAAAATGTTTTTGAACTTCCTTTTGGTGGAGTTGCACAATGTTTCCATTGGTTATAATTTAAAACATTTCTAGGTTGAGCTGATTTATGCAGATAATGGTTACCATAGTGGTTATAACAATACATCTGGTCATAATTAGATGAACCTTGTAAATAATCATGTCCTGTAAATTTAGCTGACATCACTAGATCTGACATCATATCATTAATACTGTCAAAGTCCCAATCATCAGCGAATGTGCTTGGTTTTACAAAGTCACTCAATGAAATCTTGAATTGATGAGATTACTTCAGGAGCTCGACCGGACCATAGATTTCGTAATCAGTTTTGTCCCATGCTACCCCACCGGGTATAAGATTGGCTGTGAAGTTTACTGAAGAAAGTTCTCTTTTCTCGATGTGTGAAGACTTGTGTGATTTCAGGACCAAGTTGATATTCTGACTTGCTGTGTCCATTGTAACATATTTTCCCTCAATGAAATGTCCCAAGCATAGTACCATGATGAGCCAAAGTATGAGGATGAATACTCCTAGTGCCACCCAAAGTTCAATCCATGGAGAAATCAGATAGGTTTCTTTTAGTTGATGAAAGAGTTCCTTTGTTTTAATTTTAAAAGTTTTTGATGTTGTCGGCTGTTCCTCAGGCTCGCTCGGATCCTCAGAGAAGTCATCAAAGTTGATGAAATAGCCTGATGCAGTTCTGTCAATTGTTTCAATTGCTTCTGGATTCTTTTTTGCTTTTTGAATTTTCTTTGTTTCATTAGCATAGTCTGTGGTTACATCATTGTAGACTGGTGTTTCTTGATGTAAGATTTTGATTTGGGTTTCAAGAGGTTTAAGTTCCATGGCTTTGTTGCATAGTCCTTGTTGCTTCACTGTAGGTTTATCAATTGTGATTAGTCCCTCAGTTTGAACCTCTGTATTTGTAGCAAACTTTGGTGTTCTACTACTTCTTGGGAGTCCACTTGGCCTACTACTTATTATCGGCCACATGATTGTGGTTTAACCAGGTCGATGGATACAACTTGGTTCTCCTTTTTACCAGCAAGGGGCGGTAATACCACTGATCTTGTCCCATTGACAGACAAGACAGGTACTGCTTTTCTGTAAGAAGGCCCAAATTCCTTCTTTACCGCGATCTTCTCTCTGACCAGATCCCCGATTTTTGGAATCCAGACAGGCCTTGCTGGGACAGGTGGTTTCTCTTCAGTGGCTGTTGGCTGTTGCTTCAAATTTATGTTGCTCAGGTCTTTTCTTTTTTCGTTTAAGTCCTGTAAAATAGCCAAACGATCTTTGATATCAAAGCATTTTTCTTTAACCACTGAAGTTTGACTATCGAGGTCCTGGATTAACATTCTAGTCCCAAACAATAGTTCGTACGGACTGAGACCTCTCAGAGAATTTCTTGGCAGATTATTAAGACTACGTTGGACACTTATTAAATGTTTGACCCACCCAGCTCCCGAACCTAATACCTTTGCCGTTATAGATTGCTCTATGCCTTGGTTTTTTCTTTACACCATCCCGTTTCCCTCAGGAAGGAAGTGATAAGAGTCCCGCGATGCAATGCCCATGCTGGCCATACACCCCCCATAAGCTCGAGGGCTAAAAGCAGGGCAATGGTCAGAATGTAGCATGTCCCATGCGTATATGCCATTATAGACTCGCAAATCTTTTATAACAGTTCAGACGTCAGCCGAGAGCTGGGGTCTACATTTTAAGTGATGATAGTCTCAAATAATATACATTGGGACGCATGTTTCTTGTTTAATCATGCGAATAGATCGCTTTATGCTTTCTATTATGTGTTCTGGCGCTACCTCGGCCGGTTCGCCACTGCGATCTCTGTTGCAGTTTTCACAATTTTTTGCAAATTTGTGATTATCCACGCTCATCCCCGGCCACCAGTATTCTGATTTTAATTCTGTCAAAGATTCTTTGATTGTCTGATGCCTTAAACCTAATCCCATATGTGCTTCTTGTATTAAGAAGCCTCTCCTGTTCCTGTTTGGAATTACCCTATCCCCCACTCCAGGGATTTGAGCAAAAGGAACGGAGTTCGCATCGATTATGTATGTATAATTGAGTGGATAGTTGATGGGTAGCGCTGAGCAGTCGCCTTTTGATGACGTTTTCACCGCCAGCATTGTTTCCCCGTCAATGTATTTTCCTGAACGCTTTTTTGTAGCTACGGGAGCCGATTTAGTTGCTTCCGCTGTGGCTGTCTCAGCCAATAAATTCCCTGCAGTGTGAACGCCATCACGCTGATGACTCAGTGTATGTATCACGTGAGCCTTTTGTAGTTCTTTCTGTAAAATAACTACTTGTTCCCAAAGCGATTTTTGCTTTATTGTGGCACCTGTGTCATCTTTGTAACCGTTTCGAACCCATTTCTGCAAGTCTTCGTTGTATGATTTGATGCAGGAATGTGAATCGCACACTATCAGTGTCGGGAATTCGCGATCGGCAATATCGAGCACCATTTTTAAAGCTATTAATTCAGTTTGATGACCTGAATTGTCTTTTACAGATTGTGACATCGTTACTAATGGCATCAATTTACGTCCGCGCCACCGGCATTTGACAACCTCGCATGTAGCGTTGTAGGCTTGTTTTCCCCAAACTGAGGGTTCTGCATAACTGTTTGTGTATATTACGCAGGCGTAAAGTTGTATGGGCAGAATGTCGCTAGGCAGAGGGTATTCTCTTTCATATTCTAGATTTTTTTATTTTTTCATTTCCGGGTCAAAATAGTATTTCACTCTGTCTGTAGCAAGAGAATCTTCCCATTGTATCCATTTTGGATTTAGTGCCAAAGTAGGTAAATTACATGGGCTTGTTAATGCCTCAAAGGCCGATTCTGCTGTTCTGACTGTAATCTGTCTGCCGTCAGCTTGGTATCTTTCTCTTGCTACAGCTGTTTGAACCGCATGAACAATGTTTTCCTTAATGCTGAGTGTTTTTTCAGCTTCTGTGTACAAATGTGATTTGTATGCTATTGGTACTGTTTCTCCCTCATTAGAGGTTAGGTATGTGAATCCGCATCTTCCTGGGATGACTCGGATTACAAGGTTGCGTGTGTTATCGCGTGTTTGCAGTTTTGTTTTAACTAACATGTCTGTTTGTAAAGATCTCAAAATTTCTGTGTGTTTTTTAGTTCAATTGATTCTTTTAAAATCTGGTCTTATTAAGTCATAGAGAGGTTTAACCCTCTCCGCGTAATTTATAATGTATGTTCTTCCGAAATTCAGGAAACCTAGAATTGATTGTAAGTTTTTCAGCGTTCTTGGTGCTTGGATTACAGCGCATTTCTCTAAGAAATTGTCAGCCAGGCTTTTGCCTTCACTTGATAATTCATATCCTAAAAACAGGACAGTTACATGGGCAATTCTTGACTTTTTGAAGTTGAATTTGTAACCCTCTGCTGCGAACCCAAGTATTATGGTGTTCACTCTTTTCAAGTGAGTATCCAAGTCATCATCTGTTAGATAGATGTCATCGACATAAGATAATGCTTCATCATCATATATTTGTAGTAACTCTGTTACTCTCGCTGACAATAATCCTGGGCTGTTCTTGAACCCCTGTGGCAAACGACAGAAATTTTTCTGTGAGCCATTTATTGAGAAAGCGGTCAAATATCTGCTTTTGGGTGCTATATTTTGACAAAAGAACCCATTAGAAATGTCTAATGTTGTTTTGTATTTTTTGCGCACTATGCTATTCATTAGTGCTGCACTGTGTGAGTTTTGTACTGCAAAGGTTTTGCAACATGAGTTAAGGTGTCTGTAGTCCAAAACTAGACGATATGAATCGTCTGGCTTGGAGACAGGAAACAAAGGATTGTTCATTTGTGAGGTGCAAGTTTCAATCACCCCCTGGTATTCAAGTTGATCTAAGATCTCCCTGACCTGTTTTTTAGCTTCTTGCTTAATTGGGTACTGCCTTTGTGCAGTTGGTTGAGATTTTAACTGGATTTTGTGAGGAGGTGAGTCCTCATCCCATCCTACGTGGTTTTTATATAATGCAGGAGCTTGGGCTACTGCCCACTTTCTTGCAAGTGTATATTTTCTATGTATTGGAATGTGATTTGAGAAGGCAGGCATAATCATATCTTCGCCATGAGGGCACTCCCTGACAAACTCTGGTGGCCAGTCTTTTTCAGCTAAAAGGATGTCATAGCCTTTGGAGAGGTTATCCCAAAATAGACCCCTTATTTTCCTAGTCTTATCTCCCTCTATACGTAAAGTTATTTCATATATTTTATGAGGTTTGCTAACTCTGGTATCTGCAGTTTCCACCTGAATGTATTCATTCGGGTCCACTGTCTCCAGATGATTCATCAGGATCTTGCGAGCTATGCTCACTTCTGCTGCGCTGTCTAGCATTGTCTGAGCCCACTCTCCGTTTTTCAGCTGTGTCCTCAGTATCCTCGGCATGTTTGATTACTTTAATACTGGCTACCTTCTTCTTTGGAAATTGTAACTTTTTATTTTGATGAGCAGGTTCCTTGTCTTTGGACTTGACGTGCTCTTCCCTGTGTTCTGACCGTCCTCTTCTTTCCGATTTCTGCGAGGAAGTCTGAAAAGATCGAGATGGACGTGTATCAATATATTGATATCTATCAGGTTTCTTCAAATTATCCCTATTTCTAAGGTTGTATTTTTTCTCAGAGGGCTCCCTCTGGGGAGACTTGTGTCCTTGGTCCGGAGATCTTTCTCTCCGCCGAGGAGACCTTCCTCTGGACTGGAATCTTTTTTCTTTGGGAGTGGATTGTTTATTTCCATCCCAGCTCTTTTTTGGAGTGTTTAGATTATTTTTAATAAATACCTTTTCAGGATTTTCAGTTAGTTGGGGTTTCACTGGTTTTCCACCCAAACTATCTCTTCCTAGTTCTTGATAGGATTTTTCTATGATTCTGGCAAGTTCAAATGGTTGTTCTGCTATATCTGTTTCTTTCAGTCTTTGGCGGATCGCCACAGTTGCTGCTTCCCCCTTTATGTTGGCTAGAGTAATATTGCCGAGACCTGCTTGAAGTCTTTCAGTAATTTCATACCCAGAGTTAAAGCAGGTTCTGGACCGTATTCATTTTGAATCTGTTTTAGCACCTCTGGTATTACCGCCATGGATGGAACACCATGTGTTTTTGTGTAAATGGAAGCAAATACTGTACCCCAAGTGTCACAGTCCTCAACATGTGGTGCGATCCCCATTGGAAGACAGATAGTCAGAATTCTGTGTTTCTCAGTAGGGGTAGTATCCGGAAATACTGCCTCTATTTGAGTTATTTTTTGTGCTAACCAGAATGGAATTTGTTCCCTTTTAATGGGTACTTTACCTAGACAGGACTGTATGTTCTGTGGTGTGATCTTATTTGTGTTCCCCTGATGAGGGGTCAGCTGTGGCATTTTAATAGCTGGTTGGACTGTTGAAGTCCGTATTATATATTGGACTAATTGTCTATGTATTTTAATCAGTTGTTTTAGCTGTACTAAAAGTTCTGGTATTGACATTTTTTCAATGTCTGGATGTGGTGTGTAGCTGGCTAGAACCGGCCACGTTGCTCCTGGTCTACCTAGTGGACCGAGCCTGGTGATGTGATCATTATGTTTTAGGGCGCCTTTAAACCAGAGCAGGTGCTCTTGGTATTTTAATGGGATTTCCACCTCCTCGAAAGGAGTGTACTCATCGGGTGGTTCCTCTATTTTGTAATAGTGGAACTCCTTTGTTACAGCGTTTGCTGCTGGAAAGTTTATCCATGAATAGAATACCTCTGTCTGCCGATATTCATGTGCCTCAATTACAAATATGACTGTACCACCTCTCGATGTCAGTCCATTTTCTATAAGTTTTAAAGTTATAGTTTTTCTTATGCTGACCGGGATGAGTATTGCATCCGGGTCTTGCTGTAGGAGACTTGTGTCATCCGCTAGGAGTTGAGCTGCTATTCTAGCTGCCTCCCTTTCTTCTTCATTGTCTGACATTTTACTGACAAGAAGATTTTTTGTTGCAGATCAGGTTTCCATGGAAACAAAGATTAGGTGCACAATATTTTGGAACACTGTATCCTTCAACGTTGAATAAACCAAAAACCGTACATAGGAGTCTCCTCCTACTAAGTTTGGTGGATTTTAACCTTTGACCCACTCCAGACGTCTTTGGAGTATTTATGGGAGAAAGGGTCTGTGTGAAAAGCACGACTGAGTTACTCTAATGTCTTGCGTTAGATTTATCGCCTTACCAAACCGTTGGGTACCATGTAGTGTAGTTCCTATTATCCCAATAGGCTCTGCGCATTGGAATAATATCTTCAATAGTATAGACGTAGGACAGAGGTTAACTAGGTCTTCTACTGACGATATTAGACTTACGTTTTGTGTGCCAGCTAGCTCAGAGTTCACTAGAAACTTTCTAGAATAGGCGAGGAGGAGTTTAACCTCCCTGGATAGACAAGAAGGGATTTAGTTTCTGACAACCATAGAACATGACAACTTTGCTCTCCCAAATCAAGAGTATATCTCCAGAGTCGTGTGAAAACAAAAGACAACTATTTTACTCAGTCAGTACGTGCATACTTAGTTCCTCCAGATTGTAGAGAAAGAGGAGATGGGCGTGTTCAATAAAAGGTGTTATTTATTGATCAGTCTCTTTTTCTCATACAAGAGAAATGAATCGCTACAGTTGCAATACTTAAGGTTAAGTAAAGTGCATACAGTAAAAGCAGGATTATAAAATAATACTGTAAAAGCATTGATATGGTTTCTTAGCCATATGATACTTTAAAATGGATAAAAGATATACATACATATATACATTGACTAATCATACTCAACTGGTGCTTCTAACTACGCCTACCCCGGTGTACCTGACCTAAGCCTAATACGTGGGAGGGAGTAAGTAAGTAGCAGTTTAAGTTAAGTTTGTTTTGCCAAGAATCTGACTCAAGAATTCTCTGTAAGGGGTTAGTCAGTTCAGTACCTGGGATTTAGAAGGCAGGAGGGCTGGTATCTCTGTCTCAGGACTCGGTATCCCAGTCACCCGCAAGGGCAAGTTGGAAACGCTGGAAGCTGGATTTCTCGGCAGGAGAAAAGGCAGCGTCTCTCTCAGCGCGTCAAGAGGGAGGGGCAGCGTCCGTGGGCTTCCTGCATCAGCTGGGCTCTCCGGCAAGTAGTCACTGCTCCAAGCTCATCACCACCGTGTCGTTGCTTAGGGCAGCGTCGGTATATTTATACCTAAAAGGTGCCGGGTTTGACGTAAGGATGGACATAAGACGTCAATAAAAGATGTCGTTAAGAACTGGTCGTTCTTACATTCTTTACAGGAGTTCTCGAACGAAATCAAAACAATAGCAGCGGGGATTTCCCAGGTTTGCTGGAGGCTTGGTTTGTTTAGAGAACTCGGTGTGCTTTCTAGGGGGCTGGAGGAATAGTGCTTGCTCAATGTGACAGCATGCGCTATGACTTAATCTGAAAACAGGTTTCTGTGCCGTTGTATGGACATTAGTGAATAATAACCGGACAAGGGTCAGAAATAGGAGTATCGATACAGGTCCCTAGATAAACATACTACACTGCTACTCTTGGTGAGTGGATACGTGGAGAAGAGATATGTGGGTTGTGACTGTAATGAGGCTTATCTCAGCTTCTCACTCAGAAAAATACACACATACACTCTCATCTCTGTTTGGAGGGTCTTAAAACATGGTTATTTTACAAAATACTGTGGTTTGAGTACCGCTCACAATCTGCACTCCTTTCCCATTCCATTGATCCTTATGCCCCCCCAGGCGCTGCTTCTCATGTAATAGTATATTAGTTAACATGATATGCCAGAGTGATTGTCAGACAATCTGCAGCTCACATACCCCCTATCTTACTGACCAAACTATACCTCTGAGGAGGGTAAAAGGAAAATTAAACATTTTAGTCAAATGTTCCTTCTGTAGGATGATGGAGAATAATATTTAGGTGAAATGTATATGCTCATTTTTCTCCCCTACATGCCTACTTTTATCAAAAATAGATCTGTCTTGGTCAGCGTAGCACCATTTGCCACAATGTGAGGGACATTTCAATGAAAACTTGAATGGCAAGTTAGCAGACAAGACATTTGTGCACAGCAAACTGGAACTGACGATGGACGAATTCTGAAGGTGAAATTCTGGTTGTTTGGAGCCACCATCAGCAAAAGTCAGAACATGTGGAATTCCATAATCACCAAGGTGAATGCCTTGCCAATGGTTCTCTTGTATTCAGTGTGGTCTCTGGAAATTGTGAAGTGATCTCCAATGCATTGTATGCAAACCAGTCACAAATACATGATAACCTGGATGAGGCTCAGATGGGGGAATTAACAACCCTATGCCCCCATCTTTCAAACATGACAGCGAGGGTTTTGACATTATGTCAATGCAAAGCATGATACAAGTTGGAAGGAAGTATTGCACAAGGCAAGTGAATACACACAACCATCACCCAGTAACATTCTATTAAATTTGCCATCTACTAGACACATGTTGCACAGACACAATGTACTTATGCAATTGATAGGGGATGTCTTCAGTTACAGAGCAGAAAACCACATTTTGACTATGTCCAAACTGGATACAGCATGGCAGTCAACATTAGGGAAAATCTGCAGAGATGTGCAGAGCATAACCTATAATGAATGTTTTCAAACTTTGTGACTGAAAAATTTGCAACTGAGAAAGTCAGAGAATGTGCTCAGAATGAGGACTGATGAACACCAGGAAAGGCAGGAGCGGCTCCTCCACTAGGGCGGAGGAGCTTCGCCATGCTGCTTTCTCGCAGTGCGAGGAGCAGAAACATGAAATATAGTAACTTCCAGTTATTAGCATTTTATGTTTAGTTGTGGGTGGGAGGGGCTGCTCTGCAAGAAGGGGAGAAGTGGTGTGCCCACTCCTGAGAGCGCAATGACTGTTTGGTCGGCCCTCTGGGGCCGCCCAAACCAGTCATGGGCACTCTGCCCTTTCTCCATGCAGGCTGCAATGCAGCCTACATGAAAACATGGCCTCCCCGTATGCCCCTAGCTGGGCGGCATCCCCACCAATCACAACACTGCCATTGCATCATTGTGACTGGCTTAGTGGAGTGAAGGGAGGCTTCCTGCTTCCTGTTCCTGCCGGATGGTGGAGAGCAAGAGCAGGTGCTGAGAAAACGTGGGACCCAGCCGGCAGACAGATACTATTTTATTTATTTTTAAATGAACCTTTACCCCCTCACTCCCCGCGCGACCCTCCCCACGTGAACCCCCACATACAACCCCCATGACCCTCCCATCCAACCCCCCACCCTCAATTAATGCCGGCCGCGACTGCAGAAAGGGACTGCAATATAAAGAAATACTGTCACAAGAAACTAAACAAGGACTGGCAAAGCCAATAGTTCTCGCCTGTGCAAGAGCCATTGGTTTTGTCAATGCATTTTAGCCATGTTGTACACCAGCGTGGTTGCTGTTCAGCATGGCTAAAAGTTAGTGACGCAGAGTAGAGTGGCTTAGAGTGTTATGGGGAAGGGGCGTAGAGTGTATTAGAGTGGCATTGAGTGTCATGGAGTGGTGCACAGTGCAGTAGAGTAGATAGTTGGAGTGGCATAGAGTGTCATAGAGTGACGTACAGAAGAAAAGAGTTGAGTGGCGCAGAGGGGAGGGACATAGAGTGGAGTAGAATGTCTTGGTATACGGTGGAGTAGAGTGATGCAGAGTGAAGTAGAGTATCAGAGATTGGAGTGGCATGGAGTGGAGTGGAGTGCGTAGAGTGGAATAGAGTGGCATAGTGTGAAGCATCATAGAGGGTCGTAGAGTAGATGGTCTTGGAGTGTCCTAGAGTGGAGTGAGCAGAGAGGCATAGAGTTGAGTGTCGTGAAGTGGCATAGCATAGCAAAAAGTGACGTAGAGTGGAGGATCGTAGGGTGGCATAGGGTGGAGTGACATAAAGTGGAGTAGAGTGGGCTGGTGTAGAGTAGTATAAAGTGGAGTAGAGTGTTGTAGCTTGGAGTAGAATGTCTTAGAGTGGGATAACGTAAAGTGAAGGGAAGTAGAGTGGAGGGCCGTAGAGTGAAGTGAAGTATAGTAGACTAACATACAGAGTAGAGTAAAGTGTCAGAGTGGACTGGAGTGTCAGAGAGTGAAGTGGCATAGTGTAAAGTGTCATAGAGTGGAGTGGTATGGAGTGCATAGAGTGCAGTTAAGTGCCATAGAGTGTACTGGCATAGAGTGTCATAGAGTGGAGTTGCATTGAGTGTAAAGGAGTGACATAGAGTGAAGTTTGAGGATGGAGTGGAGTAGAGTGGCCTAGAGTGATCTGGAATAAAGTGTCATAGAGTGGAGTGGTGCAGAGTGGTGGAGAGCGAAGTATAGTGGAGTGGCAGTGTGAAGTAGAGTGTCATAGAGTGGAGTTGCGTGAAGTGGAGTAGAATTGTGGAGTGAAATAGTGTTGAATGAAGTAGAGTGTCATAGAGTGGATTATCATGGAGTAGCATGGAGTGGAGTGTCGAAGAGTGGTCTAGACTGAAGAGGAATAGTGTAGCGTACTGTGGCATAGAGAAGAGTGGCGTACGATGGAGTAGCGTGTCATGGAGTAGAGTATTGTAGAGTGGAGGAGAGTGGGATAGAGAGTTGTGGAGTGGTGTAGAGTGTCATGGAGAGGCATGGAGTGGTATATAGCAGAGTAGTGAATCATAGAGTGGAGTATATTGTCATAGAGTGTCATTGAGTAGAGGTGTGATAGCGCACTGCCATTATAGACAACAAATGTTCAATTGAGATCACATTTTACTGATAAAATTATACAGTGCACAAACGATACTGTACGGAAATGGTATCACCTAATGAACTGTTAGTTGTTATTGTATGGAAATTATTGTTTCCACCACACTTGAGAATTTCAAGAAAATGGCTTCATTAGTACTCTTAATTGTGATACATTCTGAAACATTTGCACAGTTCATTTACATACATTTAAATGTTGTTGTGTGCTAGAACACAATAACATTATACAGCCTTCTTCTAACACACCCCCAGGATCCTACATAATTGTCACATAAATCCTCTCACTTTGAAGCCAGAGAAAGAAAAGTAAACACCAAGCACTCTCATAAGACAGAGCCCGACATTTGTCCTCTGATTTTGAATACATAGCATATGTGAGAAGATAAGAACACAATTTAAATACCTGGAGATGGGATGGCGAGATGGAGATACAATAGAGGTATAATGGAGATATAATGGAGGTATAACGGAGATATAACGGAGGTATAATGGAGGTATAACGGAGATAAAACAGAAATAAAGTGGAGATAAAGCAGAGATAAAGTGGAGATATAACACAGATGCAGTGGAGATATAATGGAGATAAAAATGGAGATAAATTGGAGATATAGTGGAGATAAAATGGGGATACAGTGTAGATAGAACGCAGATATAATGGAGATAAAATGGAGATAAAGTTGAGATAGAACAGAGATATAATGTAGGTATAATGGAGCTATAATGGAGCCAATAGGGAAACAGATGGGGGAGACATATGGGGAGAAAAAGATGAGGAGACAGATATAGTTATAGAAAGTTAGCTCTTGTGAAATAATACAGTAAACTGGCAATGCTCCACAGGAGGAACAAGGCCTTCTTCAAGCACACCCCCAGTATCCAGCATGATTGTCACATAAATACTCTCACTTTGAAGTCAGAGAAAGAAAAGTAAACACCAAGCTCCCTCATAAGACAGAGCCCGACATTTGGCCTCTGATTTTGAATGCATAACAAATGTGAGAAGATAAGAACACAATTTACACACCTGGAGATGGGATGGCGAGATGGAGATTGGATGGAGATGGGATGGAGTTATAGTGGAGATATAATGGAGGTGTAATGGAGGTATAATGGATATATAATGGAAGTATAACAGATGTTTAATGGAGATAAAATAGAGATAAAACAGAGATAAAGTGGAGATATAATGAAGATAAAACATATATATAATGGAGGTATAATGGAGATATAATGGAGCTAATAGGGAGATAATAGGGAGATAGTAGGGGAGATGGGGGAGACAGATGGGGGAGACAGAGATGGGGGAGACAGATGGGCAGACAGATGGGGACACAGATGGGGAGACAGATGGGGAGACGGAGATATGGGAGACAGATATAGTTATAGAAAGCAAGCCCTTGTGAAACAATACAGTAAACTGGCAATGCTCCACAGGAGGGACAAAGACATACTGGACAGACTAAAACAAATAAAGCCATCAAATAAAAAGCAAGCAACTGTAAGTTACAAAACACAAAGCCAATGGTCAGCATTGGGCGGAATGTGTTCTAAAATCAGCTTTCAGAATGTCACCAAGTGGACTTTGAAAACCAGATAGCTTCGCTGTCTAGTAGGCTTCAACCTAAAAATGGGCCCACCATAGTCCTGATCCAGATCATCTGCCACTCAACTGGTGTGTGATCCAGAGGGATGATCATCTGAAAAACACAAAACAATACTTTCCACAGTAGTAAAAGGTGCAGAGGTTGAGATCCAGGTTAACCAACTAAGGGGCAGATTAACAAGGAACAGGGAAAATTAACTCTAAGGACGCTTAGCAATAATTTTGTTAACACCCACTATCACTGGATAACATCGCCTCGTTATGGCGTTATTAACAACGCTAACCACCTAGGCGATAAAAAATCCAGCGATAGCGGCATTTTGGAGGTGATCGCTGGTAATGCGGCGATAAAACTACAAGGATAGGGAAATCCTTGTTGACAGCCCATGGTGGACTTAGCCATGTAATCCACCTCCCATTGGATTACATAGCTAAGTCTGAAAATTAGCAGACGTAAAAAAGCAGCGTTAACCATGGTTAGCGCTGCTTTTTTGTCTCTAACAGGGTTAGCGTGAAGCTTGATAATAGGAGTAATGTCCTTTTCCGACATTTCTCCTGTTATTTTGCTCTAGAACGCCTACATTGCATCTCATTAGAGACGCAAAGGGAAGCGTAGTAAAAAAGGGTTCTAACATGCGATTTTGCATGTTAGCACCCTGTTGTTCATAGGGCGATATTTTCATCCCTGCTTCTTTGGCTTTTAAAGCCAAAAAAGCGGAGATAAAGCCCTTGTTAATAAGCCCTTTATATTGCAAGATGAGAAAAATTCATAGATGAATACACCTCAACTGCCACACCAAGGTCATGCAGCATTCCTCATTGCCAGTTGCCTGTTCTTTTCACCCTAAACAACATAGTTACTCTTACTGTGGGACAGAGAGACCTACTGACACTCAGAAAGATGCCCAGCAGAGCTTGAAGATCTAATTAGTTCATGCCATGAAAGAAGATCTACTTTGAAAGGGGATTTCTGGTCAGGAAAAGGAGATTTTCAAAAGTGCCTGGCTCCAATGCAAAGGTTATAGGGAGATATAATGTAGGTTGAATTTGGCATATGGAGCCATCAGTCAGATTGCCATCATATAGTGGACCATGAGCCTCAAGCATATAATCTGTCAGGTAAGTAAGGTAATGGAGAAGGTGATCAATATTCTCAACACATCTAAAATAGGAATATGCAAAGAATATTGATATAAACTTAGTGCGAACAAGGACTATGCCATTTTTGTACTTTTCTAATAGGGAGTTGGACAGTTCAGGGCCAGTTCATAAAAATATTTATGAATACCTGAAGCAGTACTCCTGTGGTAATGCTTTGCTGACTCCTCCATTCCTTTGTGACTTGACCCCTGTATTTCAACAGCAGGAGTGAAATAAAACTCAAATTGTAATTGTAATTGCATATATATAGCACTTACTACCCCTGACATGGCATCACATTGCTTCTTCAGCCAGTAGCACGCTACTCTGGAACTCCAAAAGGATTATTTGTGAATTAGTATAGGGAAATATGAAATTAATTTGAGACGTGGACATGTTAGTTTGTTATTTGGATTGAAAAGGATAGTAGACGGCTAGAAAAGGGGATCGTTTGTATTTTTATAGCGCTTGCTACCCCTGATGAGGTGTCAAAGCACTCTGCTCTGGAACCCAAACATGATTAGTGGGGAAATAGTATAGAGGAATATGAAATTAATTTAAGCGGTTGACATGTTAGTCTGTCATTTGGATTGAAAAGGATAGTGGAGGGATAGAAGTGGAAAGGGTCTAGAAAGTGTTTTTTTTTAGCTCATTGCAGTAGGAAATGTTTTGGGATGAATAAAGGGGGAAGAGTCAGAGGGAAGGGTTTAGAAAGGCTTTTTCGGCAGATCTGAATAGTAAAAGAGGTATGAGATGATGCAAGGAGAATTAGAGAATGAAAGAGTCTAGAAAGGGTTATTTTTGTGATCATGGAATGAGAACGGGGTTTGGGATGAGTGAGAGAGTGGGGGTTGAGGATATATTGAGAGAGATATGGGTCGGATATAGAGTAGTGCATTAGAGATGCTGAATTGCAAGCAAAGTAATAAATATAAAGATACCGAAGTACATGGAAGGTAAATATGTATAAGGAAGGTAATATATATAGATTTAAGTTGTATATAATAAACGCAGACTTTCAAGTGTTGCTGTACGTTAAGTTTTTTTTGTAATTCAATTGTGAAGCAGTTGTAGAGAAATCGTTATGATAAAAGATTTACTTATGCACTCACCTGTATATATGGTGGGTGGACACTGGTCCTATGATTTGAATTTCTTCGTGAACCACTACAAGTTACAAATTTGGAGTTGGTTTGGAGGTCTGCACCTGGTCGTGTTTTCGCCGAGCAGTGGCGAAACAGGAATTTTTTTTTCACCTGTATATAAATATATTAAACTTAGAATAATATAACTATAAATAATATGTACATTTGTTAAGCAGAACTAACGAATATCTATATATTTAAAAACATAGGGGCATATTAGCAAGGGCCATCTTGCCGCTTTAGTGGCAATATTGTTATCGCCCTATCAGCAAGCTGTCACTAACAGCAGTTAGTGACAGCTTTTAGGCAATAGTGAACGGTTTTGGGCCCGCTTTGCATGTCAGCGATATTTATCTCTAATGACATGCAAAGTGGGGGTACCTAAACTGTTAGCGACTAAAAGCAGGCGCTAACACAGCTATCGCCTATTAGCAAGGCAGGCTTAGCGATAAAAAAAATCTCCCTAAGCGGGATTATGACTATAATCTAATGCCTGCTAAAAACATGACTTACCTGTTTATCCAATGGGAGGTGGATTGTCAGGTTAAGTCCCCATTGGCGTTAATGCGTGTCTATCACTGGATTTCCAGCGATATTCATGCATTTTGCCGCTATCGCTGGATATTTTAGCACAATAGAGAAAAACGTTGTTAAAAGCATGTTTTCTACGCTAACGTATCCAGCGATAGGCAGCGATAAAAAAAGCGATAAATATCACTATTCCTTGCTAATATGCCCCATAATTATGTTCATACAAAGAAATTGGCATATGTAGGTACACATCTATAGCCCACATGAAATGATTACTTACAGAGGGATATGCTGTAATTTATGTTTGAGTATCGTGGTTATGTGGGGAAGAGCCAACTCTTGAGTAGTCTTCTGAAGATAAGGTAGTTATCCATGGATCTTACATTCAGAAACCATTTGGACTAGGAAGTGATATAGTGATTAATGCTTTCTACAAATTTGTACCCCGAAGGCAGAGTACGTTTTTCATTTGTTTAAAGTTTGTATTATTTATCCTCATAGGGAAGGTGCTGTAAGTCTACCCAGCTGGCTGCTATTTGCAGATTATCCCTGTGACTGCCTCAGAGGCAGCACTAGAGCCATACAGCTCCTCAGCTGGCTGCCAAGGGGCAAGCTGCTGTACTCCTGGCCCACTGACTTTTGTATCTCTGCTGGCTGTCAGAGGCGGCTCCTCCCCTAAAGTGGAGGAGTATCACCTTAGTGCTTTCAGAGCAGGAAAAAGGAAAAATAAAAAGATAATAACTGAGTTATTATCATTTTATTTATTGTAGCTACGGGGCTTGTTTAGGGCGGGGCGGGTCTGGTGTTGCAGGTTGGAGGGGTGATGGGCACTCACTAAGTGTGCATGATGGTTTAGCCGGCTGTCTTGGGCCGGCTAAACAGTCATTGATACTTAGCATGTTCTCCACCGGGCTGTAAAACACAGCCTGGGTGGAGAACATGCACATGCTTACAGCAGCGTTGTGATTGGCTTAAGGGAGCCTGTATCCTTCCTGCTTCCAGGACTCTTCAGGAAGCGAATCAATGATGGAGGAGAGACGGCGGCAGTGTGGAGGTAAGTGTTTTTTTTAAATATTTTGTATTTTTCTAAATGACACCCGCCCCCCACCCACATTCCCTATCAGCTGCCACAGCTGGCAGTCCACCCTCATACTTGTGTGTGGCCAACCCGGCTGAATGCAGAAACTCCTAACACCCAAGCATGTCAATCTCAGCTGCATGGGATATGAGAGAAAACAAATTTAGACCATAAAAGGGGATTGGTGCAAAATCCAGTTTTTAGGGCTTTCCCATGTTCAAATGGATACTCTTGCAAATACTGGTCAGCTTCAATGACAGCTTTTGGGGTAAATGAGGTTGTGGATTCGACAAGAGGGTAAGCTGAGAGCCTGAGCACTCAAGTTGTTTTTAACTGCCTCATGGCTCCCTCACCTGCAAAAAAGTAAAAAAGACAGATATGCAGCATTCAGCTTTAGTTTTTATTGAGGCCATTGCTTTTATTTTTTACACACGTATTTATAGAAATAGTTGGGTATTTTATTTGTCTTTAATGCCAAATACAATCCCTATGCATTCCCATTATGTGAATTTTCCACTTCACACCATAGCAAACCAGTGAAAGAAAAGCCAATCAGCTCGCTCTGCTAATGCCTTGGGGTTGGTACTGGTGGCTTTGCCAAGGCCTGATGCTTGTAAGGTTGTGCTGGCTCTGTCAAAGCCAATACCAGCCACAGTCCATCTTGGAATTATGCTTGCTATACTTCAAAGATGGCTGCCACATTGCATGTAACCTCAATGTAGCAGCTTCTGGAAAGAATAGAAAATGTTATATTGTCTAGTTATTTTCTATACTTCTAACATGGCTGTCTCATTGCATGTCCAACATCTTGAAATCTACACGCTGTCTGAAAGCAATCTTTGAATAACAGTAATTGCGATTCTAACACAGCGGACTGCTATTGTTGACTTGAGAATCCTACCTGTTTCATCACAGAATAACTGTTAGTGATAGTGATAATCCAACAGTCTTAGTAAAGTTCAAATGAAATCTTTAAATTGCTCAAAAGTTTCAAAACAACTCTCTACAGAATACTTCTCTGTATTCCCAAATTCTTTTAAGCAACTCCAGCAGGAAGCAATTGTTCTGTATAAATGAAATCCTAGATCGTAGCAAGGTCATGGCTGCAGCCGCTTAACATCATGACCGCCTAGCAAAGATGCCCTGGGTCCCAAGGATAGTTTTAACTAGAGTTCCAAGATGGCCGCTATATCTCTTAAAGTATGTTGGAGTTCTTTGTTTTTGCAGGGAAATGTAATTAGTAATTGGGGTGGTGTTTCACAGTGTGTTCTCCCAGCATGTGAAACCTTTCTCTGCACTATGCAGACATTGCACACCACCAGTGATGCCTTTACTGAGATGGATACAAAGCTTGCTGAGTCTTAAACAGGAAGCCATGTCTTTACCCATGATTCCTGCCAGCAATAGGCTGACCTAAAGTAGTATTTTATAAGTGCTGTCAGTCACAACAAGATGATGCACAGAGTGCTGAAACCGTTTAACCACTCAACCCCAGTCACAGATCTGGGTTTAATCCATCGTTCTTTTGCTCACTATGCTACCCCGGTTTGGACCCAGCCCTATGCAAATCAGTCTTGACCCTGTTCTTCATGGTAGCAGTCCAGCCCAAACTGCCAGGCTATGTCCTCCCTGGACTGGAAACAAGCATCCTGGGACCTGTTTCAGGGTTTCACCCCTAATCTGCCAGGCTAGCTTGAATCCAGTGACACAGCGAGGAAGGGACTTACAGCTGGGCATACCCTTGGCCACTTAGGGTGAACAAAGCAAATACAACAAAATGATGGACGGAGTGCTAAATCCTTTCAACCACTAACCCCCAGTCACAGATTTAGGTTTTATCCATCATTCGTTTGCTCACTATGCCAGACTAATTTGGACACAGCCATATGCAAATCAGTCTTGAAAAGTGTTGTCAGTGACAGACATCTGTATCTATAGGAAAATCACAAAAATTACTCCCTGCAGTATTTTGATTAATTATAAACTGACATGCTCTCAGCCTAGGCTGAAACGTGTGACAGAGTCCAAGCTACAACCCTCTCCCAGCAACAGATAGCAGTTATGCAGTTCTACTTTCCATTAAAAAGCTCTAAGGTGTGACCAAGATGGTGGAGAATGAAGGCATGCTTCTCCCTCTGCCTTGGCCTATCAGCAAATATGCTTCATCCTCTGCCCTGAAGTGGCAGAGCTGGTGATTTAGCCATGTGCTGGGATGCGAGGAGATAGCTGTCAGGTAGCAGGTTCCAGGGATGGAGGAAAGGGATGAAGGAGCAGGAGCAGATGACACCTGCAAGGATTTGTAGACTATGAACGCCTGGGACACCAGATCACTTCATCTCGAACTTGCCTGCTATCACAAGTGGTGCTGGGGTTTAAAGTTGGTTGTTAGGAGAAAAGGGCACTGCATTTGAAGGCTGCAACAGATGACATCATCGATGCTGCTTTCAGCATTAAAACAACAGGTGGTCAAGTACATTTCACTAGCTAGCCTTGCAGAAATAACAGATTTACAAGATTGGATGTTGTTGAGATCCCACCCTTTTAATTCGAAGGGCAATTAGGCCCCCATAACAATGATATTTCTAGAAGTCCTCCTTCAAAGTCTGAGAAACAACTTTGCATCACTGTGGTCTGAAATGAAGCAGGGGCTGCTGGATGTGACAACCATTGGCAAATCCAACAGGTCTCACCTATGCAAGGGCTAATGGCTTTGCCAATGTGTTTTAGCCATGTTGTACACCAGCGTGGCAGTTGTTCAGCATGACTAAAAGTTAGTGGTGTCGAGTGGAGCGGTGTGGAGTAGAATAGAGTGGCAAAGAGTGGAGTAGTGTGTTGTGGGGTAGAGTGTCATGCAGTTGAGTGAAGTAGAGTGGAGGGGCATAGAGTGGAATAAAGTGTTGTAGAGTAGAATAGAGTTTCACAAAGTGGGTAAAGTGGAGTACAGTCATAGATTGAAGTAGCATAGAGTGGTGTAGATTCGCAGAGAGGAGTGACATAGAATAGAGAAGCGTTGCCTAGAGTGAAGTGGCATAGAGTGGAGTGGCGTATTGTGGCATAGAGTACTGTAGAGTGGAATATAGAGTGGAATGGAGCAAAGGAAAGTTTCATAGAGGGAAGTGGAGTGGTGTGGAATGCAGTAAAGCGGCATGTCATGTGGTACAATGGAGTGTCATGGAGTGGCATAGAGTGGCCTAGTGTGAAGTAGCATAACTAGGTATGTGGTGGAGTGAAGTGGAATGTTGTGTCGTTCAGTAGAGTGTTGTAGAGTGTAGTGGTGTAGTGTGGAGTATGTATGGTGTAGTAGCGCACTACCCTTACAGACAACACATTTTCAATTGAAATGACAATTACATATACACATACAGTTTTACTAATAAAAATATACAGCAAACAGTGTGTCTAAATGGCATCACCTACAGTACTGATTTGTTTTGATCACATTAAAACATTTGTTTCCATCACATCAAATTTCTGAATTACAAATAAAATGTGCTTTGTTTGTGCGTTCATAATTTGGATATATTCTGAAATATTTGCACAGTTCATTACAGACATTTACATTTTGTGTTGTGTTAGAAAAAATCCTTTTCTGTCCCACTACCTGACAAGATTGTCACATAAATCCTCTCATTTTGAAGTCAGTGAAAGAAACATAAACACCAAGCCACCTTGCAAGACAGAGCTTTACATTTGACTGTGGTTTTTGAGCTACAGCAAATGTGACAAGATATTTAAAATTTAAATTTAAAGGCCTATGTAGATGTATACAAGGAGGGATGGTGAACAAGGTTTGCTTCACGGGAGCGATGAAGACATGCTGGACAGCCTAAATCAAATAAAACCAGCAAATAGAAAGCCAGAAAATGTGAGTTGCAAACCACAAAGTCAATGGTAAGCAATGGGTAAAATGAATTCCCTGGAAGCTTTCAGAATGCCAACAAGAAGTATTTTCGCTACCATAGAACCCCGCTGCTTGGTAGGCTTTGACCTAAAAGTCGTGTTTCTGCCTCCCTGAAATAAGCCCTGCAGTTCTATTAAAATGTTATGCAAACATGAGAATGCCTGTCTGTAAATGTGGGTTTGGTGCATCATAGCATAATTAAAATATACCTGTTTGTCCAGAAGATTTTGCATTTTGCATATAGTCTGTGGATCTAATCCCCCTCTCCTTGGGTGGATGTACATCAGGGTTTGTGTAAGATGTTGAGAGTAATAGTTCTAGCCCCAAAGACTTTACACAACCTGTTGTGACTGCTTCTGGAGAACAAAAATGCACCCTTTTCAGGACCTCTCTGTTTTCTACACCCACTCAATTAATCAATCAGGGGTTTGTTAAAGCGCGACTATTCACCCGTAAGGGTCTCAAGGCGCTAGGGGTGGGGGGGGGTGCAGGTTCCATTCCATCAAGGAGGGGGTCTGTCGAAGAGCCAGGTTTTGAGGTTTCTTGCGAAGATGGGGAGCGATGTTGTCTGTCTGAGGTGGAGCGGAAGGGCGTTCCATGCTTTGGCAGCGAGCAAAGTGAAGGAGCGGCCTCCCGATCTGGTCTTTCTGGTGCGGGGGACCACGGTGTAGGAGAGCTGGGCTGATCGTAGGGTCCTTTGGGGCGCGTGGAATTTGAGTCGGCTGTTCAGGTATGCTGGTCCGGTGCCGTGGAGGGCCTTGTGTGCGTGGGTGAGCATCTTAAAGGTGATCCTCTCCTCGACGGGGAGCCAGTGGAGTGTGCGCAGGTGCTGGGAGATGTGTTAGTGTTTTGGCAGGTTGAGGACCAGTCTTGCGGCGGCGTTCTGGTTGTCCTGTAGCTTGCGGATGAGGTTTTTGTTTATTCCGGCGTAGAGTGCATTGCCGTAGTCGAGTCTGCTGGTGACCAGGGCGTGAGTGACTCAGTTCTGAAAACACCTTTGCTGTTCATCTCTGAGCGTTTTATATTTGTTTCGTTCAAGGATCGCCCCCAACTCCCTTAGCTCCGGTTTTAGAAATAACCTTCACCCTGAGATGCGTAAATAGGAGGCTTGGGAAGGGTAATTATTATTTGAGAAGTCACTCAAAATGTGCCATCATTTTTCTTTCTGCAGCACTAATCATACTTTCTATGGCAAAATTAACCCCATCATTTTGTTCCTTTTTAAATTAGATGTTTTAAGAGTTACCTCTTTATTCCAATCAAGATGGCTTCAGGTATGATATACTTTTGTCATAAGTAAGGCTGTTAGCACTCTAGTTGTTCTTTAGAGCACTCTGGGAATCTGCAGTAGAACACAAAGACATCAACTGACAGTCTCTGCCCTTGTTGGATGCACATGTTTTACTGAGAATGTCAGACTTCATTCTCACTGAGAAGGATAATGTGAATTTACAGAAAATATGCTCTCAGTTTGGCTTATAGATCACCTTCCAAAACTCTGTGGGAAAAGCATAAGAAAATAGTTTTCTCCCAAACATGATTCATGATATCCCAGCAGAAGGCTTTTTCACATGGTAAAATCACCTTCAAACACACCACAATTGCTAAAATGAGCATGGAACCATCAACAAATGATTTATAATGTAACTAAAGTCTTAAAACCTTCTATTAACTGCAATGCTTTCTAATGTGGTGCTATCATGTATATTGGTTCCAAGATGGCTGCCACTTCTTAGATAAAGTGCTGACAGCCAATCAGATCTCACAATTAGATGTGTTGTTAGGCTCCGCCCAGATATATATGTATATTTTCCTTTACTATGTAAAAAACTGCTGAACAGATTTACACCATTTAACAAAAAGGCACGAGTCTGAACCAAGGACTACCTCTTTGCCAAATTTGGTGTAATTCCGTTCAGCAGCTCGGGCTGTAGCTGCGACTAAAGGTTCCTATGGGAAATTTCATAGGGAAAACATGTTTTGGGACCCCACTTTTTTCTCTAACCCCACTTGACCAATCACCCCCAAACTTTCAGGATAGGAGCGGACTGAAGCGCCCCATTAGTTTTGAAAAATTTGCAAAGATTTGTCAACCGGCACCAAAGTTATTGCAAATAGAATGTTGTGGATTTCCTATGGAAAATAGGTCCTAACTATAACTCCCTACTGGCGACCGCCAGTAGGTAATATATATATATATATATATAGGCAGTTATAGTTAGGACCTACTTACCATAGGAAAATGGCAACATTCTATTCCCAATAATTTTGGCGCCGATTGACGAATCATCGCAACATTTTCAAAACAAATTCTTTGTTGAGATCAGCTCCTATGTTGGAAGTTTGCGGGTGATTCATCAAGGGGGGGGGAAAGAAAAAAGGGGGGTCCCAAAATGTGTTTTTTCAATCTTCATTTCCATGGGAAACTTTAGACAAGACTATGGATGAACGGAATTACCCCAAATTTACCAAGGAGAAGGGTATTTTTCTAGAGAGCACGTGTTTGTTCATTTTGTGTAAATCCGTTCAATAGTTTTTGAGGAATATCAAAATTTACAGATATCGATTTGGAAATTCTGCCATCTAATTGTATGAGGCGTTAGGAGCATGAGCTTGCTGCTGTTTGGCTGCGAGCGGTGCAAGCGGTTACAACTAGGAAGTGTTGGCCGCCATTCTGTGATTCCGTTGACGTGAGTAGGGGGAAAAAAGTAGGAAAGAGAAGGGTAGGAGCACTGTAGCCTATGTGGGCTGTTTAGGGTGTGCTATAGAGGGGGTGCGAAGCGAAGTGTTCACCCCTACCGGTGTGAAAGTGCTGGACTACAGAAATTAAGTGAGGTATTGCGTAGAGTGTGATGCTGCTAAGGTGAGGTGGTACGGGACAAAGGGATTAAAGCGTGAGCCCTAAGTGTGTGTCTTATGCTGTGAAGTCATGTGCCGTGGCCGCTGCACTACAGCTGTGGAAGTAGTGTCAGCATGTGTTTATACCTACTAGGATGAACTACTGACCCATACTGGTCTGAAAGTCCCGGGGTACGGAAAATATGTGAGGTACTGTCTAGAGTCTCATTCTGCTAAACTGAGCTGCTGCTGGACTCGGGGATGAAAGCGTGAGCCCAAACTGTGTGTCATATGCTGTGAAGTCATGTGCTCTGGCCGCTGCGCCACACTTGTCCAAGTAGTGTGAGCATGTAGTTATAGCTACTTGGATGAACTTTTGTTCAGAACATTGTAGTTTGTAAATGGTGCTTAGAGGGCGTTATAGAGGTAGTGTGAAGGTAAATTTGCGCCTATCAAATCAATCCGGTATTTGTGAAGTGCTAACTACTCACTCCTATGGGTGTGATGGCGCTGGGGGCGTAAGCTGAGATGCTGATGGACTCGGGGTAAATTCGCTGAACTACTGACCCCTACCAGTCTGAAAGTGCAGGGTATGGAAATTAAGTGAGGAATTGCCTAGCTTGTCATGCTGTTAAATTGAGCTGCTGCTGGAGTTGGTGATGAAATCATGAGCCTAAATTGTGTATGGTATGCTGTGAAGTCATGTACGCTGTGCCAAACATGTTCATCTTGTATATGGTGCTTAGGTGGTGTTGTATAGGGAGTGCGAAGGTAAATTAATACAGTATTTGTAAAGTGCCAAGTACTGACCCTTATGGGTGAGTAGAGCCGGGGATCAAAGCGAGAGCTCTGTGCTGCAAAGTGAGATGGTCTGGCTGCTGCCCTACAGCTATGAGGAGAATACATTTTGGCAAGGGTCCGGGAGTTGCCGTTATCTGGCCCTAAAATAGCAGGCTAAGTTGTCAGTTATAGGGTGGCTCTAAAAAGAGCCCTTGTGTTCATTAGGTGGAGCTACATATAAGTGTGGATGCACAGCTTTACGGTATTCAGGAAAACGTGGTTTCCCTGATCTGTGAAGTGTACTTTATCACTTCTGTACATATCCGGCATATCAAAATGTATATTGTTGTTGTATATGGACCCCATTTTGTGGTCTCTGAGGTATGCAGAGACAGCTTTGCTGACTTTTTTTCCGAAGTTTTTCAATCTGAGGACAAAATTGTTCGAACCATTTCCACTTCTGTCTTCGGCATATATTGGAATATACAAAGACAGTTTGAGGCAAAAGTAACATCAGTTGTCCAAAGGTGTCCTTCATTAGCATTTCCAAACTTACCCCAGTCAATGTGCCTAGATTGTTTCCACCACAGTGCACAATCATGAGGTCAGGGTGTTGGAGATGCCAACAGGATTTGACTAAAGGCAACAATTGGTGCCACTTCAATCCTCTCTGTCCAAACCATTTAATATCAACATTTTGTAAACCTAGGTATAAGTCAATACGTCTCTGTTCTGTGTACCTCTTGCACCAGAAAACACAGCTATGTCCTACGATCCACACTAACATTTTGAATAAGCATGGGCTGAAAATCCGTTCTGCTCGCGGAATTTGCAAATTTTTGGCAATTTTGCGTTCCGCAAATCGCGCAGAATTGTCAAAGAATTTGCAATTCGCTAGTTGTCGGATTTTTTTTGCTTGGTCACGCTTCAAAAATACAATCTCGCGCGCGTGGCGTTGACTTACCGTGATTCTGATTTCGCCGAGTTGTTTTCCTCCCGGTTTGCGTGCAAGGCACCATTTTCGATCTTGCTGCGTGATCGCGCGAGACTTATCGACAGCGCGTACGTCATTGCATGATCGCGCAAGACTTTTCGACCGCGAGTATATCATAGCGTCCCGCCATCTTGCACTGCGAGACGCTCAGAGCGCAAATTCGTCATAAGGGCCCGCGGTCACGCATCGCGAGAGTAAATATTTGCGAACACGTAGATGCGCCGCGCATCTGACTTCCGGCAGGAGATTTGAACTTCTCGCTTTCCTGAAATAGCAAAAATAGCAATTCTGCACAAGAAATCTATCGCTGGCAGTATAAACCTTCTGAAATTGATGACTTGGATCAGAATAACTCTGATTGACATTTGGCTGCACTTTTTTGGGCAAGGAGTGCATTTTTGGGGGGTTGGGAGGAAAGAAGTGCCCCAGAGTCAAGGCTCCTCCCAGTGCTTTGTCCACGTCCTGGTCCCTTTTCATCTGGATCTGGTGCTGGAAGGATTACTCTTTGTGGCTGCTGCTGGATATTTGTATTTGAGGACTTTGTGTTTGGATCACTTTTGGAGTTAAGATTTTACAAGTAAGTTGGTGTTGTTTGTTTGGGGCATTGCAGTTGCTGCAACTACAATTTATACACTTTTTCAACATTTTTTAAAATATAATTAGAATATATTGTGGGTAGCCACAGTACCTAGTAGGCCCAGAGTTAGTCATGGGTGCATGATACAAGTGTTTCTGTGAGTTTGGTTGAATTTAAATATCATTTATGGCATCGATGGCATGTTATTGAATAGTTCACTGTTATTATATCTATGTGGATGTTTTTTCTAATTTTGGGGTGCGTGTTAAAGCCACACTAGCCAGTAGGCCCAGGGGTAGTCAGTGGTGCATGGGCCAAGTCTTTCTGTGTGTTTTCTTGATTTTAAACATCATTTAGGGCATGGATGCCATTGGATTGGGGTGGGGTTTTTGTGTGTATTTCGATATTTTAGGTGTTGTTGGGGCCCGGTCCAGGGCCTAGCCATGTGGGTGGGGGCCATTTTGAGGCCTGGTCCAGGACCTGGCCATGTGGGTGGGGGTCTAGGGGCCATTTTGAAGCCAGGCAGTGTGCTTTGTGTCATAGGCCTGCACCCAGTCTGCCTTGCTTTCCTTCATTATGCCCAGGGGTAGTCAGTGGTGCATGGACAACGTCTTTCTGTGGGGTCTCTTGAATTTAAACATCATTTAGGGCATGGATGGCATTAGATTGGGTTGATTTTTGTGTGTATTTCGATGTATTGGGTGTTGTTGGGGCCTGGTCCAGGGCCTGGCCATGTGGATGGGGGGGCATATTGAGGCCAGGCAGTTTTTGCCATAGGCCGGCAAGCTTGCAGTTGCGGGCCAGTAGGCCTAGAGTTATGATGAATGTGTGCATGAAACAACTCTCTCTGTGTGGTCCCTCTTCTATTAATTTGAACATCCATTTCAGATTAGAATTGCAATTTTTATTTTGGGTCTTTCTGTTTTTGGTTGTGATGTGGTAATAATAATAAATGCCTAGTTGTAAATATTAATTGAAGCACGAAATATGCAACATTTATTTAACTGATGTTACTCTGGCTTCCTTTGCTTTAGGTGCACAAAGACTGACAACCAGGAATCATCCTCATCATCATCACTTGTTGTAGTGCCAGGAAGAAGTCCTGCTGCGGTGTGTGCACAATGTCACGTGACGTCACGTGTGGTGACCACAGACAACTCTGCAACTCGTGCAACTGCGTCCTGCTAGTCTGACCTCTGAAGAAGATGGGCCAAAAGAAAGGTGGCCGTAGCGCCTCTACCAAGAAAGTTGCCAGTGCCACTGCCAGTAAGAAGGAGCAGAAGAAGCAAGTGGCGCCACTTACCAAGGAGACTGGTGTGCCGACAGACACGTTTTTGGGGGAAAAAACTACGCCTGCAGCAGCGGTGTCCGCCGGAGACCAAGCGGGGAGCAACACCTCCGCTTCATTGGTCTTAGTACCACCACGCCAAGTTAGGCCCAAGTCCCTGAGTGCCGCGGAGGCAGCCTCTCTAATTGCTCTTTCACCATCGACCAGTGATGTTGGCATTGACTCATCGCAAAGTAGCATCCAATTAACGCAGGGTGTACCTCATCTGACGAGTGTTCAACCACAGCCGCAACGACTACCACAGGTGCAACAAGGAGAGGCGCAAGGAGAGGCGCAAGGAGCAACACAATGAGAGGAGCAAAGGGAGGCGCAAGGGGAGGTGCAAGGAGTGGCACTAGGAGAGGTGCAAGGAGTGGCACTAGGAGTGGCGCAAGGAGTGGCACAAGGAGTGGCGCACGGAGTGGCGCAAGTAGAGGCACAGGTAGAGGCGCAAGTAGAGGCACAACTGCCCACAATGCTTGTTCCTCCAGAAGTAGGGTCTCCTCAGGAAATCGAGATTCAAGCGGAGATATCATCCGAGCAAGCCACTCCTCCTTATGATCTATTGTCTTCCAGATCCCCAGCAAGAAAAAGGTCAAGTAGGGCTAGTACAAGTTCTTCTTCAAGCCCCCTTCCTTCTGATGATCTAGATCTTGATTGGCACCCACCAATGTAATCTGAGAGGGAGGCACGCCATGAGCCGACAAATCTAGCTAAAAGGAAGGTTCTCGCAAGGCTTTCACTTATGGGTGATAACGAAGAAGAAGTAGAAGTGGTGTATTCTGCTGCTGATGAACAATCTGACGATGACGATCCAGTCATCACAGTCGTCACTCCAGCCCCAGCGGGTATGCAGCAGACAGACATTTTTACCCTATCCAAAAATGCTGCTGCGCAGAATGTGTGTGGTGTGGCACCACTGGTGGTACCACCACCAACACAGGTAACTACTACACCAACACAACCTACAACTTCCATATTTTCTCGTCAGAAGGGCCGGCAGGGACCTCCATCCAGCTCGACCTCCATTACCTCAAGTAGTGGTGCTGTAAGTGCACAAAAAAAAGCTTCTGTTCACATATCTGCATTAAAAACTCAATACCCATTTACATCTGGGTGCACAAGAAAAAAAGGCTTTTAATTCAGCATCTCCTATTCGAGTAAAATGAAAGTGAGTAGTGTCCAATTTTGGCCTGATTAGAGAATGTTAGCACTGAAGCTAAAATGGATTACTTGGGAATTAATGTACACACTGCTGCTAGTGGAGGAAGTGCATGTTTTATTCAGCAAGCCAGACTTTGTTAGAGGCATGGATGAGGAAGATATTCTAGAATTTACTGAAAATGTAGCCTTGTTTTAGATTTCTTGTGTTCATTTATAAGCATGGGCGGCAAATCCGTTACGTCCACGGATTTTTCGGATTTTTGGTGAATACGCAATCCGTGTATTTTACGTATTTTCCCAAAAATCCGACAAAATCCGCGGATGTAATGGATTCCCCCCACCCACTCATGTAATGGCGCCAGCAAGCTGCCAGCGCCGTTGTAAAATAGTTACAAAGTTAGCTTGCACAGAGCAGGTGCAGCTAACTTTGTAACTATTTTTCAACGGCGCTGGCAGCTTGCTGGTGCCGTTGGAAACAGTACACACATGGTCCCTGGAACTTGTTGAAGCTCAAATGCAGTGACTCATTCATCAGCCCAGAAACAATCGAGAGCGCCGTCGAGGCTGGGCAATGTGCCTTCTTTACCCAATCTACCGTCGAAAGTCAGCTGTGATGCTGGATAGAAAGGCCTTTGCATCCTTGACTTTCACGAGCACAATCCCTGTGCTGTCCCTGTGAGCAGGAGTCTCTGTATCTTCATCTGCTGCTCTGATCGGCCTCTGACCTTTTATACACACAAGAGGCATGTGCAGCACAATCCCTGTGCTGTCCCTGTGACCAGGAGTCTCTGCATCTTCATCTGCTGCTCTGATCGGCCTCTTACCTTTTATACACACAAGAGGCATGCCCACTCGCATGGAAGCCCGTCCGTTTGGCCATGAGTAGCCACATTGTGTTCGCACGGGTTTCTGCACGTTCGCGAGCGTTTTGTACAATAAAACCCTCGCGAACTTGCAAAAACCTGTGCGAACACGCAAAAAAAAAAATACGCTGGGATCCGCGGATTTTGCGTATTGTCGCAATCCGCAAATACGCAAATACGCAGATCCGCGGATTGCCAATACGCAAAATCCGCCCATGCTTATTCATTTACCATAGTTTACATGACAATATTTATATGCCTACATGCTGTGGTATTCATACCTTTGGCAATCACATTTTCAACTCATAGGGCAATCCAATGTCATCGGAACAAAAGCACAATATTCTATTGTACTTTCAATAATTATTCAAACAGTTCTGTTTGTCCTGGAGTGCCTCTGAAAAAAGATTAATTTGCAAAGATTTTTAAAAAATATTTCATGTACATATGAATTTTATATTTTCATAATTTTTGTCTATTAGCTTTTTTTTTTATCTACTACATTCCCCTCAAAAGAAAATGTTTTTAAATGCAAATCTCCTAGTCCAACAACATGGCGTGCCTCACTTTGTTATGAATATAGAATGTTAGCGCTCTATTGAAGCTGGGGAATTAATGACAGACTGCTGCTGTTGTTGGGAGTACCTGCTTTAGTCCACTTTATAGACATTTATCTTAAATTAATGGCATAGATATTGGTGAATTTATAGAATATTTGTCTTTAGCTTAGCATATATGGCACCGTCAATAATTTCCTTGTGAAGCTTATGAAAGAATTTTTTTTCTTTTTTAAATATGGTTCATTGAATCATATGTCCAAAAGAGAATCAGCATTTTTCATTGGTTAAAATCACCTTCGAGAACACACCTTGCATGAACTGAACGCACACAAACTGATACAGAGCATACAAGACTCCACGACTTTCTGGACTTCCCGCCCACTGTCAGTGGCTTAAATTATAGTATTACCTAAATGCCTTTACCTCTTCTAATGTAGACTTTATACAATACATTGGGCAAAAATTCTGAAACTCCACTCCCCGATAAAAAAGAAAAGGAGCACTAATAAAATGCCCACCCTAGTCTGTATATATGAAGAGGGGGGACTGCAAGTCCCAGACATGGAAGAATATTACCTGGTGGCACAACTGCAGTTTGTGGCCGGCTGGTTTGGGGGCACCACTAGTACAAATGGATGGCCATTGCGTAGCTGTGTAGAATATGACTATCTACCCAAGCAGTTCTTTGTGTTGCTGCAGGTGCTCGGGGGGACACCTCATAACATATAGACACAGTATTTCTATGGCAGAGATACCGCAAAGGGATGGGGCACTTACATTACATATGCTGCAGACCTGCCAATATGATGGGTTCCACAGTTAACCCACCTGAAAGACAACATTGATATATCAAAATGGAAAAGGGGAGGGTGCCACATATTAGCGGATATATTGTGGATGGATTCAATGAGCTCCTTCGAAACTGTCCATGTGCACTTTCAGATCATACAGGGCTAATTCCTACAATACAATGCCGTAAAAGGAGTAATGTGTGAACTCAGAGGGCACACCCAGGAAACCACAGCATGTTCAGACACTCTGGGATTATTAGTTCAGCCGATCACAGTCATGGGATTATCACATGACTCTATGATACACGGTAAACATCACTTACAATGAAACTTTTACAACGCACTACCATTACAACGCAGTCATTACAACGCAAACTATTACAACGCATTGCGCTGGGGGGCGCTCTAGAATAGGGAATAGGTTAATTTACTATCCAATAACCTTCCCTAGTGTCCACGGGGACTGGAGTTGGAATAGTAAATTAAACTATTCACTATCCAACACCCAAAAGCGCTATGCGTTGTAATGGTATGCGATGTAAAAACCGCGTTGTAAAGGCAGGCGTTGTAATAGCCTGCGTTGTAACGTCATACATCCATGATACACACGTGCGTCCCTTGCATATACTCACAAAATGGGAAGAAGACTGTGATAAGGCATTGATATATACACAATGGGAACAAGCCCTGTTACTAATCAAAGAGTTCTTGAGCAATGCCAGGTTTAGTTTATTTCACTTCAATTTCATACATCACATCTATTACACATCAGCTATGCTCCATCGGCTGAACCCTGTTCTCTCTAGTTGATGCCCTAAATGCGGTGCAATGGAGGCCACCGATTATCATCTGCTCCATTTTGTGCCCTCAAACTCAGCCATCCACCTAGCTTTTAGGAAGGCTCCAAACCATAAAAAGCACTGCAACCAGACTAATTTTGGACTTCCCCAAACAGACGCACATCATCCCATCTCAGGAACCTCCACTGTCTCCCCATCTAAAAGATGAAGTTCAAGATCCTTGTGCATGGCACCCTCAACGTCCAGTTAACCATAGTGGTGACAGTGATGTGCTATACAAATGCTGATTGAATGATTGAATAACACTGAAATGCACTTCAGTTGGATAAAATTGGGGGAGCCTTAGCACAAAAATGCAACAGGTGTGCTTCTTGTTACCTTCAACCAAAGTTGCCCAATCAAAAACTCAACATCTAAAAATTCTTTGAATTTTCTTTCAAATTTTAATATTCTGATTTACAATAGTAATATCCAGGGGAGAAGAGACACCCATGTAGCTATTTACTGGGTTGGAGGAGAGACCTTGTCTTTGCCTCAGGCTCTCTGATTCCACCTCAGACAATAACTATAAGGGATTGCCCTTCTCTTGGATAATGTTGTATAATTATTAGACTTTAGGAACTACATTGTATGACAAAAATGTCAAAGTGAATGAATAGTCTAATATTCTATGTGAGAATACTTGTATAAATAAAAGCAATACTCACATATGTGGCTAAACCTATAGCTGCACCAGGAAATGCTGAGTACTTCTGTTTTTTGTATGGGTGGCAGCCGGGAAAAGACAACAGCCACAGACATTTTAGAGAACATACTCCCTTGAGGTTCCTATATGGTAAAGATTGTATGGTGCTCAACCTTTTTAAAATACAGAATGCCCTTTAAAAATCTACATGTATTAAATATAAAAAAAATATTTACCTGCTATATGAGAAACTTTTATGTGGCATTGAAGAAGACAGCGACAATAATATATTCAAGCATAACAACAACATTTATGTAAATGAAATTTTGGTCATAGATTTGTTGATGAGGATATTTTATCTGATAGATATTAATCAACATGTGGACCCTTATAAAACAGAAGAGGTCTGTAATGTCAAATATTGTCACAATATGTATCTCAAATGTTAGCCCCCAAAATATGTGTTAGTTAATCTTAAATGGATAATTGGAATGCATTTTGGTGAGAGTCTGATAAATGCTCAAGACATTGTACTATCAATAATAGTCATGGGTGCCTTCTGTACCTTGGGATGAATTTGGATTTGAGTATAATGTCTAAACCATACCCTTGAGTGCCGTGTAAAATATAACACTACACCATGCAAAAAAATATATACTTTTTTGTGTGGGTACGTCCATCATGAGATAGGTATTTACCCACCTCCAATGGTCAACTGGTTTATTAGACCCCTCCAAACCAAAGGTAGAATTATGAGTTGACACCCTATCTCTTGAACTTTATATCAAAAGTAGAAAAATACTGCATTTATTTAATTTAACATGGGAGATGGTTAGATTACTTGAGGTCATTGTGCCAGGACCCGATTTACAAAGGTAAAGATATACCAAAATTGGGAGGTTAGAACTAAAGTCTAACTTTACCACTTTTCAGTATTCACAAAGGGACTTACAGGTAGTGGGGCCGATTCACAGAAATAATCTGAGACAAAATCCTAAAAGTACTACTTTTGGTATTCACAGAAGGCACTTACGATTTTTGGTATTCATAGAATGCACTTACGACTTCTAACTTTATGTCAGGCCAGAATTTCCACACTCTGGCCGGAATCTCCGCACCCAGAGTGGAAATCCCATCCGGAATTTCCCACCCTGGCTGGAATACCTGCACTCTGGCCGTTGATCATTTTCCAAAAGGTTAAACACCTGTCCAAGTTTCTACCATCCCCCACCATGCGTCAGCCGATACACTGCAGCCCAACAGCCAATCCCAGCCCTACAGCATATATGAAAGCAGAGCAGACACACACAAACTCTTTCAACATAAGGAGGAGGAGAAGGAGAGTAGAGAGGATCTTTAGACAAAGGGTCAAGTTATTTGAGATGCCCAGTCAAGATGTCAGGGCCAGAAACCATTTCCCTCCAGAAGATGGTATGTGAGTTGGAGCAGGAACCTGACTCTGTGACCTGCAACTCCCATGCCATTCCAGCCTATCTCAAGATCCTTTCTGCTCTCCATTTCTTTGCCACAGGGTTCTTCCAAATGTTCTCCTCTGACATTGTGGGCATCTCCCAGGCAAGCCAGTCACGGTGCTTGCATCAGGTAATGAGCTGCATCACTGCAAAAGCCCACCACCACTTATGAATGCCCCATACACTGGCCATGAGACAAAGGGCAGCTAGAGATTTCTATCTCATTGCATGCTTCGACGTGTGCTGGGTGCAATTGATTGTACACATGTGACCCTTCAGCCACCCGCCACATTGCATACATCTTCTGTAACAGACACCAATGAGATCCCATCATTGTGCAGGCTGTCTGTGATGCTAGTAGTACCCATGACAGCTTTGTATTCCACATGTCATCTCTTGCCCAGTGGATGGATGAGGGAGAATTTTGCAACATGTAGCTACTGGGTAAGTACCAAGCACTAAAAATGAGTGATATGTGTAAATAAAATACATGAATGCCACCTTAAATTAACAACCTGTGTACAGTAAGAATTGTAAAGCAACATACACAGTCTCAACCGACACTGCATGTACCAAAGTATAGTGCATGTTCTGTGTAAATTAAAGAGGGAAATGTAACCAATTGCCCTTTCTTCCCTCCTGGGTATGCACTCTCCGCACAACTCCTCACACCTTACAGATGTCCAACCACTGTACTGCAGCGAAAGTACAATAGGGCACATATACAAACTCAAGCCATCCTAGAGCGCACTTTTGGTCTGTTGAAGTAGTGATTCAAATGTCCTGACTATCGAGGGGTGTTCTAATGAATTCCCCTGAAGTTGTGTGCAAGATCATATTAGCCTGTTGTGTTTTGCACAATATAGCTTTATAGCAAGGCTTACAAATACCTTTTGTAACTTGGCTAGCTCTGAATCCGGGAACTGGGTCATTACACATAACAGAGGTCAGGGTATGCAAGTCTGTGACCAGCTGATTGCCACATTTTTCACATGAGCAACCTGTTGTGTCATGGACAAAATGTGGTTTGCAGTCGGTTGTCAATGACGAAAGTTGGATAATTATGAGGCTGTCCAAAAATTCCATCCTGAGACTACTTTGCAAGCCACACTAACTGCATGTAAAACACAGCTGTTGAAAGTGGTCAAAAGACTGACCATGCTTCAGGTCATGTGCCCATGTCAGCAAACAGTGTAGTGGATGTCCCTAAGGAATATATTGTCTCAGAGGAAAAGATATACATGTTCTGAGAGACCTTCTCTGACCTTATGAGGATAGGTTTTTTAGTCACAAAAGGGCTTAACTATTGCATTCTCAGAGTTTTTGCCCTTAACAGATTTGACTCACCACAATTGATGGGCCCACAACGTGAGTGATGATTTTATGGGTGAATCTGGCACTATGTGTCTGGGATACACAGCACTGCTTTCCTCCAATTTTCAGTAACACAACAGACAACTCTTGTGTTGAGCACTAAATATGGACTACATGTACCATAATGAAAAGGAGGAGAAAACTAAACTGGGGTTTGATGTTTTGTCAGCCCCACCCCCTTGTCCTTGCCAAAATGTCATTAAATTGTCTGTTTCCCCTTTTGTTACATGTCTATGATTTTCTCTTGCTCTGTAATTTCCGGTTTCTCAATTACAGAACAACAGGATGGCAGTGGATTTGATCTGTGATTGTGGATAAATCAGTGTTGCAGGGATTCTACACATACACAGAACTAGGCGCAGGAAAACAGGAGCTCATTGAATAGGCCTGATCACATCCCCTTGACAAGAAGAAGTTTATTTTATAAAACGGATGATCTCTGGGTTTTGACAGCAGACCCCATACCTTAAAGCCTGGATGTAAGATTTACATCATAGGAACAGCAGAGCTCTTCTCCATGAAACAGTTTCTCCTAGTGTTTTAAAACAACATGCAACAAAGTAATATCAAAGCGCAAGTCTTCAGTACTGCAGCTGTGTATAGCATGTTATGTCTAAGTGCTAGGGACTGACCAGAACAGAATAACAAGGGGCAGTGTTGACCGACCTTGCACATTGTGTTCAGTCTCAACTCCAGGAAAGGCAAAGAACGCAAAAGCAGCCCGTTCTCATGTGAAAGGAACAAACAGAGTCTTGCAAAAACAAGGTCATATAGTAACGTGCGCAAAAGCAACATCAGGGCAACGAAGCTCATGCTAACTTAGTAACGTCAACAATGTCCCAAGGCTCCATATAACACCCTCCCCCTGGTAAGGTCATAGGACATAGACAAAGGACCAAAACATAATTCAAAATCAAGCACAGCTCAAAGCTTTTGAACAAAAAATTTAGTTAAAAAAAATCTAAATTTTAACAAAAAAAAAGAAAAACATTCAAAATTGTCATTATGTCATTATTGAAAATTAGTTGTCTCCGGGATAATAAAGTTATTATGAAGGAGGTGGGAAGTCCTACAAGGTTTGTGAACCGAGGAATGCAATTCCCCCAAAAAGTCATCCCTATCATTTGTAGAGAAAAGGGATGCCATCCAATTAAGTATGTTGAAGAAACAAACACTCCTACTCATAATCAGACACCTCTAAAAGCATGAGTGGGCAACTTGCATGATATTCAAAGAAACTCCATTGCAGGATGTTCTGCGCAGCCGCACAGACATCCCATCTAGCCAATACTACAAGTGCAGGAGCACGCGCCATCTGGCCATCCCCAGAACAAGCCTGATCATGAGCCGCTAAGGGGCCCATCAACTGGATAAAATCCGGGACTGGACGTGATGTGATGTGTTGGATAGGCATAGATCCATTGCCCAATAGAAGGGGCATTGCTGACACTAAAACACTGGTTGCACGCAAGTAAACTAGGCAAATCCAAAACTTTGTCTATAACTGACGCCAAATGTTGCTAATAGCAAGCATCCAAAGACTTGTTGAATGTAATCACAGTACAGCTGCAATTGGCTTGGTCTGTGCAGTACCACAAGATGAGCAGCCATTATGCAGCAGGAACAGGAGACGCAGGATTCCAGCACCTAACGCCAATACTAATGGAAGCCTCCAAAGATGCTGGAAAAAATAGTATGAATAAAATCCAGTATTACACCAAATATTGCCTGAAAAGAAGTCTCAAGGCCTGATCCTACACATTTAAAAAAAATGTGCAAGGCCTTTCTTGTCAGACAGATTAAATATTTGGTGTATTAGTCCCCCAACATGTTGTAAGAGGTTAGTGTTCAGAAGGGACTCTACCTCGCTAGAAGCCCTAGCCACCTGTAATTCGAAGGCCTCTCGGCCTCGGGCCTAAGTGAGAGAAACCTCTTGTTGGAATAAAAGTGCTTTGAGCCTGCTCAGCTTATTGAAATCTGTTTTCAAAGTCAGAATGGAAGACCAAATTGAACTATCTAGACTCCCATACGGGGATGGGAAGCACATTGCTGTAGCAAGTTACGTGCTAGGAAACTGTTGCTAAATACGGGACTCCTGCCCGTAAACCACAGCAGTCTTGGTTGTTCAAAAAAAGATAACTGCCATTTGTAAGCAACGAAAAAAAAACAAGCAAGATTGGGTGCTGACACATGACACACGGCATGCAATTTAATGTGTTTGCAAACCAGGGAATGTCCTATTGTGGAATGGCAGTTCTACCCTGTAAGAAAAACTTACTTACCCTCCTTCTGACATCTGTAAGTGAAAGGCAGGGACCACAATTCATGCAGATATGCACTAGCCAATTGTTCAAAGCGGCCAATCGGAAAATGTTGCATGCACGATTTAAATTGAAGTAGTGAAAAAGGGAGAGAGATAACCCCATGAATTAAACAAACAGCAGAGTTTGTTTCCACTACTGAGAACGACACGGGCTCTAATTGTTCAATACGCAGAAGTGTAAATGCAGCATCTTTCACTGACATGAATCGTTGTTTATCAGTTAGATTAAATGGCAAAAAATAAAGCAGTGGCATTTAAATAATCCCAATGTACATTTACCATTTTGAGAGTCTGTAGTGTCCAAGAATATTGCATAACTGATCTTAATTGATTTTGACCGTGATATAACGCAGATACGTCACTTTGAACAATATCAATAAGATGTAACAATATTATCCAACGTATAAATGCGTGAAGAAAGTGTATTAATGCTGTTGTACTATGGCAATGACCTTTTCTAAATTGGCCTGATCAAATTGGCGCAGACGAAAAGCAGCTTCATTCTGCAAAAGCTTCCAGATTTCATTGTTTGTGGCATACATAAATTGTTTAGCTCCAAGATTCCTAGGCCCTAAGATGAAATCAGTCAAATTGATGTCATGCGACAGCAGAGAAAGATGTTGTTTAACTGATGTCGGTACAAAAGGGGGTGGTGATGGACGGAGCATCTGAACCAATCAAACACTCACACCCAGTCAAAAGATCTGGGTTTAATCCACATGGATTAAACCCGGATCTTTTGACTGGGTGTGAGTGTTTGATTGGTTCAGATGCTCCATCCATCACCACCCCCTTTTGTACCGCTTTTGGCCGCCATAAGTGTGACACTGTCACAAATCCAAATGACATGAAGAGTAATACCAGGATAAACAGCAACCAAATGTAGGTCCATGGAGGTAAGTCATTTTCAACGAAGAGAAAAAAATATGTAATTGAGTTGGTGTGTCTGCCAAACTGGATGTCAATTTCAATTCAATTCAAAAATCTTTATTCGGATTTCAAAAATCCATAAAAGCACAATTTAAATACAGTTCGACATTTATAATTACAATTACAATAGGTGCAATAGACACTATAAAATACATTATCAATGCATTTGCTAAGTTACACATTTCAAAAGTGCAAGGAGGATCAGTAGTCATTGATAGTACAAATGAATCAAGGGTATTCCATACTTTTACGTACATTAAAAATAACTTTTAAAAAACAGCTTGTGCGAAATATAAGTTCATCGTCCTCCAATTTTAAAAGCATCAGATAAGACTGGGTCAGGGAGATGTCAAGGAGGACGACCCGCAAGAGAGGCTGGCACGATCTCCATAGTAGCCACTCGTAAGTTGATTAATCAGAGGTGGTAGTCTCGGGTCCACTTGATGTTCACCAGGACTGTTAGGCACCTCACTCACGGACTCATCAGGATGATATATATATACTCGACATCCATAGTGAAAGATAGAGGTAGGACAGGTGAAAGATCAATAACAGTGTCCATCACTTTTTACGAGGACCAGTGGAAGTTGATAAAGTCAGGGGAGCTAATCAAATTGCATTGCACAAAACAGCAGGTGTGGCACTATTCAGAATCGGCAACATGATGTAGTTTGACATTGTCCACTGAAATATATCTGTTGTCTTTGCGACCAGGTAAAGGTGGTAAAATAACTGTACGAGTACCCTTCAGTCCAAGAACTGGAACCGGTGCACGATAAGAAGGACCAAATTCTTTTTTGTTCTCCAGCTTTTCTCGTACCAGATCTCCGATTTTAGGAAGCCAACTGTCAACTGGAATCAGCAGTGCTGCATTAGCGAAAGACGGTAAATGTTCAGTTGCATAGCTGTCACGTGTCTTTTGTAGATCCTGTAACACAGTAGAATGACTGTCTACGTCAAAGGTTGCGGCAGACAACACAATGTCCAGACCATGAAGGTCCGGGACAAACATTTTGAGGCCAAAGAGCATTTTGTATTGGGTCTGCCCACCCAAAGATCATCTAGGGAGGTTAAAGGCGCACGTTGAACCCTATAGAAGTGGGCCAGTTGGTTCCTGAGTCTCTAGCTGTCAAGGATTGCTTTAAGTCACTTTTCATTTGCTGCACAATTGAATTGCCCTCAGGCTTGTATTGAGGCGAAAATTGCCCCAGCACCCCAATATTATTATTATTATTATTATGCGTTCTTATATAGCGCTCGATTACCCGTAGGCATCTCGGCGCTTGCCTTGGGAACCCGTCCTGGCTTTTTCCCTGTGAGATACCCATACTGGGCATCCCCAAGGTGAAAGCCAGGCATCCCGCCGCGGGGGGGCCGTAGTGGAGATTAAGCAGCTAATGCCCAGAGCTGCAGAGTGTGAACCCGTGATTCGAGTAGGCACCGAAACAAGAATTATCGAGTCCGTGGATATTTGGGCTCAAGACCCTGCCGCGTCGGGAATTGAACCCTGGTCCCGGGTCTGACCTCTGCTTCAGGGTCTGCCTCTTCTAACCAGTGAGCCACACTTCTCCAATAGACTTCATCGCATCCTTGTACACCTTAGAGGCGAACGCTGGACCCTGGTCAGAATGAAAGGTACCACAGGCAAACATCCTGACAATGACACGCAAATCCCTGAGGACATTTCAAGCATCAGCACTGCATTGTAGCCTAACCCAAAGGAATTTAGTGCATGAATCAACTACAAAAAATATATGTTTATACACAGTATCAGAAGAGAGAGGACAGCAGTGATGAAGATAGATACAGCCAAAAGGTTGATTAGAAATACATAGCTGTGTTTGTGGTGAGCGTGTGACTGTAGGCGACTTGATTTGCTGACAAATGTCACATGAAAGTGCAACATTACGGTTCTGTTTATATAAACTACACCACCAGTAAAGTTGCTGTAAGATAGAGACTGTTGTTGACATACAGGCATGTGCAGATACTATGCCTTCATGTGCAGCTTTGATCAGAGCTTGTCTGCGGTCCAAGTTCAGATTCATCTGATCCCCAACTGAAGGAACCACAGCATAAGAAACCTGTTCAGGAGCTATATGATAAGAGTATTTCTAAGGGAAACCCTGAGGATAAGCAGTTCCCTCCCTTGTTGCAGCTACCACTGCCAAAATCTCATTATCTATTTTAGTCATGGATCTTGTAACTGCTACTACGGAACATGTGGCTACTGCAGACTTGGCCGCTTCATCAGCCAACCAATTACCAAGAGCATGTGCTCCCACATGTTGATGCCCAAGAGTATGTATAACATGTGTGAGGGGCAGATGCTGCTTAAGATCTGCCACTCGAACCCAAAGCGTTTTATGCTTAATTGTGCTGCCTTTGGAATCTCGATAGTCATTCGGAGACCAAAAGAATAAGTTGTCATTAAAAGACTGGACACAGTAATAAAAATCACACACAATAGGAGTATTCACATTTGGATCAGCAAACTCGAGAACAAGTACAAGAGCATGCAGCTCTGCCAATTGTGTCGTACAGTCTCCAGGTGCCTGAGTGTGCACAATGGAAGACTTAAACTCTCCATTAACAATTGAGCCAGCAATATAAGCAAGTTTGGAATCCGTGGCCGGTTGAGCCGCGCCATCAGTATAAATGATGCAATCATACTCATGTAGAGGAAGTAAATACAAGGGAGGAGGATAAACATGTTTTAACTGTAAAAACTCTGGTCTCTGTAAGAAAGGACCAAAGATAAACATGACATTAGCCGATGTCAAAGAAGTAGTCCATTGTATCCAACGGGGATGTAGTGCTTTCGAGTTAGGCACACTCGCCTCAGTCACAGCTTCCAAAGCAGGGAAGGGCATGACCATATGAATGTGTTTGCCTTGCGCCAGGGAGTGTTCCTTAAGAATCGCCATCTGTACTGCCTTCAAGATTTTTTCAACAGTTGAAAAGCGCATTTCAACAACAGTGTATAAATGTGATTTGTATGCAATAGGAATTATGTCACCCTCATTGAATGTCAAGTAAGTGAAACCCACTGTCTCAGAAACTATACGTATTACCAGGTTTGTGGTCTTATCACGCGTCAACACGTAGTTAGTTGCAAGCATGTCAGTTTGCAAAGAATTTAGAATAGAAGTATGTTCCAGAAGCCAGCTGAAGCTGACTGAAGAAAAAGTCGGTTGTATCAATGCATATAGCGGTTTGATTCACTATGCATAGTTGTCAATGTATGTCCTCCTTAAATTGAAAAATCCCAGCAAAGACTGAAGTTTCTTCAGTGCAGAAGGGGGTTGCAATTGTCAACATTTCTCCAAGAAGCAAGAGGCCAAGCCCTTTCCTTCATTATTGAGCTTGTAGCCAAAAAAGAACACAGCCAAACGGGCCATGGGTGGTCGGTTCCCTGCCGGGGACCAGATGGGCTGTGTTTCTGGGCAACACCTCCCAGGCGTCCGGGGCTCCCTCCTCCGGCCCGCGGCATGGGAAAGTACCTGGGAATGGCTCCATGGGTCCTGGGCCCTGCAACCCCAGAGCCCCGCAGCCCTGCAGCCCCTGAGCCCTGGAGTCCTGGAGTCCTGGAACCCTGGAGCCCTGGAGCCCTGGAGCCCTGCAGCCCGGAGCCCCGGAGCCCCGGAGCCCTGGAGCCCTGGAGCCCTGGAGCCTCAGAGCCCTGCAGCCCCAGAGCCCTCCCACAGAGGCTCGGGGCAGGCAGATTGGCGTCATTTCGGTCCCGGCCAACTGGTCGCCCGCAATGCTTTCCTATGGGGCGACCAGATGGCCGGGCTTTCCTGGAAGTCCAGATGAGGTGCCATTTGCCTCCTGGATCCCAGCCAGGGCTCCAAGAGGTCGGGCCCATTCGCGCCTAGGGTCCCCTGAGCCGTGCGGTGTGCACTTGTTCCCAGAAAGAGGGGTAGCCTTCCTCCGGATTACTAGGGACAAGGTACTATTGGACCCCTCCCGGGCTGACGGTTCCCTGCCGGGGACCAGATGGGCCGTGTTCCCGGGCAACACCTCCCAGGCATCCGGGGCTCCCTCCTCCGGCCCGTGGCGTGCAAAGTACCCGGGACGGGCTCCATGGGTCCCGGGCCCTGCAACCCCGGAGCCCTGTAGCCCCTGGAGCCCTGCAGCCCAAGAGCCCTGCAGCCCTGCATCCCTGGAGCCCTGGAGCCCTGGAGCCCTGGAGCCCTGGAGCCTCAGAGCCCTGCAGCGCCAGAGCCCTCCCACAGAGGCTCGGGGCAGGCAGATTGGCATCATTTCGGTCCCGGCCATCTGGTCGCTCGCAATGCTTTCCTATGGGGCGACCAGATGGCCGGGCTTCCCTGGAAGTCCCGATGAGGTGCCATTCGCCTCCTGGATCCCAGCCAGGGCTCCAGGAGGTCGGGCACGTTCGCACCTAGGGTCCCCTGAGCCGTGCGGTACGCACTTGTTCCCAGAAAGAGGGGTAGACTTCCTCTGGATTACTAGGGACAAGGTGCTCTGGGACCCCTCCCGGGCTGGCGGTTCCCTGCCGTGGACCAGATGGGCTGTGTTCCTGGGCAACACCTCCCAGGCGTCCGGGGCTCCCTCTTCCGGCCCGTGGCGTGCAAAGTACCCGGGACGAGCTCCATGGGTCCCGGGCCCTGCAACCCCGGAGCCCTGGAGCCCTGGAGCCCCTGGAGCCCTGCAGCCCCAGAGCCCTGCAGCCCTGCAGCCCTGGAGCCCTGGAGCCCTGGAGCCCTGGAGCCCTGGAGCCTCAGAGCCCTGCAGCCCCAGAGCCCTCCAACAGAGGCTCGGGGCAGGCAGATTGGCGTCATTTCGGTCCCGGCCATCTGGTCGCCCCTCTCCCCTCGGGCTTCTGGTCGCCCGCAATGCTTTCCTATGGGGCGACCAGATGGCCGTGCTTCCCTGGAAGTCCCGGTGAGGTGCCATTCGCCTCCTGGATCCCAGCCAGGGCTCCAGGAGGTCGGGCACGTTCGTGCCTAGGGTCCCCTGAGCCGTGTGGTGCGCACTTGTTCCCAGAAAGAGGGGTAGCCTTCCTCCGGATTACTAGGGACAAGGTACTATGGGACCCCTCCCGGGTTGACGGTTCCCTGCCGGGGACCAGATGGACTGTGTTCCCGGGCAACACCTTCCAGGCGTCCGGGGCTCCCTACTCCGGCCCGTGGCGTGCAAAGTACCCGGGATGGGCTCCATGGGTCCCGGGCCCTGCAACCCCGGAGCCCTGCAGCCCTTGGAGCCCTGCAGCCCCAGAGCCCTGCAGCCCTGCAGCCCTGCAGCCCTGCAGCCCTAGAGCCCTTGAGCCCTTGAGCCCTGGAGCCCTGGAGCCCTGGAGGTGCCATTCGCCTCCTGGATCCCAGCCAGGGCTCCAAGAGGTCAGGCGCGTTCGCGCCTAGGGTCCCCTGAGCCGTGCGTTGCATACTTGTTCCCAGAAAGAGGGGTAGCCTTCCTCCGGATTACTAGGGACAAGGTCCTCTGGGACCCCTCTCGGCCTAGCGGTCATCAGCCGGCAGCTAGGCGGGCCAGGATGCCGCCCCAGACCTGGGTCCGTCCCTGGGACTGCCACATGGCAGGGTGCCTGGGACGGGGTCCAGAGGGCCCGGGGAAGGCTTCCCCTGCGCCTCCGGGCCCTGGGAGCCACGTCTGGGTCCAGTGGCCCGCCGGGCCCCGGGTCGGGTGCTAGGGCCCTGGGCCCTGTCCCCCGGCCTGCCGCACTGCCAAAGGCCCGGGACGGGGTTCCGTGGTGCCCGGGGAGCCTCCCCGTGCTTGACCGGGTTCAGGAGCTCCGTCCGGGGCCCCTGAGGGCCCCGGGGACTGTGGCCTCCCCACCCGGGGCTCTGTCCTGGGTCCTGCCGCGTGGCAGGGTGCCCGGGACGGTGTCCGGCAGGCCCGGGGAAGGCTTCCCCTGCGCCCCGGCTGGGTCCAGGGGCCCCACCAGGCCCCGAGTCCGGTGCTCGGGCCCTGGGCCCTGTCCCCCGGCCTGCTGCACAGCCAAGGGCCCGGGTCGGGGTTCTGTTGTGCCCGGGCAGGCCTCCCCTGCTTGTGAAGGTGCCCAGGGCCCCCGGGTTGGAGGGCCTGTCGGGCCCCCTGGGAGCCTCCATGGCTGGGGCCCAGCTGGGGCTCTGGGCCTCCGGTCCGCCATGCCCCGGAGCCCGCTCACTCCTTTGTTGGGGAGTATATATGAGGGGGTTTACCCAAACATAGTCGCTGGGACCTGGGTTCAAATAGTACTAAGAGGAAGGGTTCCCAGTGTGAACCACAAGAAATGAACACAAATCAAAAAATATAATCCACAAAACAATTAATGTATTGGAGTATATATGAGGGGGTTTACCCAAACATAGTCACTGGGACCTGGGTTCAAATAGTACTAAGAGGAAGGGGTCCCAGTGTGAACCACAAGAAATGAACACAAATCAAAAAATATAATTCACAAAACAATTAATGTACATGAATTGTTTTGTGAATTATATTTTTTGATTTGTGTTCATTTCTTGTGGTTTACACTGGGACCCCTTCCTCTTAGTACACTCCTTCGTTGGGGCACATGGTGTCCAGACGGCTCCCCTTTCGTGCCCGGCCATCTGGTCGCCTAGATCCCCTCGGACATCTGGTCGCCTGGATCCCCTCGGCCATCTGGTCACCCGCAATGCTTTCCTATGGGGCGACCAGATGGACGAACTTCCCTGGAAGTCCCGATGAGGTGCCATTCACCTCTCGGATCCCAGCCAGGGCTCCAGGAGGTCGGGCTCGTTTGTGCCTTGGGTCCCCTCTGTCACCTCGAGTGCACGGATTACAAGAAAGGGGGGTAATTTTCCTCCGGATTACTAGGGAGAGGGTCAGTCAGACCTCAGTGAGGTCCGGAGATTCTGAATCAGGGGAAGGCAGCCCTGGGGCCTGCCCGCCAGGGCCCCCAGGGGCCCGGGGACGCTCCTGCCTCTCAGCCCCTTGCCGATGGTCGTTGTTCTCCGAGTTTGATCAGGCAGACTTACGTGAGGTCCAGCCATGCTGAGAGGTGGAAGGCATCCCGGGTCCCGCCCGCCAGGGGCCCCCAGCGGCCCGGGGATATTCCTGCCTCTCAGCCCCTTGCCGATGGTCGTTTTCCTCCGAGTTTGATCAGGCATACCTCCGTGAGGTCCGGCCATGCTGAGAGGGGGAAGGCATCCTGGGGCCCACCCGCCAGGGGCCCCCAGGGGCCGGGGGATGCTCCTGCCTCTCAGCCCCTTGCTGATGGTCGTTTTTCTCCGAGTTTGATCAGGCATACCTCTGCAACATTCTATTGGAAATAACTTTTGAGCTGGTTGAGGAATTAGCGTGTATTTTTCCAAAACTTAGCCCAGCTCCTCTCCGCTCCTTCCCTGGAAGTTTCGGGGGGATTCGTCATGCGGGGGCCGAGCAAAAAGGGGTCCCAAAATGTGTTTTCCCCATGTTATTTCCATAGGACGTTCAGACACGGCTACAGCCCGAACCGCTGAATGGAATTACACCAAACTTTGCAAAATTGTAGGGACTGGTTCGCAGAAGTGCCTTTTCTTTATTTGGGGAAAATTGCTCCAGTGGTTTTTACGAAAATTAACTTCAAAAACACATATATATGTCTATATGCGCGCTTCGAGCGCTTACCGGTACGCGTACCGGTAAGCGCACCCGGCGCGCCACGGAAGTGCGCAAGCGGAAGGCTGATTGACTCTCGGGTGTCTGTCAACATTCCAAACAGTCCGGAGAGTCTGCCATCTTGTGTCTCGGTAGAATCGAGACACAAGAGGGGAAAAAAAAGGGGGAAATGATTAAAAGGGGGCAGGGTAGACACCCCCTGACCCCCTAGGTTTTCTGAGGGGGGCCTAGAAGGACCCTGAAGGGCAAAAAAAAAAATGTTTTAATTTTCGCGGGGTAAGCGCTGGGTGCGTTCCCATGTACGCTTCCAGGTACGCGTACCCTGAGCGCACCACGGGGAAAAACTGTGAAAAAAATTAGAGTAAAAAAATAATTTAGAGTGCTTAGAGGTAGGGTAGCTCTGAAAAGAGCTGTTGTGTTATGTGGGTGTTTTTTGTACCTACAAGTAGGTACCGATGAAGAGTCTAAAATTCAAGAGGAAGACTCTATTCCCCTCATCTGTAAAATGTACACCATCTCTCCTATAGATGCCTTGCATGTTGTAACGCAAGTTGTTGTGGTATATGGAACCCATACCATAGTCTCTGAGGAAAGCAGAAACAGATTTATTCACATGTTTCCTTGCTTTCTCAATCTGTGGACAAAATTGGTTGGACCAGTTCCATTTTTGCCTTTGGCATATATTAGAATATACCAAGGCAGTTTTGGGAAAAAAGTGACATCAATTGCCCAAAGGTGTCCTTTAAAAGCATTTCCAGACCTACCCCAGTCAAAGTGCCCAGGTCATTTCCACCACAGTGCACAATTATGAGGTCAGGGTGTGGTAGATGCATAAAGGATTTTACCAATGGTATCAATTGGTGACATCTCAATTCTCTCTGGCAATCCACATAATATCCACATTTGGTAAATCAAGGTTGTGAATACCTCTGTTTGCTGCATATTTTTCACTCCAGTGAACAAAGCTATGACCCACAATCCAGACTTTAGGCATCTTGAAGGTAGATATGGTTGTATTCAGATGAGTTGTGGAAATGAAATGGCAGTTTGAAAGTAGGAGTTATGAAAAAAGTGGTTGAGATTCAGTGAACTTGAAAAACAAGAAATGATTGGTGGTTTCTTAAAATTCTCCACTGAAAATTAGGGTGTATGCTTTTGTTTTTTAAAAGAAGTAATTCTAATTGTTGAGAAAAAGTTATTGAAAGAAACATTGCACAGGATAAGCTGCTATATTGAGAAGTCAAACACCCTTGCTGGGTTCATTTGCAACATAGTATCATTAACTTTTCACCTGTGTGCTGAGTTAGGTGGGAGTTACCATGGTAACAGGCTGAATGAGCACTGGGGGGATGGGTGAATATTATGTGAGTTTGAAAGTGTTGAAATGTAGAACAAATTAAAATGTCAGTTTGGTTTTGAAATAGTGTGGGAAGAATTTTGATTGGTTTAGTCCAGGGATATGTGTGAAGAATTACAGGGAATCAGGGCCATTTGTGGTGGCAGTGTTTGAGGTGCATTTCAGAGATTCTGCTTAAGAAAATCTGGTGTGTGTGACTGACACTGTTCTAAATCTTCAAAAGCATTTGTAAAGGTGAGTAATGATTCATTTAATATATATAGAGTGCTGTATGCACTATGGGGAAGATTAAGAAGCATATTGGGCTTGTTTATTCTTGCATTGTGTCTCATGTTTCTATGTAATTCTGGCAAAAAAAATTAATGGTGCATATTGGAAATGTATTTTGGAAATGAGTCAGGTTTCTGCCTTGTAATGTAGTGGTCAGTAAATGGGCTGTGCTCTGTGTCTAAAACGATTTACTATGCTACATGTTTTTTGGTAAAATGTATGGCTTTTACATTTTTGACAAGGATCACACTGAGTGTCTGTGTCAATTAAGGAATTATATTTTCACCTTTTTCTATAATGTCACCTGTGTCTCCTCACAGTTTGCATCTGTTAGCTTATAAGGTACTGTTTCTTTTTGCATTGTGTCTCATGTTTCTCACATGCCCAGAAAGGCCTAACTAACAGAATGCACCTACTTGTCTAGTATAAGTGTCAGACTATTTTGACCAGGATCACAGAGAGTGTCTGGGTGAAAGAAAGAATTATATTTGCACATTTTTCTTTAATCTGTAAAGATGGTGCAGAGAGATGGTGAGATGGTATGAGCACAGACACACATAGTGGAGGCAGAGACAGACATGGTAGATTACATGTAACATCCTGGTCATGAGTCTAAGATCACACTGTGAGTCAAGCTTGATTTTAAATGAATCTGGGTGAATAATTTGCTTAGTTGATGTGTATAAAAATAGGGGAATACATGTATTCTTGAACTCAGTTAGGCTTTAGGATATGTACTAGTAGAGAATCTTAGGCAGCATGTCTGTCAGGCCTCTTAGTTCACAAATAGGCTCTAAGCTGTGTAATAAAGATCCAGGGTGTGCTGTTGAAATGAAAAAGGAATGTTATATCTTGCTTATATATATATGGTCTGTTTTTTGCCAGTAGAGACAGTGAGATAGTATGAGCACAGATACACATAGTGGAGGCAGAGACAAAGAGGGTAGATTACATGTAACATCCTGGTCATGTGTCTAAGATCACACTGTGAGTCAAGCTTGATTTTAAATGTATCTGGGTGAATAATTTGCATTGTTGATGTGTTTAAAAATATGGGAATACATGTATTCTAGAAGTCAGTTAGGCTTTAGGATATGGTGCGGACACACATTGAGATGACATACGCAAAGAGAGAGATGACACAGAGAGAGAGAGAGATGGGGCAGAAACAGAGCAAGATGACACACGCAAAGAGAGAGATGGGGCAGAAACAGAGCGAGATGACACGCGCAAAGAGAGAGATGGCGCACGGAAAGAGAGAGATAGCGCAGAAAGAGAGAGACGACACACAGAAAGAGAGAGATGTGTCATCTCTCTGTTTGCGTGTGTCATCTCAATCTCTGCCTGTGTCATCTCTCTCTTTGTGTGTGTCATCTCTCTCTTTGTGTGTGTCATCTCTCTCTTTGTGTTTGTCATCTCTCTCCTTGTGTGTGTCATCTCACTCAGTCCCTGCACCATCTCTCTCTTTTTGTGTGTCATTTCTCTGTTTGTGTGTGTCATCTCATTCTGTGCCTGCCCCATTTCTCTCTTTGTGTGTGTCATCTCTCTCTTTGTGTGTGTCATCTCTCTCTTTGCGTGTGTTATCTCACTGTGTGCCTGCACCATCTCTCTCTTTCTGTGTGTCATCTCTCTGTTTGCGTGTGACATCTCACTATCTGCCTGTGTCATCTCACTCTCTGCCTGCGCTATCTCTCTCTTTCCATGTGCCATCTCACTCTCTGCCTGCGCCATCTCTCTCTTTGCGTGTGTCATCTTGCTCTGTTTCTGCTCCATCTCTCTCTTTGTGTGTGTCATCTCTCTGTTTGCCTGTGTCATCTCAATCTCTGTCTGCACGATCTCTCTCTTAGTGTGTGAGAGAGATAGCGCAGGGAGAGAGTGAGATGGCACACGGAAAGAGAGAGATAGTGGAGGCAGAGAGTGAGATGACACACGCAAGGAGAGAGATGGCACAGGCATAGAGTGAGATGACACACTCTAAGACAAATGGCACAGGCAGAGAGACAGATGACATATGCAAAGAGAGAGATGACACACAAGTCTTTTCCCGACTTATCAGTATCCGATTCACCGGCACCAAAAACACAAAGGGTACTAAGGTCTGGGAAGAACATTAGTAGAGTTAATGTGCAAAAACGGGTTGGGAAGCGTAATAAGAAGAGACCAGATCCATCCAACATAGTCACTAGTGAATTTGAATCTATCACTAATAACTCAGAGGTCAAATTGGCCCCAGAACAGTTAGAGGTTCTAAATAGCATCTTTGATGCAAAGCTTGATAAAATCTTGAAACCTTTAATAGATAAACTCGATGCTATTTCGGGGGAGGTAATAAGGTTGGGAGCTCTTCTGAACCAACACCCAGGGCCCAAGGGTATTTCTAATGATATCAGTACCAGGGCTGAGAGCCTGGTGTTGGTGTCACCTGAGTGGGAGACACGCCCCGGTAATGTGGCTATACCTGATGCCGTGCCTAGGGTGTGTATAAGGACACCTAGTATAGCAATTTTAGCAGATAAGCCAGGAAAAGTTACAGAGAAGATAAGGCGATATATCTACTCGCAACCTGACCTACCACCAGATTGCGCCTCTTATGTGGCAGTATTGACCAATGTCCCACCAGTGAGGGAGTCTGGTTTATCTGGCAATTTGGAAACCCATGAATCCCTTAAGAACAAAACCGTGGGTTGGCTCAATCGTGAGTGTGGTTTCCCTGTAGCTCTGTCTGACCAGATTATAACAACTACCAGAACTAACTGGATAGGGAAATCACACAAAACTACTAGTAGTGATTGCGTAATAGCTAATTTTAAAAATTCACATTTAGCAACTACCACCCTGATTAGAGCTACCTCCCGCCCACCGAATGATCAGGGGATTTCATTATGGCCCTTGGGGTTCTTTTACAGGCATTTATTTGCTCAGCCAACTAACGATTTTGGGGGAGGAAGAGGAAGTCCTTCTAGCATGCCTAGGGGTTTTGAGTTGGCAACATCCAATCGTTACCAACCTCTGAGTGATCTAAATTCCAATGATTGACTGAATGTTGTTCTACCCCCTTCTAATCCCGTAGCAAAAATTAAACTCTATGGGGGTGAAGTGGTAGATAATGGTATAGGGCCCCCCGTTATTGCAAACGAGCAATATGTTGATGGCATGAACCACAGTGTTTCTGATGATCTGGATGGATATATGGTGGGTTCCCCGACAGTGGATGGGTTAAAGTTAACTTTTACAGTACCTAACACCGTACAGGACAATCAATGTGTCTCTCCAACCATCATGCCCAGAGTTAACATGCTCCTACCCCCTGGGCTTTCTAGTTGTTTCATTGCCAGTTGGAATGTTGCGGGTTTGAGGTCTAAAGAGAATTGTTTGGGGTGGAAGGAATTTGTTGATCTTCTCGATGTGATTTGCCTCCAGGAAACATGGTGTAAAAATTTCACCGGCTATAACGGTTTTATTTCTTACCAACTGCCCGCGATGGCGTCAATGTCTGGTAGAGCCAAGGGCGGGCTTTTGGTTTTGATTTCCGTCAAAATGCCTATTGTTGTTAAAAAATATGTTATTGTGGGGGCCCACTCTCAAATTTTATGGTTGTCACAAGATGAGGGTAGAAATATCCTCTTAATTAATTTTTATAACAACATTTTTGATGGCACCAGGCACTCAGTAATTAATGCTTTGGCGAGTGCTCTGGATGACATTATAAGTGGTTCAAATGTTAATTTTGAAATTATTTTGGTAGGGGATTTTAATATTGCACTTTGTCCCCTCTATCGACACGGTATATGTGGGGTTACTAACCGAGTCGGGGATGCAGACACCCACTTCCCCCATAACTTGTACGGTGAATCCTTGAATAATATGCTGGCAGTACTTGATATGGAAATTTTGGAGAACAGGAAGAATGATATAGGTGAATGCATCCCCACCTTTGTAGGTAGAGGGGCACATACTGTTATTGATTTTATATGGATGTCTTCAAGCCTTGTTCCCTGAAGTCTGGCTCCCAGGGTTGTGGATATTATGCTCAGTGATCATAATTGCTTAACTATCGAGTCCACACTCTGGAAAGAGAAACCTGTACCTGATTTAGGAGTCATTGTTAACTTCGAACCCCATAGAGCTAATGGCACTAGGCTAAGATGGAAGGGGGAGAAGGCTGAAAAGACGTCTGATTTTATTATTAATAGTTGCCTGTCAGAAATTAGTGTGATTTTGGACCAATCTAATGTCACTGTAGAACTGATTGGGCATTTTAATAAAATTAATTCCATCACTGACAATAAGTTCACAAGAAAGGCTGGTGGTAAATCCAACGAACCCAGAGGGTGGTTTGACCACGCTTGTACTTCTGCATTAAAAGAGCTCAAAGACGCACTGGCAGCTAGGCCAAGAGATAGGAATATTGTGTCCCAGCTAAGAAATAGTTACAAGCTAATTCTAAAGAGAAGGAAGATAGAACTTCAGTTGGAAGCGTGGGATAATTTGACTATGGCCGCTGAGGTAAAGAACTGCGCTTTATTTTGGGCTACTGTTAATTCCCCGTTTCTCAAAGATGACAATGTCCCTGAATTAATTTCTATGATTGGCATGGAATCCTGGATTGACCATTTTTCTAAAATCTTTGACTCTAACAGGATTCCGGGTATCTGTCCCGACCGGTGGGCCATTGTCCCACTGGACATCACCACTACTGAGGTACTGGACAGTATCAGAGCAAGTAAAGGGGGAAAGGCTCAGGGCCCCGATGGAGTCCCCATTGATGTATATAAGACAGCCCCAGAGGTCTGGGGCCCAGTGCTGGTTAAAGTTTTGAATGCAGCCGTAAGCCATGGGGTACCAGCAACCTGGGAGGAATCAATTAGCATCCCCATTTTTAAGAAAGGTGACGAGGGGACGTAAACAATTATCACCCAATTTCTTTGTTGGACTCCTCGGTGAAAATTATGAGCCGGGTACTTCTGGTGAGATTGGAAGAATGGGCTGAAACCAACGGGATCCTAGCTAACTGTCAGCTTGGATTTAGGAAAGGGCGTGGAACAATTGAGCAGTGCTTGAATCTCGAATTATTGATTGGAAAATACACTCAGGCAAAGAAGGGCACTATCTATCTTTGTTTCGCAGATTTAAGTAGTGCTTTTGACATGGTGGACCACGCTTCGCTCTGGGCAAAACTGATAGAATTGGGGGCACCAGAGGGTATCATCTTCTTTTTGGCCCACCTCTAGGCCAAATTACATACTAGCGTTAGATATGGAAAAAATGGGGAGTGTTCCACCAAATTTAATATCGGGAGAGGTATAAGGCAGGGGTGTGTTTTGGCCCCCTTGCTTTTTACTCTCTTCATAAACGAGGTGGACTCGGTATTACAGACAGTGGCGACAGACGTCCCGAGAGTTAATGGTTTTAACGTTCCTGTATTACTCTATGCAGACAATGCCGTACTGTTGGCAAGGACCCTCATTGGCCTTCAACGCTTGATGAATAGGTTCTCACAATTTATTAAGGATAGAAAACTTGTGATTAATAAAAGCAAAACCTATGTTATGGAGTGTGGTCCAGGCCCAAGTAAGCCCCAATCTTGTCATATTGAGGGTCAAAAGGTTCAAAAAGTGGATAATTTTTGCTACCTTGGGATTACTTTCTACAAATATTGTAGCTGGACCAGCGAGCATAAGAACGTTAAGACCAAGATGCTGAGGAGTGCAGCCGGGGTATTCACTTTTGCTACCAAAATTGGGAGTAAAAGGATCAAAGACATGCTTAAGATCTTCCAGTCTAGATGTCTTTCCGTTGCTCTTTATGGTGCTGGTGTTTGGGGTCAGGCCCCAGCAGGGAGTCTTCAGGTAGAGGAGAATGCCTTTTTAAAAAGATTATTATGTCTGCCCAAATCTGTCTCTAATGATTTAGTACACAGAGAACTCGGTATCCAATATCTAAGTGATCTGATTACTTTGAGACCTCTCTTACTGTGGTGCTCTATATGGTTAAAAGAGGAGACATCATTAACCAGGGCTATTATCAATGATTGCCTCAATATGGATTACCATCTAAAGATCCCTTGGATTAAATTTGTTATCGAAAATTTCGAGGAAGTTTTTGGTCTTGACATTTTTAATGACCGATATGCCGCAGCGGTCTTTTCTAAGCCTGAAATGAAGTTGTCCACTTGTGTTTTCTACAGTAGTATGAATGCAGTAGAGGGCTATCAGCAATACCTGACCCTAGTGACCAGAGCATCCCATCAATATGTATTGACTAGGTTAAGGATGGGGATTGCATAATTTAGTTGCCTTCCCTTCCATGAACAAGCACCCTGTTGGCCCGTGCTTATGTGATAACATTTCTGCACAAAGCACCATGCACTTTCTTCTGTTGTGTCAACTGTATGGGAATTATCGTTAAACTTTTTTAAAACCCATCTTCGTCAAGTTTGGTGTTAGGACAATCCAGGAGTCGATGAAATTGCTTTTTAACCTGCACCATCCTGACGTTTGTTTTTTTATTGCTACCTTTATGATTAAAGCTATTAGCCTTAGGAAAAGCATGAGCTTTTAAATATTTATTCTGCCCCTGCTTGTATATTATGCCCTGTCTTTTATTAATGACTGTTAATTAATTATGCAACTGTATTGTAACTGTGATTTGTTTTTAATTGTTATGTATGCTTTTATGGACATTCTTTTATGTTCCGAATAAAGCCTTATGAATTGAATTGAATTGACTTGTGACCCATTTTTAATGAACAGAGTTACTTTTAGGATAATGATTTGGTGCATGCAGTTGACACCAGTGGTCGAGCATATGAGGTGAAGGACGGCTGTCTGGTTGAAAAAGAAAGAATTGTGCCTAGAAATGCAAATGAGGTGTTAGCTGATGACGTTTTAGGGAGATGTCCTAAGGCTCCAGTGTATACTTGGAATTGTAGTAGTATTTGTAGTGTGCGACAGGATTCAATTGATTTGTTTCTCAATTTCTTACGGACATATACTAAGAAAAGTCTAAAAAAAAAGATGAAGATGTTGCAAGAGTTAGATCCTTGCAGAGTGAGAGAAAAAACAGGTTTGCATGGGCATTCACTGGCTTGTCTTTCAAGAAAAGTATGTCAGAGTGTTTTTCACCATTTTAGGATGTTAGCAGTGCATCATAATAAAGTGAGGAAATTAGTGAGAAGGTTGTATTATGCAAAAAGTCCAGCACTTAAGTTAAAACAGTTAAACAGTGCTCTTTTGCCTGGATCTGAATTAGATGTGAAGAACATTTGTGAAGAAATTGAGTTTCGTTATTTTGGTGAAAAAGACGACAGTGCAGAAACTGATACAGTAATAGAAGGTAATGTGGAAGAGAATGTACAGATTTCAAGTACAGAAAAATTTGACCATGAAATTACAAAGTTTAAGGTCAATTGAAGTGAAAGGCCTAATTTGTCTTGTGTGTGTTGTCGACAAACTCATTATAAGAATCAGACTAGGTTAGTTGATTTATATGTAAAAAGTGAAATAGAAAATAAAAATGAGTGGAAGGATTTTGCAACTTATTTGTTGGTAGAAAATTGTTTTGATTTGGGTTCTGATCAATGTATTTGTAAATATTGTTATAATAAATTAAATGAAAACAGAATGCCTGCTAGAGCTGTTCATAATAATCTGGAGTTGGTAGACATTCCTTCTGAATTGATGGATTTAAATACCTATAAGTCTATTCTGATTCAATGTGTGCATCCTTTTCAGGCTATTGTTCGCATGGAGCCTAAGACAGGGAAATTGCCTCCTTCAGATTTACAGAGAGGATTAAAGGGAAGAGTTGTTTATTTGCCTCTAGATTTTAAGAAAAATATTGATACAATTGGTGTAGAAAAAGTAGAAGAGGAACCTCTAGTTATTCTAGTTAATGGTGTTCTAACAAAGAGTAAGAAGATCTGGCAAGAATTAGTGGATGTTAGGAAAGTCAAAAAGGCAACGTTGTATTTGGTAAAAAAACAATCACTACTACAAAAATGTATATGTTGGAGAAGAGGAAACAACTGTAGAAGAGGACAGTGATTTCCCAGCTGGGCAAATTGAAAAAGTTGATGTCTCTAGAAGTGAAGAAATTTATGAACATTATAGTGTTCATCCTTTGCATTCCAAAGAAGTAATGGGAAATGCTATTGACTTGTTTCAAATGAAAGAAGCCAAATGAAGTCCCATTAGTGTATGGGAAGAAAGTTTGGAAGCTCGTTGTTTTCCTCAGTTATTTCCAACAGGTCAAGGTAGACGATATGACGACCGACCTGTCCAAATTCCTGCATCTGAATACCGGACTTTAAGATTATATGCAGAAGATCCAAGGTTTCGTCAATGCATTCCATATTTGTTTCATCTACTGTTTGAGAGTGACTTGTCTGGATTTTCTTATGCAGTGAACCATATACTGAAAAGTGGAGTACATCGGCAAAATGTTTCGGCAAGGGACTTTATGGATAAAGTCAAACTGCAAGACAGTATTTTGGAATCTCACCTAATTAATCTCACGGCATGTCAGCGTGGTACTAACGAGTATTGGTACCGTCGTCATGGGGAATTGAAATGTATGCTAAGAAACTTAGGAACTCCTACATGGTTCCTCACTCTGAGCTGTGCTGAGTATGCTTGGGAAGACTTACTTCAATTTCTACGAGAGGCAAATGCAAACATTGAAAATACAGAATACAAGACACCTGGAGAACTGTGCTCTTTGGATCCAGTTAATGTATGCAGGTATTTCAATCATAGGTTTGAAGCTATGATGTCTTTTATCACAAACAAAAAAAATCCTCCGCTCGGAGTGGTTTTGGATTTCTTTTGGAGAAAGGATATCAAGGAAGAGGTGCTCCTCACATACATATGCTGCTATGGATCAAAGATGCACCCAAATTTGGAACAGATTCAGACGACACAGTGATGAGTTTCATTGAACAGTATTCTACATGTGCTGTTCCGAAAAGTACAGAAGAAAACAATTTAAGACATCAAGTTTTACGCTTTCAAACCCATCGTTGTGGAAAATACTGTCGTCGAAAGTTCAAATCCAAGGACAAGTTCTACACAAAATGTCTTTTTGGATTTCCACGACCAGTAATATCTAAAGGAAGAATGAACAATTTTATGTCTTCTCTGCGACATACTGTGACAAGAAAATCACTGAAAAATACATACAACTTAAGAAGAAATGAAGAGTCCAATTACATAAATGAGTACAACCCAGTCATTTTGTCCATGTGGAATGCTAACATGGATATTCAATATGTTGCTGACAACTCTATTGCTGTGGCTCGATATGTGACGTCTTACATCACAAAGTCAGAAAAGACGGAACTGAAGGAAATGTGGGAGGAAATTTCACATGAAAAGAGTCTAAGCAAGAAATTATACAGTTACAGTCTGAAGATGTTGTTGCATCGAGAAATTGGAGCATATGAATGTTCTGATCGGTTATCATCAGCAAGTCTATATGCCAAATCTAGAACCATCATTTGGGTGAGTCTAGGTCTTGCTGCAACACTAAACCGAGCTTTGAAATCTGTACAAGAAATAGAGTATTTGGCGGAGAAAGAACCAGACAGTACAGATATTTTGAAGACAAACATGTTGGATACATACTATCCAAATAGAAGTAGTCATCTTGAGAACGTTTGTCTCTATGAAGTTCTGCAAAGCTATACTTTTAAGAGGAACATCACAGAAGATATCAATAAAGGAGTATATGCTGTAATTGGATGTGAAGGATGTCTGGTGAAACAAAGAAAAGGCCATTTGATTAATCATAGAAAATTGAGTTGCGAATCTCCTGACAAAAGGGAATTTTACTATTTAGCTCTTTTGCAACTCTTTAAGCCATGGCGTACAGAAGAGGAACTACTTGGAGATTTTCTCAGTTATGAAGATTCCTTCAATGGAACAAAGGATACCATAGAATGTCCTGTTTTTTCAAATTATCTGCAAATGTTGAACGAGGAAATACAACAAGAAGCTACAATTGAAGCAGAGATTGCTAGAGACAGTTCTCAAGACAGTCAGAGTTCTGCTTCATTGAGTCAGGATCCACTAGGAGGACCAATTATCCAAAATGAAGCTGCCACTGCCATGGATGAAGTGGAAAGAGCCATGGAACAAGCTCAGGAGGATGTAGTTAACTTAGAAGATTTGGAAAAAGAACTAAACGTTGAGCAGAAACAAATATATGACGAAGTCACATAACAGATTGAGCATGGTTTATGTCATGAGAAAAAAGAGTGCTCATGTACGTCATTTATGCCTGTCGGACTGTACGTGAGTGGAGAAGCAGGAACTGAAAAAAGTTTTCTGATTAAAGCAATTGCAACTTATCTGCAGAAAAGAACGGAGTCATCGCTGTCTTGTGTTGTTTCCGCTCCAACTGGGTTAGCAGCACATAACATTAAAGGGATTACTTTACATCGTTTATTGATGCTGCCAGTAGAGAATGATAATAATTTACAATACCGTAAGCTATCTGGAGAAGCTTGTTGTGAAATTTCCAGAGTCCTGAAGAAAATGAAACTTCTTATCATTGATGAGGTAAGCATGGTATCAAATGTAATGCTTGCTTTTGTGCATTTAAGAATGCAAGAAATTCCTAAAACAGAGTATGATGTGTATGATGTGAGAACCCCGAACCTCCTGAGGCGAAAAGCCGGGAGTTAGAGATAAAAAATTGTTTTTATACTTTGTGTGTCACTCTGTTATCCTGCTGATTTTAAAAGCACTCTCACCTGTTACACAGGACTCGCTACCGCTAAAATCACCGCTCAGCTGCCCCAGCGCTGACAGCGGGTTTTCTCCAAAACAAACATACTTGGCGCCATTGCCGGCGTGCGATTCGACCACGCCCCCTTGGAGGCCACGCCCCCTTCTGCCCAGGTATTTAAGCGGAAACCACTGCGCTGCCTGCCAGAACCCCGAACCTCCTGAGGCGAAAAGCCGGGAGTTAGAGATAAAAAATTGTTTTTATACTTTGTGTGTCACTCTGTTACCCTGCTGATTTTAAAAGCACTCTCACCTGTTACACAGGACTCGCTACCGCTAAAATCACCGCTCAGCTGCCCCAGCGCTGACAGCGGGTTTTCTCCAAAACAAACATACTTGGCGCCATTGCCGGCGTGCGATTCGACCACACCCCCTTGGAGGCCACGCCCCACCTCTCATCTACTTACAGCATGTGTCATTTCCGTACGCGCAGCGGACGGGCGCAGCGGGCGCGCCGTTTGTGTGCCGAAGGCGCGCCTAAGGCAAGCCCGTCTGCGCCCGTCTGCGCCTGGACCGTGCCCAGGGCCAGTCCCCCTGCCCGTCCGGCTGTCTCTGTCCGCACCTGCTGGACTAAACCCCAACTACTCCTCCTAAACCTCACAACCTGTTCTACTTCTATACGCTGTAGCCCTGTCCACTTGGAGGACGCTCCTTTTCACTGCCCTCCCTGTAATTTTACGCTTCCGCCTTGGAGCATTCGTCCCCCTCCCCGCCCCAACATGCCTAACCGCCTGTCTCATCCCCTGACGCTGAAAGCAGGCGTGGTTAATTGCAGGTCACTGCCCCGCCATGCAAATGAGATTTGGATGTCTATTATCTCTGACGAATGGGACATTCTATTTCTCACTGAGTCTTGGATCACCGACTCCTCTACCCCTGATATCCACCTTGCCACCCCGCCAGGTTACACCATAAAGGGCATCAATCGAACTGGGGGCAAATCAGGAGGCGGTTTAGCCATCATACTCAAATCCCATCTGCATCTGACCACCACCAAACTGACAAATATCGGGATAATTGAAGCTATGTACTTCTCTGTCTCGGACGCCGCGGCAGTAATATTAGCGGGTATATTAGTCTACAATCCCCCTACCGCTTCCACTCTCTCACTTACTGCACTTACTCACCAGTTGGCCGATCTCTCTCTCAAACACCAACACTTCTTGGTGTTGGGTGATTTCAACCTTCATGTTGATAATTCTCTCTGCCCGAAAGCTAGCAACCTGACGGAAACTATGCAGAGTCTGAACCTACTACAATTAGTCAAGGGCCCTACTCATATTGCTGGACACACCCTTGATCTAGTTTTTGCCAACTTCCCCAATATCACAGTCCTCCCTTCCCTCCCTCTCACCTGGTCTGACCACTATCTTATCCCTTTTTACCTTGCATTGGGCTTGAAACCCTCCCCTTCGGTACCCAGAAAGGAGCCGAGGAGAAAGTGGCATAAGGTCATCTGTGCCACCTTAGACCCTCTATTCCACTTTCAACCGGACCCCCTTTCCATTGACATTGACGGTAATGTTTCCAGGCTCAATACCGCACTAATCCAAGCCATTGACTCCATCGCCCCCCTCAAATCCATCTCCTCCGCCAGGTCCCGGCCTTCTGCTCCTTGGTTCTCTACCACCCTCCGTGAGGAAAAAAGTAGATGTAAGGCACTCGAACGCAAGTGGAGGCAGAACTACGACCCGGAAGCCAAAGTCATTTACAAATCCGCTCTGAAAAATTTCCTTAAACAAAAAAAACCCACTATGAGAGACCAATTCTCACTTCAAATTGCTAACGCCAAGAACTCATCTAAAATCCTCTTCACCATTGTCAAAGACTTCATCAACCCCCCCGCTAGGGCCATGCAGAACTCCGCTAGCCAGGCACTCTGTGATGGACTCTCGGACTACTTCCTTGAAAAAATAAATAAACTCTGTGCCTCATTCCCCAGTGGGTCAGCCCCCCAGTTCCCCAACACAAGGCCCCCTGTATCTGCCTCCCTACAGTCCTTCAATAAGCTGACTCTTGAGACAGCACTCAGGCTATTCACCCAATGCAGATCGGGTGCCCCTTCCGACCCTATCCCTGCCAAACTCTTGGGTGAGTTGGCCCCCTCCCTGGCCAACTCCTTCCTCTCCATCTGGAATGCATCCCTCCACCATGGCTTCTTCCCAACCACGTGGAAGGAAGCACTGGTGGTCCCCATCTTGAAAAAGCCCGATGCCGACCCCACCATATTCGCTAACTACCGTCCCATCTCCCTCCTCCCCAAACCCGCCAAAATCCTGGAAAAGGCCGTGCAACTGCAACTTACGGAGTATTTGGAGAACAACTCTCTGTTGCATGATTCACAATCCGGATTTAGAGCAGGTTTCAGCACTGAGACGGCTCTTCTGGAAGTGGCTGAGACCATTCGTGAATGTGTGGATAGGGGCGAGGAGGCCATGCTTGTCCTCCTCGACCTATCCGCCGCTTTTGATACGGTCTCCCACTCTATCCTCCTAGACCGTCTCAAGCAGGTCGGCATCGGTGGCACTGCCCTCACCTGGATCGAATCCTTCCTCTCTGGAAGAAGTCAGAGGGTGATGCTTAGGCCTTTTAAATCAGAGGATAAACCCCTGCTGTGTGGGGTGCCGCAGGGTTCTGCCCTCAGTCCTCTGTTTTTTAACGTCTATCTAGCACCCCTGGCTGCCGTGGTGGAGGCCTGTGGAGTCAGAGTGGTCTCTTATGCTGACGATACTCAGCTGGTATTTTCCTTCAGAGACCACTCGGACTCCACATTTGCCAACTTCCGCCAATGTCTTGACAGCATTCGTGTCTGGATGACTAACAATCATTTAAGACTCAATGCGGATAAGACAGAGGTGCTGTTTTTTAACCAGAAAAATCCTATCCCCCCTCACGGTGGTGGCCCACTGCACTTGACCCCGCCCCCTCCCCTGTCCAGTCAGCTCGCAACCTAGGCTATCAGTTCGACGACTCTCTCTCATGTAAATCCCAAGTCAACAAGGTCACATCTGCCTGCTTCATGAAACTACGCATGATCAAGAAGATATTTCCCTACCTCCCCTTGGACGCCCGCCGAACAGTCACCCAGGCCCTCATCACGTCCCACCTGGACTACGCCAACAGCTTATACGCTGGCGCTCCTCAGTATCTGATCGATCGACTCCAGATCGTTCAGAACGCGGCGGCCAGACTGATCGGAAATATCCCATACCGCCAGTCAGTCACCGCCTACCGCAAAGAACTCCACTGGCTCCCCATCGCTAGCCGCATTCAGTTCAAGATCCTTACGCTCGCTTTTCGAGCTATCAACGACCTTGGACCCAACTACCTGAAAAAGCGAGTATCCATATCTCATTCCATTAGATCCCTGAGGTCTAACAACCTACGCCTCCTGGTTTCTCCTCGCTTTCGACGCGCCAGAATGGGCGGCAGAGGGTTCAGCGTTATATCTGCTAAACTGTGGAATTGTCTCCCTATCGATCTTAGGTTCTGTCCTTCTGAACCCATCTTCCGTGCTAGATTAAAAACCTGGCTGTTCTCCGCACTCTGATCCCCTTCATATTGCTTCCTTCCCTCCCCTCTTCCCTTGAGGCTCTGGTTCTAGCGCCGGGACACCCCTTCGGGGGTAGCTGCGCGCTCTATAAACTACAAAAATAAATAAATAAATAAATAAATTTGGAGGCAAACACATCATTGTTTTTGTAGATCCGCTGCAGCTAACTCCAGTGAAAGGACAACCAGTGTTTAAAATGCTTACGCATGAAGATAACAGGAAGTGCCTAGGGAGCATTGGAACTGTTATTATATGGTTAAATTTCAAATATGCAGAACTGCTTCAAAATATGCGACAGTCAAAGGATGAAGATTATAAAAATATTCTACAAGATGTAAGAATTAGAAAACTAAGTGAGCATGGCAAAGAAGCTTTACATGCACGATTAATTTCAAATTTGTTTCCAAACGAAAATATTCTCTCAGAGAATATTTTTAAGAAAATTGCTGAAAACAAATCTTTGATATGCTTGATGCCAACTCTGCAAGAATGTTCAATCTTCAACAACAAAATGTTAAAGTTAGAAAATCAAGAGATTGTGAAACTGGAAGCTATTGATAAAATAGAGCATGATGGTGCAACTATTATTTTGTCAGAAAAGTTGAAATCAAAATTGGATTCTTTAGAGAAGACAATATCTAAAACTGCTGGTTTGGAAAAGACTCTGTATGCATGTTTAAATTGTCGTATAATTTTACGACGGAATTTACATGTGGAAAGAGGTTTAGTAAATGGAACAATGGGTCATGTTGTTGATTTTGTGAATTACCGAAATAGAGATGGAATTGAATTTTTAAAAATTAAATTTGATGGAATTGAAGAAGTACAACAAATCAGTTGTTGTTCTGCTCGATTTTTGCTTATGAAAGATTTATATGTCTGCCGAAAACAGTTTCCTGTTTCTTTGGCATATGCGGTGACTATTCATAAATCTCAAGGTTTAAGTGTAGATAGTGCTTTGGTGAATATTGGAAGTTCTGTGTTCAAGGAGGGTATGGCATATGTTGCTTTATCTCGAGTCAGAATTTTATCTGGATTGTACTTGATAGATTTTGATGAGACAAAGATTAGTGCAGATCTAAATTGTGTAAAAGAATATAATATGTTAAGAAAAGAGTATGCTCCAAACTTACCTCAATATCCTCTATTTGAAAAGCGTGTGGTAGGCCGAAAAAGAAGAAATGAAAAAAATTGTAGTGAAATTATAGCAAAAAGAAAAAAGTAGATGAATCAGTAATTGTAAGCAGAAAGGAAAAGGATTCAATTAAAGATGTTGTTGGATTTCAGTTTGAAAACAGTTCTGGTGTCAACTGCTATGCTAATGTAGTGGTTAATGTTGTTTTTTTTCTCCAAACTTTACAAGAACAGATTGTTGAAAATCGTGTGTTGAGAAACGTAGCAGTGATAGAACAAAAATAGAAAGTGTTTCTGAAATTCGAAATGTTTTAGACATATGTTCTGGTCTAAATCAATTTTCACAGAATATTCAGCAAGAATGTCAGGAATTTCTAATGTATATGCTTGTTGTATTGCAAGATGAAGGTATAGATGTAGAAAATCTTTTTGGCCTTTCTTATAAATGGCAGCATAACTGCGACAATTGTTCCTTTTCAAGTACTACTACAAGAGACACTGAAAGATTTATATATTTGACTTTACCAGACTGCAAATCAGTGTCTTTTAATAATCTAGTTAGAGAAGCAAATCAAAACATGGTCTGTACTCAATGTAAATCTGCAATGCTATCAACATTATTTATACAAAGATATGGACAGTATGTAATTGTAATGTTCCAACGAGGAAGACCTGATGGAACTAAATTGACAACTTTAATAAAAAATGTTGTGGCTTCTCAATTATCAATTTCAGGAAGAACCTTTGCAACTGCAGCAATTATTTACCATGATGGTCCTTCGACAACATCAGGACATTACACAGCTTATTTAAAATGTCAAAAAGGCTGAACTAATTGTAATGATACTCAATTGACTTTCAAACAACGTTTGCCTTCTGACTTACAAAATTCTTACCTAGTGTTCTTACAAACGAAAGTTTAGGAAAGGTAATTGGCCTATGAAGATTGGAGCAGTTAATAAAACTTAGTCTGCTGTTCAAAATTACTTTGTGAGTGAGATTGATCAAGATAATAAAAAACTTGTAGTTGTCATAGAGGTAGTGTAAGTTTATCACATAGTGAGTGATATCAGTATTATAGGAAATGTTGATCATGAGTGAGCCAGAGGTGGAAATATAAGTATTGTTACATGATGAAAAAGATGTTGGAGCTTTTCTTTCAGAAAGTCGGGTAAATGCAAGTTTAAGAGTACTATTGAGTATTTTCCAAAGAAAAGGACTTTCCATATACTATTTGGCCTCGTGGAAAAGTAAGTGGATCACAAATGAGTTAAGGTATGTTTTTTCTAAGTTTTACATTATTTATGGAAACGTTGTATGGGTTTTTTAAACACAATCTTTTTGTTTGTGTTTTTTTTTGCCCGCTGTCATATAATGAGTAGTATTGAACTCACTGTTTTAAGTGAAATTCAATATATTCTGAGAACAGCAAAAATAAACCATATAACATGTTGTACAAGTTATTTTGTATTTTGTATTATGAAATATATATTATACTCCCCTTGTCTCACGCTCACTCACCTTTTTTCCACCCTCTATCACCCCTCTTTACTCACCCTCACTGCCCTTTTCTCACTCTCCTCCATCCCCGTTCCCTTACTCCACTTCCCTCACTGCCCCTCATTCCCCATTCTTTCACTCTCTCCCCTCCACCACTCTCCAGCTCTCAGTTACTCTACTTCACTCCCCTTCTTTCCTTCCTTTGCTCCCTCAGTAATTCCCCTTCCCTCACTCACCTAACTCCACTTCACTCACTCCTTCTCTCACTCCCTCTGTCCCTCTGTCCTCTCACATCTCACCCCTTCCCTCACTCTCTCACTCTTACCCTCACTCCCTCCACCCCCTCACTTTGTCACTCCCCCTTCCCTCACACTCACTCCCTTCAACTCACCAACACTCCCTCATTTACCTTTCTATGCTCCCTCACTTAGTCCCCTTCTCTCACTCCTTCCTTCACTACCTCTATGTCCTCACTCCCTCACTCCCCTTGTCTTACACTCACTCGCCTTTATCCACCTTCTATCACTCCTCTTTCCTCAACCTCACTGCCCTTCTCTCACCCTCCCTCACCCCGTTCCCTTACTCCACTTCCCTCACTTATCCTCATTCCCCATCATTAACTGCCCTTCCCCTCACTCTCCTCCCGCACTCACCTTTTCCCAGTCCCTCTGCTTCACTCCCCTTCCCCTTCTTTCCTTCCTTTGCTCCCTCAGTCATTCTCCTTCCCTCACTCACCTTACTCCACTTTACTCACTCCTTCTCTCACTCCCTCTGTCCTCTCACTTCCTCACTCCTCTTCCCTCACTCCCTCTCAGTTACCCTCACTCCCTCTGTCCCCTCACTCCCCTTGTCTTACGGTCACTCGCCTTTATCCACACTCTATCACTCCTCTTTCCTCAACCTCACTGCCCTTCTCTCACCCTACCTCACCCCCGTTCCCTTACTCCACTTCCCTCACTTATCCTCATTCCCCATCCTTAACTCCCCTTCCCCTTTCTCTCCTCACGCACTCACCTTTTCCCAGTCCCTCTGCTTCACTCCCCTTCCCCTTCTTTCCTTCCTTTGCTCCCTCAGTAATTCCCCTTCCCTCACTTACCTTACTCCACTTTACTCACTCCTTCTCTCATTCCCTCTGTCCTCTCACTTCCTCACTCCTCACTCCTCTTCCCTCACTCCATCTCTGTTACCCTCACTCCCTCTATCCCCTCACTCTCTCACGTCCCTTCACTCACCCTCACTCACCTTCCATCCCTCATTGTGATGAATGCACCCTCACTCACTCCCCCTTCCCTGTCACTCACTCCCCTTTCCTCCATTAGTTTTGATTACTCACATTCCTTTAGTATCTTACTCACCTTCAGTTCATTTCTCTCTCCCTCTCTTCCTCTCTGTCACTGAATATATCCGCCTCATTTTCCTCTTAGTAATTTGCTCTCCCTCTATTTCTTTTTCCCTCTCTCTGTCCTTCACCATTCCTTTGTTTCCCTCTCCGTGTCCTTTCCTCCTACTTTATCTCTTAGTATCCTTTTATGACTTTTAATCTCCTGCCTTGTCTCTTGTATTTTGAAATAAATATTATGAAAATTATAAGTAATTTTTTTTTCTCTTCCACAGATATTAAATGTATTAAAAGTATGTCATTAAGTTTACATTACTTATAAGGTAAGTTTGACAAACAAAATTTACTTTCGCATCACCTTTGAAATTCACTGAAAAAACCATAGGTTTAAGACCAGTTATAGTTAGCTGAACATTTTACTCATACAAAACATTGAAATTCCCACCTTATAGTTAGTTGGACTCACTATAACTCGCACGTCCGCAATCCACTGCTGATGATGTCACATATTACATCATTCATGACATGGTCAGTGACATCATTGATGACATCACTGATGACATCTCAAATGACATCACTGATGACATCTCAAATGACTTCACTGATGACATCACTAATGACATCTCAAATTACATCACTGATCGCAACACTGATAACATCATTCATGTGATAATACGATGCACCTCCTCAAACTCTAATATAACCTTTGATACACCCAGTGTTAAATACAGACTACCATTCTTGAAACCATTGACACACCAATACCACTTACAACATACGCACTCACTGATTCCTAGGTCTACACACACATCCACTCATTCACCCATACAATCACTAATACATACAGTCACTCATCAATACAACAGTATCATATGCATTCATACACCTATACAGACTCTCAAACACTGCTTCTCATCCATGGAGTTACTCACACACCTAGTCAGTTATGCAAGGAATTAATCACACTCCCATTTCCACATCTATACAGTTATACAGACAACACCTTAATTATACAAACATATACTAACACATACTTACTCTCTTATACAATCATTGATACAAGTACACATTGATCGATACAGCCACTCGCACAATCACTGGCTCTCATGCATAGTCATTTATATATGCCAACTCTCACATGCACTGTGTTTTACATATGTACTTACTTGGACATGTAGTACTGAGATATCCATTCGCTCACCAACACAGCCATGCACACAGTCAACCGCCCGTACAGCTGTTTCCTCATGCACTCTTTAACCCATACACCTAGTGAATTAACTGCTCACACATCTATGCACAGAGTCACACACCTCCCAGCCACCCACACACACACATTCAGCCTCCCATAAAAATACTTGGGCAACCAATCAATAACCCATATAGCCACTCATATAGCTACTGATCAACACATGCAGCAGCTTACACAACAACAGACATACTGATGCACACATTCAGACAGTTTAGTCACTAACCCATGCATTCAGTAAGACACATTTAATATCTCACTCATACAGTCAGTCACGCACCAACTAAATCCTTCATCCAGACACTTATACACCCACTCATTCTTGAATATGTAAAACATATTTAAACTTTACAGAAACACACAGTCACTGGATAATGTCATCAGTGATGTCATTTGAGATGTCATCAGTGATGTTATCAGTGATGTCACTGACCATGTCATGAATGATGTAATATGTGACATCATCAGCAGTGGATTGCGGGCGCGCAAGATATAGTGAGTCCAACTAACTATAACGTGGGAATTTCAATAGTTTTGTATGAGTAAAATGTTCAGCTAACTATAACTGGTGTGAAACCTGTGGTTTTTTCAGTGAATTTCAAAGGTTTTTTAAATGCTAATTCCTGACTATAACGAGTTTTAAACCTATCTTTTTTTAGTGACTATATATATATATGTATATTACATACTGGCGTCGCCAGTAGGTAGTTATAGTTAAAACCTAGTTTCCATAGGAAATCCGCAACATTGTATTTGGAATTCCTCCTTCCCTGAAAGTTTGGGGGTGAATCGTGAAGCGGGGGCCTAGAAAAAAGGGGATGACCAAATATGGCCAAAAGGTAGAGTTCGGTTCGCAGATCACACTTTTTGTTAAATGGTGTAAATCCGTTCAGTAGTTCCTGAGAAAATCATAAGTAAAATCATAAGTATATCTATAGGAGCTTACTGTAAGCTTACTGTACTCTGTACCTTCCCGAGCTCGAGCTGAATGCTAATTGGTTGTCAAGACTCCAAACCAGGAAGTGTTGGCAGCCATCTTGTACCTCGGTAGAACCGAGGCACAAGAAAGCAGAGAAACAAACATGGAAAACGCAAAAAGGGGGCAGGGTAGAAACCCCCTAACCCCCTAGGCCTTCTCAGGGAGTCCCACAAGGACCCCCAAGACTCCCAAATTTGTATTTATTTTTTTAAATCGCGGGGCCCGCGTACGGTACGCAAACTCCGCGAGGAAAAAAAACCCGGGTCTGCTTTTTTATAAATTAGCCCCCGGGGGCAAAATGATATAAAAAGTGTGGGGGAGTCCCAATCCCCCCCACACTGCCCTGGGGACTGCCATCCCCCGAGGCAAAGTAATTATGATTGCGGGGGGCATAGAGCCCCCCACAGCCCAGGGGACTGCCACCCCCCAGGGCAATGTTCTTAGTGAGGGGGGCCTCTAAGGCCCCCGAGACCCGGAGACCGCCACCCCCGGGGCTTTTTTTCTACATTTGCGTGGGGCTTATGGCCCCCTGCAGCCCCGGGGACTGCCACCCCCCGGCCCTTTAATATTAGTGATGGGGACAGCCCCGGGGACCGCCACCCCCGGGGCTTTCTTCCTAGGAATGCAGGGGGCTCAGGGCCCCCCCGCAGCCCCGGGGACTGTGAGCTCCCGGGGCTTCATTTAAAAAAAAAAATGTGTGGGGGGCTCAAGGACCCCTACATGCCGCGGGGGCCGCCACCTCCTAGGGGCATTAATATGCAAAATAGGGGGGTCCGTGATGGACCACAACCCCGAGGACCACCACCCCCGTGGCTTTGTGGATGTTGTTGGGAGGGGGGCCGCACAGCCCCCCTCCTGGAGCCCTCGATGGCCCTGGGGACCGCCACCCCCCAGGGCCGGCTCCTGCAGTGTCCCGGGGTGCCCACCCCCGGGACACTGCTGTTTGCTGTGGTAGGGTGGGAGCTTCGCGGCTCCCACCCTACAACAGCCCTACCTCGTTGGGGGCCGTGGAGGGGTCCCCAAGCCCCCCACAGTCCCTGCCGGCTCCCCGCATCTTGTGGGAGCCGGCATTGCTTTTCTCTATGGGGAGCAGCTAACATGCTGCTCCCCACCCTACCACAGCAAACTGCTTTGATTTTTGAAAGAGAGAGATGGAAACCTGCTCTCTCTTTCAAAAATCAAAGCCGATTGCTTTTCTGTCTGGAGAGCAGCATGTTAGCTGCTCCCCATACAGAAAAGCAATGCTGGCTCCCGTAGGATGCGGGGAGCTGGCAGGGACTGTGGGGGGCTTGGGGACCACCCTCACTCCCCCCAACAAGGAAGGGAAGGCCCCCCTCCCCAAAAAAACGGGAGGGGGCCACGCGGCCCTCTCCCCGATTTGTTTTTAAAAAAAGTATAAAAAATGGGGCAGGCCCTGGGGGATGGGGTCCCCAGGGCCAACAAAAAAGAAAAAGAAGGGGGGCTACACAGCCCCCCCTTCTTAAAAGTTTTTTTTTTTTAAATGGGATCGGGAGGAAGCAATGCCCCCTCCCTGCACCTCTCTGCAAACGCGCCCCCTGGTGGGTTTGCAGAGGGGGAAGTAATTCCCCTTGCATACTGGGGGTCCCTGGGGGCCAACTAGCCCACCAGGAGCCTCCAGTTTGGGCCAGGGGGCTACCTTGCAGAGTCGTGTAAAGAGGCCATGCCCCTTTTTACACCTCTCTGCAACGCAGCCCCCTGGCGCACACTGGAGATTCCTGGTGGGCTACTTGGCCCCCAGGGACCCCCAGTATGCAAGGGAAATTAGTTCCCCTCTGCAAACGCGCCAGGGGGCTGCGTTGCAGAGAGGTGTAATAAGGGGCGTTGCCTCATAACACCTCTCTGCAACGCAGCCCCCTGGCGCATACAAGAGGTTCCTGGTGGGCTAGTTGGCCCCCAGGGACCTCCAGTATGCACGGGGAATTAGTTATCCCTCTGCTAACGAGCCAGGGGGCTACGTTGCAGAGAGGTGTAGTGAGGCCACGCCCCTTTTTACACCTCTCTGCAACGCAGCCCCCTGGCGCATACTGGAGGTTCCTGATGTGCTAGTTGGCCCCCAGGGACCCCCAGTATGCAAGGGGACTTAATCCCACAACTTAGAACGCGTTGCGGGCAAGTTTACACAGTGGTGAAGGTACGGGGCGGGACTTGAGGTGACATGTGTGCAAACACGCCCTGTGGCGCGTTTTAGGTTGGGGAATATATTCCTCTTCAATCCAGAGGTCCATTAGGGGGCCAACTAGTCCAACGGGTACCTCTAGTAGGTGCCACGGAGCTGGGTTGCAGAGTGTTGTAAAAAGGGGGCGTGCCCTCTGAACACCTCTCTACAACGCAGCCCCCTGGCGCAAACTGGAGGTACGTGATGGGCTAGTTGGCTCACAGGTAACCTCAGGATTGAAGAGGAATATATTCCCCAACCTAAAACGTGCCACAGGGCGTGTTTGCACACATGTGTCCTCAGGCCCCGCCCCATTCCTTCACAATTGAGCGGAATATTCCTCTAAAATTAGCCGCAGTACGAATTCCGATTTAGTCGCCTGTTATCACGAGACATGTCAGTGCTGCATCTTTGAGCCCAGGACAGACCCTGAAAAGTAAATGTAACCACACTTACAGTAACTTGAATTTCTTCCATAGGCTAACATTGACATATTTTACTTGGAAATTCTTCAATGTGTGGAGTTTTGAAACTTAAAAAAATTCCACTAAAATCAGTCGAACTACGAAATGCGATTTACTCACCTGTTATCAGGAGAGACCTCAGTGCTGCATCTTTCAGACCACTACTGATCCTGAAAAAAGATTCTAATCATAGTTACAGTAACTTGAATTTCCTTCCATAGGCTAACATTAACTGGTTTCACATCAACATTTTTCTAAGTGTGGAGTTTTAGAAGTTTAAAAGATTCCTGTAAAATCAGCCGAACTACAAATTCCGATTTACTCACCTGTTATCACGAGAGACGTCAGTGCTGCATCTGTGAGCCCAGGACGGACCCTGAAAAGTAAATTTAACCATACTTACAGTAACTTGAATTTCCTTCCATAGGCTAACATCGACATGTTTTCCTTGTAAATTCTTCTAAGTGTGGAAGTTTTGGAACTTTAAAAAATTCCTCTAAAATCAGCCGAACTACGAATTCCGATTTACTCACCAGTTATCAAGAGAGACCTCAGTGCTGCATCTTTCAGCCCACTACTGATCCTGAAAAGTAATTCTAATTGTAGTTACAGTAACTGGAATTTCCTTCCATAGGCAAACATTGACATGTTTTACTTGGAAATTCATCTAAGTGTGGAGTTTTGGAACTTTAAAAAATTCCTCAAAAATCAGCTGAAGTACGAATTCCGATTTACTCACCTGTTTTCAAGAGAGACCTCAGTGCTGCATCTTTCAGCTCACCACTGTTCCTGAAAAGTAAATTTAACTGTACTTACCAGTAACTTGAATTTTCTTCCATAGGATATCATTACCTGCTATACAAAATATATATAAATTAAAAAAATATAAAAAAAATAAAAATATTACAATTTCAATATTTTTAAAAAGATGTATTTTTCAATTTATATAAATATATGCAATGTAATTTAAAAAATAAAATATCTAAAAATAAATAATTTAAAATAATGTAGTAAATCAGTATAAAAAAAATAACAATTAATTCATTTAAAAATTATCATTTACAAAACCTTTGTAATTCACTGAAAAAACTATAGGTTTCACCCATGTTATAGTTAAAAATTAGCATTTAAAAAAACCTTAGAAATTCACTGAAAAACCATACGTTTCACACATGTTATAGTTAGCTGGACATTTCACTCATACAAAACCATTGAAATTCCCCGGTTATAGTTAACTATAACTCGCGCGCCGGCAATGCACTGCTGATGACGTTACATATTACATCACTCATGACATGGTCAGTGACATCACTCATGACATCACTGATGACATCTCAAATGACATCACTGATGACATCATCCTTGTGAAAGAGTGACAGACCTCCTCGATACACACAATAAAAAATAGAAACTAAAATGTTAAAAAAAAATGGAAAAACCAATTCCAGTTAGACCAACCTATACAGTAATTCTAAAATCTACATACACATCCAGTCATTCAATAACAGTTCTATATAGGCACTCATACATGTACTCACTCATCATGTGTACTCATACACCTATACATCTTATTACACACCGACACTCATCTATAGAGTTACTCACACACAAACTCACACATGCAAATAAACTATTGAACATCCATTTACTTGCATATACAGCTATACACCCACCACTACACTTACTTCTACAGAATCGTACACATACATACTCTCTTAAACAATCACTTATAGAACACATACTTATTTATACAGGAACTCTTACAATCTCTCGTTCTCACATATACTCACTTATATACATCACTTATATATATCAACACTCACATATACTAGTTTAAAACACATGTAGTTACTCATAAAGATACTATTGAGACAGTGATTCACTCATTAACACACCCATACACACACTCATCCAGTCCTGCACACATGTTGTCTTCAAAACACATACAAACAGTGAGTCGCACATTCATGCATCTATGCGATAAGTAATACCCCCCACCAAACCATACAGACACTCATACTGATACTCTAAAAACAAACTAATAACCCATATCGACACTCATGTAGCTAGTGACCAACCCATGCAGCCACTTATACACAAAGTGAGACACTGATACAGATATTTACATATTTAAGCATTACTCTCTAACCCATGTATTCACTAAGATACACTTAATAAGCCAGTTATACAATCATTTTTAAAAAAAAAAACGTCCATTTAGACACTTATTTACACATTTATTCTTCCATCGACCTTTAGATATACATATATAAAACATATTTATTTTTCAGAAAGACACACATTTAATAGATGATGTCATCAGTGATGTCATTTGAGATGTCATCAGTGATGTCATGAGTGATGTCACTGACCATGTCATGAGTGATGTAATATGTGACGTCATCAGCAGTGCATTGCGGGCGCGCGAGTTATAGTTAACTATAACAGGGGAATTTCAATGGTTTTGTATGAGTGAAATGTCCAGCTAACTATAACATGTGTGAAACCTATGGTTATTCAGTGAATATATATATATTTATATAAAAAACACCATGCCCTCAGGCAAGGCTGCACACGAGTGGCACCGCAATCCAGCGGGTAGAGGACACATCAGCATGCACGTGTCAGCACTCAGTCGTCCTTCGCCTGGCACGTTTCTGAGCCGTCCGGTCGTCATCAGAGGCTCGACTGTCCTTGGCGCTTAACACTCCCACTATTTATTTAAAAGAACTCAAATGAGTTTGAACGCTGCATTTATAATTATATGTATATAAATATTTATAGATAGATAGAAAGATAGATAAATAGATAAATAGACATACAGATTTGAGGTTCACATTTGTGATGCGTAGATGTGCACACTTTTATCATTCGACCAAATAACTCTCAATATAATATACGTACATCAATGTTGTATAATCACTAATTTTGGAAATGTGTGCCATGTCACAAACCTTGTGCGGACTGGACCCTAAAATGGTAAAACCCTATTCTAATTTCTTGTCATTGGCTAAGTAAAATGTAATGAAAAGGATTAAGGCAATCTACCATTGCGAACAGTAGGCTGCTCACATCGTCAATTTGATTTAGCCCTTTGGCGCATTGTCAAATACCTAAGAATTTTTTTTGTTCAAATTCCCTCTCCCGCTAAAGACGTGCAGAGTCCTTTGGAACAGTCCATAGTGTCAACTTCAAAGTCTTAAAACAAGCACCAAGTTGTATCCATATCTAAGAGTACATCTTGTGTCTAATCGAAAATAGCGAAATATCTATTGCCAGCAAGCTGAGGGCTCGAAATGCCCCGCTTTCTCTCCTTCTGTCGCACAGAGATTTATTCTACAAAGCATCATTTCTTAGCTGTAAGCTAAAGCTCCTTTCTGAGAACAGACTGTTCTGTCCATGTAATTGCTCACCCTCATCCAACAGTTTATATGAGTTATGCCATCCTCTACCATCTATCATTTCCTCTATTCATTCCCTGTCCCTTGTACACGTTTAACCATCTCATTTCTTCCACGATCGAGTTAATTGTGCCTTTATTAACACCTTTTGTTTTATTTGCTCGTCTAAATTTGCATCATTCAATTTGGAATACATTAAATATGCAGAGTTATAATAAAAATCCGAAAATATACTTCTATTGTTGCATGTTCAAATATCCACAAAATGGGTTTGAAACGGTGTTGTGTACACTGATCTGAACTGCATAGGGCTCTCAAAGTGCTTCACTGTAGGCTGTGCTTGCATTTAAAGCATATTATGCCTAATGCATTATGAATTAAATTACTTAATCATTGCAATCATGAATTCATCAGAGATCCTTCGTATTTTAGCATTACATCAATTCAGTGACAATATTTCGCTGCCGTTTTTCAGAGCTGTTTTCCAATCAGCGTCTTCTTTCGCTACCCAATCCAAAGCCCTGTTTATTGCGTTACGAAAAAGGGAAGAAATGGGATACATTCAACTTCCTGGTTCTCTTTAATCCTTTGTTCTGTAGGATTGAAGATTCAGGAAGTGGTTCTAATTATGAACAGTGCATCAACCAACTAAATACATGCTTCATCGAAAGCCGTATCTAACTTCCAGTAATATGTCTCTAGTGCCCGCACTGTATTTATCATTGACTTTCAACAGATAGGGGTCAGTGAAATGCACATATATGATACTATGAAGCATTCTCATTTTTTTATATTCACATCAAAACTTGTATCTATAAAACAAGATTAGAATGAGTACACATTTACGCAAAACCTTCCCCTTAGGTCCTCTTGCCCCTCTAGAGCTTTTCGTGGCATGCTGGAGTGTAAGAGGGCCAGTACACTAAATGTGAAATTTCTGCCCACCCCCCAAACGTGTCACAGTGTAGCTGCTTGAACTAAGGGGCAGCTGTGTAAAAGGCACAATATTTATTGGAAGCCTCTGCTACCTCTTGAATGCAGAGTGGAATGTTGTCAACCCGCGTTCTGCAATATGACGTGAAGGTAGTAGGAAATAATATAAGAATAAATAGGTAAATAAATACATAACAAACAATTAGGTACATCAGGACATAGCAAATGCATCATGTAGATACTTGATTTGTAAATAAAGGCAACAAATCAGAGGAACTTGGGGGCATATTATCAAGGGAGTTTATCTCCACTTTTTTGGCTTTAAAAGCCAAGAAAGCGGAGATAAAATGATATCCCTATTACCCAGCTGTCGCTAACACCAGTTAGCGACAGCTAGTAGGAGATAGCGACCATCTTGGGACCCACTTTGCATGTCAGTGATATTTATCACTAATGACATGCAAAGTGGGCGTGCCAAGATGTTAGCGACTGGAAAAGTCGCTAACATCGCTATCTCCTATTACCAACTTTTGGAGATATTCGCGCTAAGCGCGAATATCTCCAAAAACTAACACCTGCCCTGAGCAGTTCTTAGCCATGTTATCCAATGGGAGGTGGATAACACGGCTAAGAGCATTAGCTCGGTAATGCATGAATATCGCTGACTTTTCAGCGATATTCATGCATTGCGGCCGTTTTTTATCGTATTTGCGATAAACCTTGATAATAGCAAGGTTTATCTGCGATAATTTCTGACGATGCTTAGCGTTAAACAATTCGTTGCTAAGCATCGTTAGCGATAAATATCGCTTAACGTTGGTAATATACCCCTTGATTCGTCAGGAATGAAGTACATACGTGGTACACTGAGCAGAAAAAAATGGGTTCTTAGAGAATGGAAGACAAGAGGGGGTTTTACACAACAAAAGTACCAGCAAGGCTTCCTGTATCAAATGTCGGCCCAGATTTTCTTAACAGTCACGGAACGTAGCACAGCAGACAAAAATGCTGCGCTGCGTTGCATGACAGGGAGGGAGCAGGAGGGCGCCATACAAGTACTCATGCACCAACTCACTCATGCATAGAGTCAATCACACACACCACCTCACTCACTCATACATAGATATGGCTCTCTCGTCCACTCTCCCAAGCGCTTGTGCAGATTTTAGCTGCGGTGTGCGAGGTACACACCTTAATGCCGTAGTGATAGGGTGTGTGTGAGTCTACCATAGATTTTGAACTGAAAGATTACCGTTCCACTACAAAACACTATGCTTATACACACTTTAAAACTTTTCCTACTTAATATGTGTGCTGAACAGAGCAGCACACATGCAAAGTCAGAAAAGAAACGTGAAAGAAAGGCCCAGATTCACAAAGAAATCAGATAGCTCAGTATATCAGCCAAAAATGCTGCACTGCATTGCGTGACAGGGAGGGATCAGGAAAGAGATAAGTCTCTCTTCTCCCCTCTCCCTAGTGCCTGTGCAGATTTTAGCTAAGTGTGCCAGGCACACACATTAGTATCATAGTGCTAGGGTACTGTGGTGTAGTTCCTACAACTCTGTATAAGTTCTGCACTTTTAGACAACATAAACTGAGGGATTGGGGTCCAGACTGATTCCAGACACCCCCAAAGGCTACGTTAGTCTGTAGACTAGCTAGCCCACAGTGCCACTATGATCCCCTCTTAACAAGGAGCAAATAGTTTCTGGCAACTATAGACCATGACGACCCTGACCCCTCAGGGATTGTGGAAATAGTGCATCAGCGCATGTTAGCTGCCGAATTCCCAACACCTGGCATCTCAGCAATAAACATCGCTAATGAGATGCAAAGTAGCCGTGGCTTGGAATACTACATGGGAAATTATCGCTAAGGCAGCTTTGCGAAATCAGCGAAGAGCCTTAGCAATAATAATCATCACGTTAATATGCCTTAACGTCTGTTAAATTCCTGACTAAGGCATACCTAACATGGGAGGTGGGTTATGGTGATACGACCACAGGGTCGTATTACCAAGACTATCCTCCTTTTGAGTGCAACATCGCTGGTTTTCCATTGATGTTGGCCTATTTCCCGGGATATCGCTGGAATATTATCGCACTGGAGTAATACGTTGTAGATAACGCACTAACCGGGCGATAAATTCCAGTAATAGACCGCAATAAATATAAATATAAAAGAGCTAAGCGCGCTTTGCGATATTTATCGCCGTCTGTTGCTGATATGCCCCTAGTCTTAGAGATATATACAGAATAAATGGTGAGGACGTTTTCAATAAGTATTTATTGAACCAGCGTCATTCTAGTATAAAATACATGTGCTGCAACAACCATTAGACATAAATAGATATATACTGTTAATAGCACCAATAGAGTAAAGAAAAGGTAGAATTCTATCATAGTGCTAAAACAATGAATATATGCAGGCATATAGATACTTAACAGTAAAAATGCATACTCCTATGATGCAAACCCTAACTAGGTGTACCAAAACTTACCTAGCATGTATGTAGGTGTGTAGACAAAAATCTCCTTCGTATTAAGCCAATCCTATTACCTGATGTGGGAGAGCAAAGGACCTTGTATTGGTGTCAAGATGAACACTCTGTGCTGAAGTGACTCTGTGTAGGAACGTAAGCGTGTGGCGTTAGTGTGTCAGCATGGCAGTTTTTCTCCTCTGGTTTGCCCAGTGAAGATGCAGTGCTTATATACCTGAAGGGTACCCTCAGGGGTTCTACCTAGAAGTGTACTGTGGGTATGTCAGGCAAAGATGACGAAAGAGGTGACCCTTATACAGAGTTATTATGCAGAAGATGGTAATCCTGCTGTGATACCAAGAATCCTCATGCAAAATACATTATGCTTGTTTTCGGAGAAAGCCACACAACAGTCCTGTAGCACCTAACTAGGTAAAAGGTCAGCATCAAACCTGTTTTTATAGAATAATGGTGGGACAGATGTAGGTAAAAGATCATGTAACTACCTAGGCCTATATTGAGGTACCACAGATCTTGTACTGAAAGTAATACAACCCTTCTAGTGCAAAATACTATGCTTAGATACACTTTAAAACCTTTCCTACTCTGTATATGCTATATAGTGCATCATACATGTAAAGTTGGAAAGAAAAGAGGAATAGAAACATTTCTCCTTTTAACGCCTCCTTTCAAATGGCATTAACTTTTGGCATACCACCCTGTCTACTATTGTTTGAAGATAGGTTTTCTCATCAACAGGCATGTGTGGTTGCATGGGAACACCCACGTACCATCCATGTAACTTCCCCTTGGTGCTAACTTACACAGTGATTTGTGCTGTTTTGTGTTACTTTTAGGACACCTTCGAGTGCAAAACAAGTTTTGCATTGGAAAATAAATTCGGAATACAGCAACTCGTGCTGGGTACTGTCAATTTTGTGACACAAACCCAGTGCAAAATGTTTGTACATATACCGAAAAATCTATTGTTAACCCAGTGCAAAACATTTGTAAACCTACCCTGAAAAGTCATGGGGCAAGACAAAAGGAGGACAGCTCACCGAGGTTTTGGAAGAAAGACTGCACTATGACCATGTCCAATTCTGATCATGTGGGGTCTTAGGCTTGCACATAATATTGAATATCATTGCAAGGGAAAGTAATGCATTGGTAATACCACCCATCTTACTGGAAACACAGCACTTTCCAATTCCACCCCATCAAGAAGAGTATGAGGAATGTAAGGATGTCCATTCTTCTTCAGTCCATTAAGGAAAAATGAATACCTATATTCCAACAGAACAACCAAATGCAGATCCTTGTGTGATGATGGCATGCACATATTTTAAAATGTGCAGAGGATATTTTTAAAATGAGATCAAATGTGATATTATCTGCTTCACACTTTTGGAGTAGTAGCTCACTGAAATCATTAGAAAGTGTGATTGTGGAAACATTCCCTGTCGCTTGTTTTTTCTCTGTGAAGACCGTGGGGCTGACTTAGTTTGATATTGGAAGATCATAGACTCATTTAGAGTTTAGCAAACAGGACATTCTGTCCCAAATGTGACAGATATTCGGTCTGATGTATGACAAGTACAATATGCCTTAATGCATTTGTAATACGGCACATGTTTGTGATGGAATATCCTATCTTACCAACAATAAATAATGTCCTTTAAGGTTCATCTGGTACAGAATGTCATTGAAAATTTCTCATTTTACAATCCAATAATCCTGTACACTCTGCTATCGATTCCTTCTCTCTCACTGTTACACCTAGACAAGATTACATATCCGTGCCATCTAATACAGACTAATCATTGTTGTGATAGCTATAATTCATGCCTCATTACCAGCTCCAAATGCTTTATAACATTTGCCATGTTTGCATGTGAAAATATTGGCTACAAAAAATATAATTGTAAACAATATCATGGCAAAAATATCATAATCTCTTTAACAAAATGACACATAGTACATGCAATGAAAGTAACCATTTAATTGACAACACAATAATGATATAAAAAATATTGTTCAAACAACAATATCGTAGAATGAATATTGACAAAAACATAATCCTGAAATTGAAATAAAACAAATAAATCTATAACAAAAATAAAAACTTTCTGATACTGTCCCAATTTTTTTTAAAACAAGAACAAGTTGACAAAATATAAAAAAAGGTTAAGAAGCAATCCATTAATGTTACAATAAAGCTACATGTCATGTTGAAAAATAATAAATGAGAGTAGACTTTAATGAGAAATGTACAACATTCTCTGATTTGTTGTCTACATGCATCATCAATACCCTTAACATATTAAAAAATATGTAACAAAATAAAAGCCCACAATAAAATCTATTGCATATTGTAGTAAACAACATCCCAACTTTTCATTAAAATAATATGAGATAAAGAAATAACTGATTGTGAGAACGAAAAAGTAATACAAATCAACTAATGCAAAAGTAACATCCAAGAAACTAAATCTCTCAAAAATATTTATGTAACATTTAAAGTTTACAAAAAGAACAAATATCAAACAATTATTACTGGACCAAAACCAGTCAGAGGAGACAACATATACTGCAGAAAGCAAAACTTAAACTGAGGAAATTCAACTACCAGACATAATATAGTGAGTTCATTTCCTTAAATTGTACAAGTAAATGTAACAGAAAAAACCCACAAACAATATAAATCAACAAGGTAATTTTAACAAAACACACTCCTATTTAATTCCACTCCAGAGACATCACATGCTATTTTTAATTGTAGATATATTTATATTTTATTCCTTGTGTATTTTGATGGCTTTTTTTTACAAATGACCGAATAAAGATATTATGATGATGATGATGACATCACATAGTACTATTACAATTCTGAAATATAATACAGCAAGAGAAGATATAGTGCAGACAATACACATCATTAATACAACAACATTGCAATAAAAGAAACAGCAACTAATAAGGTAAAAGTATTTCTTACATTGTGAAATAAAAATTCAAAAAATCGTTTATTTTCTAATTAAAGATCAAGTATTATAATAACTAATATGCTTTCCTATAACACTAACAAAATAAAAATGTCAACACATGAAGCATCACTGACAGTTGGAGAGATGACCATGCATGGGGGGTGTCTGGATATTACTGAAAAGGATGAGGCGTGTCTGACATGAGACAGGACCCTTATTGCGAGTGTGGTTAGTCATTGATTAGCATTTCACTTACACAAAGGTATTAGGTAGTCACTCCATAGTGTAAACACTGCCAGCCAGTTGCTCCTCCCTCCCACCTCCCCTTATATGGCGACCGCTGTGCAGTAAAGGGAGCAACCCTTGACCCTGCTTGCAGGTTAGGCCGCTCCCCATGCCGCACAGGTCCGCCTGTGTTTCTCTGCCTTTGGTGCCTGCTGCTGCTGCTCTGTGAGTTCGCCCACCCCCTCTCTGCATGTAATTTTGTCTGCCTCCTCTTTATTCTTTGTGCAGAGTTTTGTTAACTGTGAACTGTTCTGTGCCATTTTGGATTACTTCTACTACTCTTTTTTTTTTACTGTTTTGTGCCCCTTACCTGTCCCTGTTTGCCTTCTGTATCCCCATCTATTCCTGCTGCTGCCTCCCTGCGGCCCCGCCCCCTCATGTACCCGATTGCCGCCTCGCTCTCGCCTCCCAGCCGAAGGCGCGCCTAAGGCAAGCCCGTCTGCGCCCTTCCACGCCTGGACAGCACCCAGGGCCAGAACCCCTGACCCCGCGGTCGCCACAACACCCGACACCGCTACAATGCCAGCACCCTCAACGCGGTCTACACCGGACGATCTCACAGCTGCTTCCTGGCCTCCCCGAAGTGCACCCACAGTCCTTTCACATGCCGGAACTGCAGCTTCACCAGCATACACCCCGCCAAGCCACCGACCAGGAAAAAACCCAACCACCTCAGATGCATTCTCCTCAACACGCGCTCAGCCCGCAACACGCAGTCGAACTCTGGAACGTACTCGACTCCAACACCCCAGACGTTGCCTTCCTGACGGAGACCTGGCTGAACCCCTCCTCAGAACCCGACAGCGCCATAGCCATCACAGAAGGCTACAAGATCACCCGCAGGGACCGCTCCAACAGAGTAGGAAGAGAAATTGCCATCATCCAGAGGAACACCATCAGAGTCTCGACCATCACGGATGACACCCTCAGCACTGCTGAACACCTGCACTTCCAGATCCACACCGACCCCAACACCACCTTCAGAGGAACCCTTGTCTACAGACCCACCGGACGCCGACCACAGTTCAGCGACTCCATCGCCGACTTTGTCAGCACACGCGCCCTCACCTCCACGGACTATATCCTCCTCGGGGACCTGAACTTCCAACTCGATAACGACACCAACTACACCACCCTGATCGACAACCTAGACAATCTCGGACTCAGACAACTCGTCACATCACCCACCCACTCCGCCGGCAACACGCTTGACCCCATATTCACTGCAAGACCCCACGTCTCCTACAACCACACCACCAAACTCCCCTGGACCGACCACCGCTGCATTCACTTCACCTACCGGAAACCCACAATACACCACCACACCCAACAGATGCCTCACCGCTGCTGGAGTAAAGTCACCAAAGACCAGCTAACCACCACCCTCGCGCAGAGCCCACCCGCCAACCCCACCGACCGTGACACCGCAGCCTGCAACCTCAGACAGTGGAACGATGACTGCGCCAACACCCTTGCCCTGATCAAGAAACTCTCCACTAGACACATCAGCAAGAAAGCCAGCTGGTTCACTGAAGACCTCCAGGCCTCCAAGCCAACCTGCTGGAAGCTAGAGCAGAACTGGCTCCGTGAACGAACACCAGACAGCTACACAGCCGACAAGAACGCCACCCGCAAACGCCATAACCTCATCAGATCCACAAAAAGGGCCTCCTTCAAAGACAGCCTAGACAACAATGCACACAATAGCAAAGAGCTCTTCAACGTCGTGAAGGAACTCTCTAACCCCAGCTCCAACACCAACGACATCCCACCCTCGCAAGACCTGTGCGACTGGCTGGCCACCTTCTTCCACTACAAGATCGCAGACATCCACGACAACTTCAATGTCATGACCGCCCGGAAAACCACTGAGACCGCCACCCCCATTACAACCATCCGCACCAACCTCCAACTCTCCTGGACTGACAAAAATGACGTCCACACCATCAAGATCATGAACACCATCCTCTCCGGATCTCCATCAGACCCATGCCCACACAACATTTTCAACATAGTCAGCACAGCCATCGCACCCCACCTCCAGAAAGTCATCAACATCTCCTTCGAGACAACAACCTTCCCAGAGAGCTAGAAGCATGCCGAGATCAACGCCCTACTCAAAAAAAAAAACAAGGCGGACCCCAAGGACCTCAAGAACTTCTGGCCCATATGCCCTGCTCCCGTTCTTGGCGAAGGTCATCAAGAAGACCGTCAACAAACAACTGACACTCTACCTCGAGGAGAACAGCATCCTGGACCCTTCCAAGTCCGGGTCCTGAAGTAACCACAGCACCGAAACTGCCCTCAGCGCCGCCACCAATTACATCAGGGCCCTGCTGTACAACGGCAAAACCGCAGCCCTCATCCTCTTGGACCTCTCAGCCACCTTCGACATGGTCTGCCACCACGTACTACGAACACGCCTCCATGATGCCGGGATCCAAAAGAAGGCCCTGGACTGGACCATCTCCTTCCTCCCCAGCTGAACACAGAGCGTCTGCCTCCCCCTTTCCGCCCTGAAGCCATCAAAATCATCTGCGCGTACCCCAGGGATCATCCCTCAGCCCAACGCTATTTGACATCTTCATGGCACCGCTCACCCACGTCGCCCAACTGGACAACCTCAACATCATCTCCTATGGTGATGACACCCAGCTGATCCTCTCCTTAACCAAGGACCCCCACACCACCAAAACCAACATCAACGTAGGAATGAAGGCCATCGCCGAATGGATGAGGAGCAGCGGACTGAAGCTGAACTCGGACAAGACAGACGTCCTCATCCTCGGTTCCACCCCCTCGGCCTGGGACGACTCCTGGTGGCCGACAGCACTGGGAACAGCTCTAACACCCACCAACCACGCACGCAACCAAGGGGTCATCCTCAACTCCACCCTCTCCATGACGAAGCAGGTCAATGCCGGCTCATCCTCCTGCTTCAACACCCTCCGCATGCTCCCCAGGAACTACAAGTGGATCCCCCCTGAAACGAGAAGTCACCCAGGCCCTCGTCAGCAGCAGATTGGACTACGGAAACGCCCTCTACGCAGTAGTCTCGGCCAAACTCCTGAGACATCTTCAACGCATCCAAACCGCCTCGGCACGCCTGATTCTCGACATCCCTCGCCACAACCACATCACACCCCACCTGAGAGACCTGCATTGGCTCCCCTTCAACAAGAGGATAACCTTCAAGCTCCTCACCCACGTACACAAAGCACTCCACAGCACCGGACCTGCTTACCTCAACAGCCGACTCAGCTTCTACACCCCCACCCGCCAGCTCTGCTCTGCCGCCCTCGCCAAGAGCGACCTCCGGCGGCAGATGTCATCAGTGATGTAATGAGTAATGTCACTGGCCATGTCATGAGTGATGTAATATGTGATGTCATCAGCAGTGCATTGCGGGCGCACGAGTTATAGTTAGCTGAACTAACTATAACGGGGGAATTTCAAAGGTTTTGTATGAGTGAAATGTTGACCTAACTATAACATGTGTGAAACCTATGGTCTTTTCAGTGAATTTCTAAGGTTTTTTAAATGCTAATTCCTAACTATAACATGGCTGAAACCTATAGTTTTTTCAGTGAATTTGCAAAGTTTTTTAAATGCTAATTCCTTACTATAACGTGTGTGGAACCTTTTGGTTTTTTCAGTGAATTTCTAAGGTTTTTTTAAATGCTAATTCCTCACTATAACGTGCCTGAAACCTATGGTTTTTTCAGTGAATTTCAAAGGTTTTGTAAATGATAATTTTTAAATGTATTAATTATTATATTTCTTTCTTTTTTATAATAATTTCCTACATTTGTATTATAAATACGTATATTTATTTTATTTTTAAAGTTACATTTCATATTTTTAATGTAAAATAATAACAAAAGTAAATTAAAAAAGAATGCACTGCTAGTGAAACTGCCTGGGTGAATTTGTAGGTGTTTGTTAGGGGCAGATTTACAACACCCTTGTGCCTCTTTTACACAGCCGTTGCATCACTTTTCTGATGAAGCGGTGGTGCAAAAGATGCACCATGGTACGTGGTATTTATAATGTGATGTATCTGGGAGGTGCGTCACATTGTAAATCCCTGTACCACAAGGAGACATTCCTACATGGGGGGGGGGGATTCCGGCGCAGGAAACCTCCTAAAAGTGGCTGAGTGAAATCACTTTTGGGCTCATGCTGTGTCAAAACCCTGCACTAGCTTGAAGCAGGTGTAAGGATTGACACAGCAGTCTGAGCATAGGGCCCCCAGAGCATTGCTGGAGATGCGTTGCACTTGCAACATAACTCAAACAATGCACCACCTTTACAGCACACATACATCACATATGTGCCATTTCTGTCCCATGGTACACCGCATTGTAAATACGGCGCATCCATGGTGATGGTGTCACGGTGCACAATAACTGGCATATTCCTGGGGATATGCCAGTTATTGTATATGTGCCCAATAGTGTTTTAATGTAGTGAATGGAATACTACATCCCGATGAATGAGTCACTACAAAACTAAAACAACAGTGACAGAGTGTTTGGTGGAAGTGTAAGGATACAAACTAGTAAATTGAAGATATAAAAGACACATTTGCAAGTACATAGAAGACTGCATACATAGTCTATAAGGGTTTGAAGTAGTCTATGTTCTAAGGCCTATTTTAATGCATGAGTACTTAGGTAGTGAGTGGATGATTACAGTTCTGCAAGGAAAGAGCCTGATTGAATTTATAACAGCCTCCGTTTTACCACAGTATACAGATAAACACCATACTGCGGAATGGCTAACTACAATATTGAAACAGTAGTGTGAGAGTGTTTGCTGGAAGTGTAAGGATACACATTGATGAATTGAAGGTATAAAAATAAGTTTGCTGGTGCATAGAACAGTGCATGCACAGTCTATAGGGGTTTGAAACAGTCTATGGACTAAGGCCTGTTTTCATCCATGAGTATCTAGATAGTGAGTAGATCATTACAGTTCTGCAAAGAAAGTTCCTCACTAAATTTATTACAGCTTCAGTTTTACAACGGTACAATGGAAAAGAACATACTGCTGACTGGCTCACTACAATACGAAAACAGCAGTGTCAGAGTGTTTGGTGGAAGTCTAAGGATACTGACTGGGGAATTGAAGGTATACAACACAAGTTTGCAGGTGCATACAAGACTGCTTGTATACTCTATATGGATTTTAAGCAATCCATACCCTCAGACCCACTTTTCATATTTTAAATCAATACAACCATTTAAAGAATATATAACTGAATCTATAAGTGCTTCACTTTTAGTACAATGAATACATTAGTAGATAGTGCGCATTCCTTTATTAATTTTTAAACAATAAATGTATTATTGTTACATCTCATAATTTAACAGACCTTCCAATACAAATTCATCAGATATGTCATGCAGATCAATTCCCTCATTAGCAGTTTCTGAATTAATTTGTTCTAAAATTTCAACATAATTTGATGCTTCCAGAAAATCTGCATCAAAGCTTTCGTCTTCGAAATCACAGCTCATGTCTGCAGCACTATTTCCCCTTCTTCACTCTCATTGCCTGTACAGATACGATTACTTCTTCAATTACACTCAAGGTAATATCCAAAATCTCCTCAGTATGAGGCTGTTCTCTTTCCATAATTTTTCCTTTATGTTCTTGCTCCTTGTATAAAAATATAAGCAGGTAATTTTATCACTTTTCGTAATATATAATACAAAACTACAGTTTTGACCTATTTTGGCCTACAAAAAATACTATATAAATACTATTATCTAATAACATTCCATTAGTAGAGTTTTAGTCCTTTGCAATGTTATATAAATATAATTACTTATAAGGATATCCTGTTCTTAGCTTTTCTTAAATTTTGAAATCAGTCACTCCTTATGACTATAGGAAAAGACTCAGGTTGTTATAGTAAAATACACTACTAAAAATTGTAGAATATGTCTATTCACCTTACCCATTCCAAAATAGTAAATGTGTTTTAGTAAAATGCAAAAGATACTATTGATTATCCAGAATAACACTGTGTGTCTGTGTATATTTAGACATCATTATCACACTACTTTTTGAATACTTCATGAGTTTTCACACAAATAAACTCTTAAAGACCTATCCAATACTTATCTTTTAACATAATTAGAAAGTAGTAATTCCTTATATAAGAACAGGTATAGAACACTGCTACTGTCAGGAACAGTAAGCCCAGAAACTCTTACTGAATACTTGCACAGGAAGAGATGACGCTAGTTCCCAACTCCCCCTCCAGGATCCTCGAGAGACCAAACTTTTTAATCTAATCTCTAAAAAAAGAACACGGGAGAAGGGGATAGGAAACAATAATAAAGAAGAAGAGACTGTCTCGCAACCTCTGCATTGTCTCCTTGGCACCTTCTCTCTGGCTGTCTTGTTTTATTCACAGACAATCCCTTCACATGGATACATAACGGAAACTAACAAAGAACAAATATGTGATAATCTACCCTACTATATCTCTATTCCTCATCTATAACTTAGTCTAACCCTACTAATTACCTACCCCTTGGACTTTCGAACTAGCCTCTCCTCTAGTATTTATCTGCAACCTTGTAGATTGCGGTTCTTTATTTTTCTCACTGCTTATAACCTACAATTACGTAACATTCATTAACCTAGGCCTCTCAGTTTATTGTCTAATTTTTATATTATTAATTTCTTTGTGTTCTTCTACTAACCTTTCTTTATGCAGTTGCTTGTTATGTATTCTTTCAATTCTTGAATATCTTGTGATTTTCACTAATGTTCCTTCTTAATTCCTTCTTAATTCAACAGTGTTTCTGGTATTCTTTACTCAATGTGTTCTTTTCCCTTAAGACCTTGCTTATCACAAATTTTATCTTTTCTTGTTTTAGGTTAGAGAAAATACATCGAGTGAATACATTCAATATTCTCTATAATGTCAGGTAAGTTTAGTCACACAGTAACTTGTCATACGATTATTTTCCAAGAATATACCTTTGTCAACTATAAGGTATCACTTAGGTTTCTTGTATGGTTTCTTGTTCTCTATGCTCTTCAGATGCTGAACACAACTGAGTCCGTCTGCCCTGAAGAAGCCGCGACGGGAAAATCAACTGCTGTGCAATGTGTGGGCTTCTTCCAACTCGGAAGTTGAATTCTAGTTGCGGGCACGCGTTCGACACGGTCGACCATACCATCTTACTGAACCGTGTTGAGAGAGCCGGCCTGCGGGGCCCCTTACTGGAATGGATCAAATCCTTCCTCGCCGACCGCACTCAGGTGGTCAGGCTGGAAGGGTTTACTGCCCCCAAACTCTCTTCCACATGCGGGGTTCCACAGGGCTCCTCTCTATCCCCGCTGCTCTTTAATCTCTATATGAGACCTCTGATCCACTCACTAAAAAACAGAAATATCACTGTATTCTACTACGCTGATGATCTCCAGATTATCTTCTCTCTCAGCTCCCCCAACGCTGTGAGTGAGTTTCAATCCACCATGCTTCACATCCAGCGTTGGATGGATGTGAACCATCTGAAACTCAACCCAGGCAAGACAGAGCTGGTCCTGCCTGGGAATAGCAAGAAAAGCTTGGGCACGCAATTTTGGCCGCCTAAACTCGGGCCCCCTCCTACTGCCTCTCCCTCTGTGAAAAGCCTGGGGGTAACCATCGACGCTGACCCCTCATTTCGCGGGCAGGTGGGCTCCGTGATTTCCTCCAGTGTACATCAATTACAGAAAATTAGGAAAATAGCACACTTGTTAACCCACTCTGCTCTAATTCAGGTGGTGTTAGTACTCATACTCTCATGGCTCGATTTCTCCAATTCGATCTATCATGGCCATCCGCTCGGTCTGCAAAAAAGGCTTCAAATGGTCCAGAACCAGGCAGCCAGATTGATACATAAACAACCAAAGTGGTCGTCAGCTAGACCGTGCCTTGCACAACTTCATTGGCTCCCGATAGCTCACCGAGTATCCTTCAAGACAGGCTGCTTAGCCTTTAAGGCCTTGCACGGAAACAGCCCCAGATTCATCTGTGGCATGCTCACCCAATACACCCCGCGGCGCAGTCTCTGCTCTTCCCATCACCTTCTGCTTACCCCCTCCTCCTTCAGACGGAAACGTCTGGGAGGCTGCAGCTTCTCCCACCTCGCCCCCAGATTATGGAACTCTCTTCCTCTGGCTCTGAGAAGCTGTAATGACCTCCTCAGCATCAGAAAGTCTTTGAAGACATGGCTATTTGAGCAAGCGTATGCCTAGTATCCTGGTCGCAACAGCCCTCAGTACTCAGCGCCATGAAACCTTCGGGTGTACGCGCGCTTAATAAATGCCTACTAACATAACATAACATAACATAACTAAGGTAAGTTTAACCGGGAACCTTCTTTAACTCTCTCACAAATATTCGTGCTTTCTCTACAGGAATATCTATGGAGCAATTGAAAACGGGTCTGAACTCAGGAACTCGTTAGGGAGCGCGCGCCTCACCAAGGAATCCCCACAGGTGTGTGGTAAATGACTAGACCGCCACCGTGTCTTTCCTCGAGGCGGCCATCTTAGAATTCCTCTGTTGCACTAAAGCACTCCAAATATGTCTACTTGCGGATTCTTCATCTCTCCTGCGGCAGCTAGGGTTTAGATAAGTCATTATCGTATCCACTGATTGATGAAGGGTTCTGACAGGTACACTCAGTATATAAGTTTTTGAAATATCTTTAAAAGATACAAACCATCCTTACACACTTATGTTCCCAGTCCATGTTTTGTTACTTCAGCTCAGTTGAAGCACATTCCATTGACCATTTTTAACAGTTACTTGCACTTACCTTAAGCCTATTAAATAATAGCAAAATTATATATTATAAAATTACCATCTGTGGAAGACACAAAAAAATACAGTTACAATATATCTTTTACAACAAAAAATAATTTGTAAAGTATTACATTTGCCTTTTTTGCTGTTCTCAGAATATATTGAATTTCACTAGAAACAGTGAGTTCAATAGTACTCATCACATAACAGCGGGCAAAAAAAAGGACAATCAATAAGATTATCTTTAAAAAAACATTCAACATTCTCAATAACAATCTAAAAAATAGAAATAAAACATATATTACATGTTTTTATCTAAGAGCAATTTCTTACGTAAATATGACACATCTCAAACAATCATAACATAACAAAACATTATGATTAATTTTCATACACTGTAAATAATATTACTTACAGATATATGCTGACAAAACATACAACAACAAGTCCTTTATGGTTTCAGGTACTTTTCCACACGGCCAAATAGTATGCCTCAAATTCTTAGTTTGGAAATTGTTCATTAGTAATCCTGAGCGTCTGCCTCCCAGCCATCTGATCCAAAACCACCGACATCATTTGCTCTGTGCCCCAGTGCTCATCCCTCAACCCGACGCTATTCAACATCTACATTGCAACCCTCACACAAGTAGCCCACCATCACAACCTCAACATCATCTCCTACATCGACGAGACCAAGCTCATCCTCTTCCTCACCAAGAATCCACATACCACCAAATGCAACCTCCACGACACAATGAAGGACATCACCAACTACATAAAGAGCAGCTCTCTAAACATGAACTCGCACAAAATGAAAGTACTCATCCTCAAACCCATCCACTCAGCCTCGGACAACTCCTGCTAGCTGACTACACTGTGGACAGTACCAACACCTACCAACCATGTCCACAACCTAGGATTCATCCTAAACTCCTCCCTCTCCATGTGTAAGCAAGTCTACACCGTCTCCTCGTACTGCCATAACACCCTGCACATGCTCCGCAACATTTACAAGTGGATCCTTATCAAAAGAAGAAGAACAGTGATACAGTCCCTCATCAGCAGCAGACTACACTGTGGCAAAACACTCTACACATGAATTCCAGCCAAACACCTACAACAACTACAACAAATCCAAAATACCACCACCTAAGTGATTATGAATATTACCGACTGCAGCCACATCACTCACCACCTGATACACCTACACTGCCTCAATATCAACAAGAGGATCACCTTCAAGCTCGTCACCCTCACTTACAAAATACTCTACAACACCAGACTAATCTACCTTAACAGCAGTAATCCTAAAAGGCCAAATTTTGAAATTAAAATGTTGGCTTTAAAAATATTAGGTAAGAATTTTGTAACTCTTCAGGCAAACGTTGCTTAAAAACTAATTGACTATCATTACAGTGTATCCAATCTTTTAAACATTTTAAATAAACAGTGTAATGTCCAGATGTTGTACAAGGTCCATCATGAAAAATAATTGCAACAGCTACAAAAGTTCTTCCTGATATTGAAACTTGACCAGCTACAGCAATTTTTAATTAAAGTTTCCAATTTTCTTCCATTAGCGCTAGAATGTTGCTGCATTAAAATTGCATACTCTCCATATCTTTGTATAAACAATGTGGATGACAGGTAAAGTCAAATATATGAATCTTTCAGTGCCTATGTTAGTGATACATGTAAACAAACAATTTTGACAGTCATGTTGCCATTTATAATAAAGGCCCAAAAAGGTTTTTTTAATATCTATACCTTCATCTTCCAGTACACCAAGCATAAACATTAAAAATTCCTGACAATCTTGCTGAATATTCTGCGTAAATTGACTAGAACCAGAACATATGTCCAAAACATTTCGAATACCAGAAACACTTTGTATTTTACTTTTATCACTACATTTCTCATAAACAGAATACAACAATGAACAGAATCTTTCGTCCCGATTTTCAACAAATACTGTTGCAAACTCTCAAGAACAAAAACAACATTAACAACTACATTAGCATAGCAGTTGACACCACAACTATTTTCAAACCGATAACCAACATTCTCTTCTACACTGTCCTTTATCTTTTTGCTTGCAGGCGCATCTTCATCTTGTTTTTTTCTTTCTCTGCAGTTTCACTACATATATTCTCAAATCTTCTTTTTCTACCTACCACACGCTTTTCAAATACTGGATATTGACCTAAATTGGGTGTATATTCTCTTCTTAACCTATTATACTCTTTCACACAATTTGCATCTGCACTAATCTTTGTCTCATCAAAATCAATCATGTACAATTCAGATAAAGTTCTGACTCGAGACAAAGCAACATATGCCATACCCTCTTTAAACACAGTACTTCCAATATTCACTAAAGTACTATCTACACTTTAACCTTGAGATTTATGAATGGTCACCGCATATGCCAAACAAATAGAAAACAGTTTTTTGCGTACATACAAATCTTTTACATGCAAAAACCGAGATGAACAACGACTAAATTGTTGTACTTCAGCAATTTCATCAAATTTGATTTTCAAAAATTCAATCCCATCTCTATTTACATAATTAACAAAATCAACAATTGTACCCATTGTTCCATTTACTAAACCTTTTTCCACATTCAAATTATGTCGTAAAATGACCCTACAGTGTACACATGCATACAAATTCTTTTCTAAACCACAAGTTTTACTTATCAATTTCTCTAAAGAATCCAATTTCCTCTTCAAATTTTCAGTCAAAATAATAGTGATTCCTTCATGTTCTATTTTATCAATAGCTTCCAATTTCATAATTTTTTCCTTTTCCAACTTTAAAATTTCTTCATTGAATATAGAACATTCACGTAGTGTTGACATTAAGCAGATTACAGATTTGTTTTCTGCAATTCTCATGTATATTTTCTCTGGGACAATATTTTCATTTGGAAACAAATTGGAAAGTAATCGTCTCTGTAAAGCTTGTTTGCCATGTTCAGTAATTTTACAAATTCTTATATCTTGAAGAATAGTTACATATTCAGCATCATTTGCCTGTCGCATATTTGTAATAAGTTCCTTATACTCAAAATATGACCAAATGTTTACATTTACAATGCTCACCAAAGACTTTCTGGTGTCTTCATGCACCAGTGTTTTAAACACTGGTTGTCCTTTTACAGGAGTAAGTTGTAGAAGATCTCCAAAAACTATGACGTGTTTTCCTCCGAATAATACGTCATACTCTGTTTTAAGAATTCGCTGCATTCTTAAAGGCACAAAAGCAAGCATTACGTTTGAAACCATACTTACCTCATCAATATTGAGAAGTTTCAATTTCCTCAAGACTCTTGAAACTTCACAACAAGCTTCTCCAGATAGCTTGTGGTATTCTAATTTGTTTTCATGCTCTACTGGTAATATTAATAAACGATGTAAAGTAATTCCTTTAATATTGTGGGCTGCTAATCCAGTTGGAGCAGTGACAACACAGGACAAATGCGACTCAGTTGTTTTCTGTAGAAAAGTTGTGATTACTTTAATTAAAAAACTTTTGCCTGTCCCAGCTTGTCCACTCACATACATTCGGATAGGTTCAAATGATGAGCAAGAGCACTCTTTCTTCTCATGAAGTAATCCATGGTCAATCTGTTCTCTCACTTTCTCATATATTTCTTTCTGCTCAAGATTTAGTTGTTCTTCCAAGTTTCCTAAGTTTGTTACCTCTTCTTGCGCTTGATACATTGCTGTTTCCACTAATTCCATAGCAATTGCTGCGTCATTTTGAACAATTGGTTCTCCCAGTGGGTCCTGACTCAACGGAGCAGAAGTTTGACTCTCTTGAGAACTATCTCTAGCAACCTGAGCTGAAATTGTAGCTTCTTGCTCAATTTCGTCATTCAACATTTTCACATAATTAGCAAAAACAGGACATTCCATAGTATCTTTAGTTGCATTGAAGGAATCTTCATAGCTCTCCAAATCTCCAAGTAATTCCAATTCTGAACGCCATGGTTTGAAAAGTTGCAAAAGAGCTAAATAGTAAAATTCCCTTTTGTGAGGTGTTTCACAACTCAGTTCACGGTGATTAATCAAATGTCCATTTAAAAATATAGTTTTGCACCACTTCATAGAGACAAATGTTCTCAAGATGATGACTTCTATTTGGATAATATATATCCAACATATTTGTTTTCACAATATCTGTACTTTCTGGCTCTTTTTCAGCTAATTATTCAATTTCTTTTACAGATTTGAGAACTTGGTTTCATGTTGAAGCAAGACCTAGACTCACCAAAATTATTCTTCTAGATTAGGAGTATAGACTTGCAGATAATAAGCGATCCGAGCATTCGTACGCTCCAATTTCTCGATGAGATAACATCTTCAAACTGTAAGTATATCATTTCCCACATTTCCTTCAATTCCATCTTTTCTGATTTTGTTATGTACGATGTTACATATCGAGCAACAGCAATGGAATTGTCTGCAACATATTGAATATCCATATTAGCATTCCACATAGACAAAATGACTTGGTTATAGTCATTTATGTATTTTGACTCTTCATTTCTTCTTAAGTATTTTTGGGAGACTTTCTTGTGATAGTCTGTCGCAAAGATGCCATAAAACTGTTCACTCTTCCTTTCGATATAACTGGACGTGGAAATCCAAAACAGCATTTGGTGTTGAATTTGTCCTTAGATTTGTACTTTCGACGACAGTATTTCCCACAACGATGCCTTTGGAATCGTAAGACTTGTTGTCTTGTAATGAAATGTAATGTAATGTAAAGGGTTTCTTGTATAGCGCGGACTACACTCCAGGGAGCATCTTGGCGCTTTAGAGAGGAACAAACCGGAGGCCTTGTTCATGTAGTGAGATAGGTTGGTAGGTTTAGATTAAGTTTTTACATTGTGAATCAGATAAGGTGTAAATCCAGGTTTTGAGGGCCTTTCTGAAAGCTGTTTCTGTGGTGATTTGATGGAGGGGTGGTGGGAGTATGTTCCAGGCTTTGGAGCCCAAGACTGCCAGAGCTTTTCCTCCTCTAGTTTTAAGTCTGAATTTGGGGATGGTGAGGACGTTGGCATTTTGGGATCTCAGACATCGCGAGGGAGTGTAGTGTTGGAACATACTCTGAATGTAGCTGGGTGCGTTTCCATTGAAGGCCCTGAAGGTAATTAGGAGGATTTTAAAAATCACCCGCTTGTGGATTGGCAGCCAGTGCAGAATGTCCATTGCTGCTGTGGCTGAGGTCCTCCTTTTCCATCCTAGCACCAGTCTAGCCGCTGCATGTTGCACCATTTGCAGTTTGTGGCAGACTGCTCTGTTAGTGCCTGCATATAGGTTGTTGCAGTAGTCGAGGCGTGATGTTATAAGTGCTACTGCAACCATTTTTCTTGCTGAGAAGGGGATAAGGTCGAAAAACTTTCTGAGCCCTTTTATTATGTCAAAGCAGGTCCCTGCTAAGGGCCACTGCTTGCTGTTTGAAACTCAGGGAGGGGTTGAATTTAATCCCTAAGTTTCAGACTTAGAGAGCAGTGTTTGGGGGGACGATGGCGTCCTCCGGCCACCATAGTGTGGGGTTGACAAAGTTCCCTTTTCCAAAGTGTAGGATCTCCGTTTACCCAGAGTTGCATTTGAGATGGTTCATGTACATCCATTGGAACGTAGCTTCAAGGCAGTCTTTAAGCTTGACTTCAGCTTCACAGGTATCGTCCTCCATTACCAGGATGAGCGGTGTATCATCCGCATATGAGATGGTATTTATGCCAAAGGATGATATGAGGGCAATCAGGGGGGCCATATAAACATTGAAGAACGTCGGGCTCAGACTGGAGCCCTGGGGCACTCCTGAGTTGAGTAGTTTTCCTTCTGACCTGAACTTGCCTAGGGTGAACACTTGTCGCCTATTTGCTAGGAAACTTTTTAGCCAGCCCAGTACACTTCCGGCTATTCCTGCCGCGGCTAGACGGTCTACCAAGATGGTATGGGACACCATGTCGAAAGCCGTGGACAGGTCTAGGAGTACCAGAACTGCTTTCTTTCCCTGGTCCATTGCGGCTCTGAGTGTTTTGGAGGTAAAGATTTGAGCTGACTCTGTTGAGTGCTGAGCTCTAATACCTTAAGTCCTTATCTTGTGTACTTTGGGGTATATCACTTGTAGCATATTCTTCAATAAAAGACAACACAGTATCATCTGAGTCTGTTCCATATTTGGGAGCATCTTTGATCCATATTAGCATGTGTATGTGAGGAGCACCTCTTGCTTGATACTCCTTTCTCCAAAAGAAGTCCAGAACCTCTCCAAGAGGAGGATTTTTTTTATTGGTGATAAAAGACATCATAGCTTCAAATCTATGATTGAAATACCTGGATACATTAACTGGATCCAAAGAGCACAATTCTACAGGTGTCTTGTATGCAATATTTAGTATATTTGAATTTGCCTCTCGAAGAAATTCAAGTAAATCATCCCAAGCATATTCAGCACAGCTTAGAGTAATGAACCATGAAGGAGTTCCTAAGTTCCTTAGCATACATTTCAGTTCTCCATGACGATGGTACCAGTATTCATTAGTACCACGCTGACACACCATGAGATTAATTAGCTGAGATTCCAAAATATTATCTTTCTGCAGAACTTTATCCATAAATTCCTTTGCTGAAACATTTTGCAGATGTACAACTGCATAAGAAAGTCCAGACAAATCACTCTCAAACAAAAGATGAAACATATACGGAATACATTGTCGAAATTTTGGATCTTCTGCATATAATCTTGATGTCCGGTATTCAGATGCAGGAATCTGCACAGGTTGGTCATCATATCGTCCTCCTTTTCCTGTGGGAAACAATTGAGGGAAACAACAAGCTTCCAAGCTTTTTCCCATACACTAATGGGACTTCCTTTTGCTTCTTTCATTTGGAATAACTCTATAGTATTCCCCATCACTTCTTTAGAATGCAGTGGATGAACACTGTAATGTTCGTAGATTTCTTCCGTTCTGGACACATCCACTTTTTCAATTTGTCCAGATGGCGAGTCACTATCTTCTTCTACAGTTATTTCTTCTTCTCTCACATACACATTTCTGTAATATTGATTATTTTTTACCAGATACAAAGTTGACTTTTCCACTTTCCTAACATCCACTAATTCTTGCCAGATTTCCTTACTCTTAGTATGAGCACCATTAAATAGAATAACTAAAGGTTCATCCTCTACATTTTCTACATCAATTGTTTCAATATTTTTCTTTAAATATAGAGGCAAATATACAACTCTTCCCTTTAATCCTCTCTGTAAATCAGAAGGAGGCAATTTTCCTGTCTTAGGCTCCATACGAACAATAGCCTGAAATGGATGAACACATTGAATAAGAATAGACTCAAAGGTATTTAAATCCATCAGTTCAGAAGGAATATTTACCAACTCAAGATTATTATGCACAGCTCTAGCAGGCATTTTGTTCTCGTCTAATTTGTTATAACATTATTTACAAATACTCTGCTCAGAACCCAAATTAAAACAATTCCCTACCAACAAATAAGTTGCAAAATCCTACCACTCATTATTATTTTCCTCTTCAATTTTTAAATACAGATCAACAGTCCTGGTCTGATTTTTATAATGAGTTTGTCGACAACACACAGAATAATAATTTGGCCTTTCACCTGAAATCACCTTAAACTTTGTAATTTCTTGCTCAAAATTTTCTGTACTACAATGTTGTACATTCTCTTCTACATTTACTTCTATTAATATCTCAATTTCTGCACTGTCTTCCTCAGGACCAAAATAACTAACCTCAATTTCATCACAAATGTTCTTTACACTTGATACTGATCCATGCAAAAGAGCACTGTTCAACTTTTTTAACAGTAGAGCTGGAATTTTAGCATAATACAATCTTCTGACTAAGTTCCTCATTTCAGAATGATGTACTGCTAACATCCTGAAATGGTGAAAAACACTTCGACATACTTTTTTAGAAAGACAAGCCAGAGAATGACCTTGCAAACCAGTATTTTCTCTCACCCTGCTAGGGTCTAGTCCTAGCAACATCTTAATCTTTTGTTGAACACTTTTCTTATTATAATTACGTAAGAAATTGCATAAAAAAATCAATAGATTCTTGCCGTACACTGCAAATACTACTACAATTCCAAGTGTACACTGGAGCTTTAGGACGTCTCCCTAAAACTTCATCAGCTAACACCTCTTATGCATTTCTAGGAAAAATTTTCTCTTTCTCAATAGGACAACCATGTCTAACCTCATAAGCACGACCACTAGTGTCAACTGCATGCAACAACTCATTACTCTGAAGATAACTTTCTTCATTAAAAAAGGCTCAGAACTTGAACTATGTTTCCATTCACCCAAAAAAAACTCACAAAAATTACTTCTGTTAATTACTCTTCTCTACTTACTTTTGGCCTTCATTAAATGGATTGGCTTATCTAGTGATCGAATTCTATTGATTACTAAAATAAACAATTTTGTTTTCAATTCGAAAGTTTTCTCAACTGCATTTTCCATACGTTTCTTCTTCTTATAAAATGCTGTTTTTTTTACTACCCTTAATTTCTTTAATTAAATTTGAAACAACTCTATTATAAAACATTTTTTTCCTAATTTCCATAAATTGGTTTTTCCTCCTTTTACTATACACTATTTTTCCTGCAGTTGACTTTCCATGATTGTTCTCTTTATTCTTCTTTTTCTTTTTCGTCGCAAACAGTAATACCATTTTTCCCTTTGTGCACACTATTAGTCTTTAATATTTTCCTCAGAAAAGTGTTCCTTCTCTTACCAGGACTTTTTTCTTTTTCTTAACACATGGTTCTTCATTTAATCTTGTGGATGACTTCTCTTCAAATAAACACCTTTCTTTCGTTGTTTCCTCTTTTGACATTTGGTAGGCATGATACCGTTTTTTTTCAGTATTGATAGACAGAATCTATTACAAAAAATATATATAACAGTACAAAAATAAATATATGACATATTCTATAATATTACTTCTAAGCACAGAGGGAGGATTATGACGAGAAACGTGAGACTATGAAAATAAAAGTATTCACAACAAGAGAGGAAGATGTATGAAACAAGGGAAAATATAACGAAAAAGGTGAGTATAAACAGACACTGTAATATAACGGGATAAAGGAAGTATGAATAAACTGGAAAGTATCAATAGGTAAGGAGAGTATGAAGAGAAAGATGGAAATATGAGGAGAGAAGAAAGAGTATAAGAAGAAAAAAGAGAGTAAGAGGACAGAGGGGCCACTATAAGAAGAGAGAGAAAGACTCTAAAGAAAAAAGAAGGAATATGTGAAAAGACACGCAACTATAAGAACAAAAAAGGAATACTAACAAAGGACAGTGTGTATAAGGACAGAGAGAACAGTACCAGAGGAGAACACGAAGAATGTGGGG